>NW_016107722.1:1325360-1366892 GCF_001604975.1 Cebus imitator | reverse complement strand
TAGAGACGGGGTTTCACCATGTTGACCAGGATGGTCTCGATCTCTTGACCTCGTGATCCACCCGCCTCGGCCTCCCAAAGTGCTGGGATTACAGGCTTGAGCCACCGCGCCCGGCTCTTTTTTCAACTTTTAAGTTGATACCCTCTCCAGTCCTTCCATCCAGAGCACAGCAAATGTCAAAGTCAGCCAAGCTGGAAAATGAGTTGTGATGACTGGATTCTTCACCACTGATAGCATCAAGAAAGTCTGTCTCCAGTTTTTCCCGACCTGCCATCCTCCTGTTCTGGAAACCCAAAGCTCCCTGGACTCCTGCTCCCCACAAGGAGATACTCCTCAGTATTAGGGGAAACTTTCTCTGCACACTGAAGTGACTTTGTGACAAAACTTTATGCTGGGGCAAACGGACCTCCAGAGAAGCAGATGGTCATGTGGCCACTGCCTGTGCTGGCTTATGACCCTGGGACAAGGTGCCCTACCCAGCTTCTCAGAGGACTCTTGATTTACTCAATTAAAATACGGAGAAACTAAAAATAATGCCTACATCCCGTGTTCCTATGAGGATGAAAGGAAATAAGGCGAGTTGTGAACAACACAGCACCGTAGAAAGAAGGGTTTAGGTATCGCTGATGTCTGGAGATTAGATTTACCAAGCCCCTAGAACAAGAGAAGAATGACTGACGAAAGGCCCTTTTGACTTCTCTCCCCCCACCCAGCACCAAGCCCCCACACCCTGCAGTGAGGATATCAGGCCACAGGCCACCAAAATTCTGTGTGTGTGTGTGTGCTATTGTACAGGGTTCTGAGGTTGACCACGTAATGTTGCAGCACACTCAATTTTTAGAGTTCAAAGTCATCCCACAGTCTAACCGCTGGGATCCTTGGCTTTTTTCCCCACGTTTTTAGGTTTCACGTTATACCTCATGACTATTAGCCCCCTGAGGTTGGGGAGAAGGCAGATTCATTTACCTTTGTTCCCCCAAAGCACCAAGTAGAATATCCATGTAAATATTTGCTGAAGAATGAGACACAGGATGAGGAGTCATTTGATGGCTGATTATTCATGGTCCAGGTCAAGGAAGGTTATGTAAGAGCAACAAAATCTCTCAGAAACCAAAAACGAAAACCCACAAAGCAAAACCAAACAAACCAAAGAGAGAGAGAGAGACACACACACACACACACACACACACACACACACACACACACACAGAGATCTGATAAGAATGGATGCCGCCAAGGGAAGATGGCATGTTTCTTGGGAACTGTGAGACTGAGTCCCCAGCTATGACACATTTCAAATGCATTCCACACCCATGGAGATTTTGATCTCATCGGTTCTCAAGAAGCCGAGCAAGGCCCAGGACAGCTGGGTAACCCTAGTGTGTTGAACAAATGTTAGCCTGTGTCTGGGCATAAAAAAGGCTGGGGAAATCTCTGTAAGGGACCAGGAAAACACATCTCCTTTTAATATTACCAACAGTCAGAAACAGGATCAGTTCTGGATTCCAAGTTTTGTCTATTTCCTTCCTTGCCTGATTTCTTCCCTATGACGTCAAGCCCTCAAGTGCCCTGTGAGCCACACATTCTTGACTTACAGGTGTGTAAACTGAGTCTCAGAGAGGCCAACTGACTTGGCCAGGTTATCCTGTCCTAAGCACAAGCGTGGCCCTGATTCCTCTGCCCCTGCACCACAGGGTTGAGACGGTGCCCAGCCAGGGAGCATGCTTGAATCCTCAGCCTGACTTCTAATGAATGGCAATAGTCATGTGAGGAGATGCAAGAGCATGAAGAGTAAGGATGTTAGGATGGGAAATGAGTACAGAGGCCTGGAGGAACACTGGGGAAAGGGAATGAACCTCGCTTGGAGACTGAGTGGACATGGTACTTGGAGAAGCTCCAAGGTGCTCAGCCAGAGCGACTGTGGGAACATCCCAAGTGGCACAGAGAAGTCAATGACAACGGCTGGGTAAGAAGAGGCTCCTGTTGCACAGGTTGACTGTGATGCGGCCGGATGGCTACTAGGAGCAGGGTGTCAGACAAGCTTGTGGACATACGGGTCCCATGCTTAGGATGGGGGCCTAGCTAGAGGTGGGACAAAGTAGTCATTTGTTCAGAAATGAAGGTCAAAACTTTGAGGCTGGCTGAGGCCCTGAGGTAGAATATAGCACAGCACCTGTCTCACAAGGGGGTCACTGAGCCAGTGTGATGAGGTCTGGGGGCGGTCTCATCCCTTGGCCTAACACAATTACTTGGAAAGCCAAATAGTTACATTCTCTTTTTATTTTTTGAGACACGGTCATGCTCTGTGACCCAGGCTGGAGTGCGGTAGCATGATCTTGGCTCAATGCAACCTCCAGCTCCTGGGTTCAAGCAATTTTTGTGCCTCAGCCTCCTAAGTAGCTGGAATTATGAGCACCTGCCACCATGCCCAGCTAGTTTTTATATTTTTTTTATAGAGACAGGGTTTCACCATGTTGGCCAGGCTGGTCTCAAACTCCTGACCTCAAGTGATCCGCCTGCCTCGGCCTCCCAAAGTGCTGGGATTACAGGTGTCAGTCAACACGCCTGGCCACATTCTGTTTTAAAATTCCTCTCACATCTACTTCATGGTGTTCAATTCATGACTATTTCTGACTGCAAGGTCCTAGAACCTAAAATTGAGCTACTCTGTGGCTGTTAAAGGTATTTTCACACCTACAGAGCCTCAGCTCCTGGGATGGATGGGATCTCACAACCAAGCAGTCTTTAGATTATCCAGACCCAACAAATGCAAAGTAGAACCCAAGGAGGACATTCTCACTTCTAGGGGATTAGTGGAAGGGTGACCAGCTCTTCACTTGCTGATTTGGACAGTCCTTCTATGAAAATCTTAATTTCCACTTACTCAGCACAGCTGACCCCTAGAAAGGAGACTGCTGGTCATTTCACATGGACCACATTACTGCAGAAGACCAGAGAGATGTCCATGCTTTAAGCAGAAAACCGACACAGTCTTGACAGCAGGCTGCAATACTCTTTAGCAGAAAACCTTGACTGCAAAGCTGGAAATGATTAGTGCTTCTCACCTACTACCCCTTCTCTTCTCAGAAACTTAGCATTTCTGACTTCTCTTCTGGCAATGAACAAACAAAACAAGAGCCTAGTTACATGGTTAATTCTAGCTGTCCTGGAATGTGAGACAAGGAGGCATGGAAGAAACACCTGTCCTTGAAGAGATGGGAAGGCAATAGAGCTTTAAGAAAAAAGTCTTCAATGAAGGAATTGACAGTGTTACAGAAGTTTCAGACGATTATCATTTTAAATTTCTCATTATGCCACATATAGGTGGTAGGTGGATTTATTTGCTTCAGGGGCCAAGGTACCTGGAATACTTTACAGTAGAATATTTTAATGGCCAAATATTAACTGTAATTTATCACTGTAAGTTTAGTGAGGAAATTAAAAAATGATCAAATTACAAGTGTTAGACCTATCCACAGATAAGATGGAATACATGCCTTCCTACAAAAGACATTCTGAATACCAGTCAATATGCCATTGGCTTCCACTGTAAAATAGTTGTGAAGTTTCTCTGGTGGGCGGGTGGCAGGGGGTGAAGGCAGTAGGGGAAGAAATTAAAAAAAAAAAAATCACATCAGTGGTTTCTTTGCCCTCTAGGTTTGGCAAAATATGAGAAATCACATAAAAAGCTAGTTGCAGAATCAGCTTTACTATTATTCATGCAGCTTATTATTTTTAAGAACACCTGTGTAATATCTCAGCATCTCTTAGCACCTGGCAGACAGGTTTGTACTTGGGATATCAAGAGCTATGGGGCTTCTCTTGCCACCACTAAATAAGTCAAAGTTCAGACTTCAGGCGTAAAGACCAAAAAAGGTGCTGACCTAGAAAGAGAAGCTGACTTGGGTCCACATACCACGCCTAGAAGCCTTTTTAAAGTTATGACATGGACAGAGAAGCCTTTGACGGTTTCAGATCAAAGCATCTCTCCATACGTCAACAAGGAACAGTCAACTGTAAACGTGATCATGAAAGAACAATCTAGGCAGAGTGACACAGTTGAAGATCCACTGAATCCATGAAGCATAACAAATGGAAACCATAGGTTGTGGAGAATGAATTCTACAATAAGGAGAGCTGAAGGGCAGGACTCAAACCAATTCTGCCTGTCTGATGTGTGTTCGTTTTTCCATGTCCACCACAAAACTAGCTTCCTCAGTAACATTAGTAATAATACTAAATGTTATTTCATATTACATGTTAACATTTCATATGTGTTGCCATTGATTATATGCAAACACTATTTTAAGCACTTTCCATGTATTCACACCTTTCCTCACCAAAACAAACCTATGATTAATATTATTATCCCCATTTATAGATGATAAAATGGAGGCACAGGGTGGTGAAATAAGTTGCCCAATACCACAAAACTATAAGAGGCAAGGCTTGAATTTGTACCCAAGCATTCTGATTCCCAGGATCTATACTCTTAACCACTATGCTTTAACGTCTCTCAACAAAGAGAAAACAATATCAATGAAGGAGAATGGGCTCTTCCTTAACTTGACTGGAATAAACTCAGTCAATCAATTCTGACTGCACTGATTTCTGTGTTCCTCAAGGAAAGTAAGCACCGTAATCACCATCCGCGCATCCACTCCCTAACCCCAGCTGCGGGAAGGACATGAGACTGGGGGCAGACTGATCCATCCATGTGGTCTCTGTAATAGCATATCTTTCATCCACAAAATAATGAGCTATTTTTGTTTATGGAGTAGCCTCCTGTAAGCTTGGACGTGTTAGTCTTTCCAGGTCGTCCAAAAAATATGTGATAAAAGTCCAGCTTCAGATCTGCAAAGCTGAGTCTCAGATCCTAGTCTTGGATGAAAAAGGCCAAGGAAGAACAGTGTCCCTTGAAATCGAACCCGAAATGGTCATCCAGCCTAATTTATGTCTCTGCTATATGGACTATCTAAGAGAATAAAAATCAACACCATTTCCTAAGCACTGAGCACATGTGAGCCAGGCACTGATGTGCTGTCATTACGTCCTCTTCCTCATGCACGCTGCTGCCCGAGAGACGGGTAGGGACTCACCAATCACAGAGTGAAGGCTGGGGGTTCCCAAGTATCACAGACCAACACTGCTTCTGTGACAAAATTTTTGTTGACCTGTGGCTAAACAGGAAAAACCCAGATAACACAGTACAAGTTTTTCCTGAAGCTACATGTGTATGGGATTGAGGACTAGCCTTCATTCTGAGATTCTTCCTGCTTCTAATGCTGAAGTGCCTATTCTGTCATGAAAAGACATTACATGACAATTTCAACATTGCTAGGTTTTTTTTTTGTTTGTTTGTTTGTTTTTTTTGAGACAGAGTTTTTTGCTCTTATTGCCCAGGCTGGAGTGCAGTGGCATGATCTCGGCTTACCATAACCTCACAACCTCCGCCTTCCAGGTTCAACTGATTCTCCTGCCTCAGCCTCCCGAGTAGCTGGGATTACAGTCATGTGCCACCATGCCTCACTAATTTTGTATTTTTAGTAGAGACAGAGTTTCTCCATGTTGGTCAGGCTGGTCTCAAACTCCCGAACTCAGGTGATCTGCCCGCCTCGGCCCCCCAAAGTGCTGGGATTACAGACATGAGTCACTGTGCCCGGCAATATTGCTGTTTTTAATATCCTTATCTCTCAAGATCAAAGCTAAACACTCTGTTAAGCCTCCTCAATTAAAAACAATTTTTTAAAATGGTTACATCACAAAATCCCAGTGTGGGATCACTGGCCCAGGGGGTTGCTATCCTGGGTTTCTCCTGACCTCAACCAGGGAGTTTCCCAAACAAAAAGACCACTCTAATAGCCTGAATGTACCCTGTGCTGCTGCTGTCTTCCTTACTAAGCTCCCATCTGACCTCCTGTCACTCCCTCAGTCCCCAGTGGCTGCTACTAGTAGGAATTCCCTGTCCTTCCTGGCCAAGCTGACATGCTGGGCAGAGTTCAGGACACAGCTTTAAATGTGGTTTCCTGATTAAAAGGGAGACTCCAGTTAGACAGGAAGGGGCTCAAGCTTGGGTATTATATGTCATCGTCATCTACCGGTTCTGAGAAATGAATACGTCAACTGAAATGACCTGGAGCAAAGCATCATTCCTGAGAAAATCCCCGGCAACCCAGCGAGAGACTCTTACCATTGTACTCCACCGTTTGTGTCTTCTTTTGGCAAGAAAGCGACACACTTAAGACTCAGTTACTCTAAAATACTTTTATGCTGAATGGTATTTGCAAAGGCTAACAATGGCTGGAAGAAATGAACACTAGGAAGCACCAGACGCAACATCTGTAGGCTAAGACAGAGGGCAGTGAGAGGAGAACCGCACAGTGGGAATCGGAAGATGGGGTGGTTGAATTGGTCCTGCCACTCTACTGTCTCAGAATCTTAGTGGAAGTCATTCTCAGGTCTTCTGCTTCCTCGCCTACAAAATAAGATAGAGCTAGTCATGCAAAAATCCTAAAGTTCTGATCTAATTTATTGCCTCAAGAGAAGCAAAGGCTACTTTCATATATGATAAGAAGGATGGTGAAAAATAATATTGAGAGAGGCTGGGCACGGTGGCTCATGCCTATAATCCCAGCACTTTGGGCGGCCATGGTGGGTGGATTACTTGAGGTCAGGAGTTCGAGACCAGCCTGGCCAATATTGTGAAACCTCGCCTCTACTAAAAATATAAAAATTCACCGGGCGTTGTGGCAAACACCTGTAATCCCAACTACTTGGGAGGCTGAGGCAGAAGAATTGCTTGAACCTACGAGATGGAGGCTGCAGTAAGCTGAGATCACACCGCTGCTCTCCAATCTGGGTGACAGGGCAAGACTCTGCCTCAAAAAATAATAGTAATATTAAGAGGATGTTTTGAGGGTGAAGTGAAAAGTTCTTCAGGGGCCTCAAGACCCTGCCTAGACATGATGAAAAACAGCTGATGGAATGGAACCCTGGAAACAGCTCCAGTGGGGTTCTCTGGAGGGTGAGGTTCCAACCACAGTGCAGGAATAAAGAACGAGGCCTACATTGCTGAGAGCAAGGAACAGAAGGTAAGAGGGAAAGAAGGAAACAGGGAGAAAGAAATATAAAAAAAGCCAAGGGCAAAAATAAGTGGGGTCTTACAAGCAGCAGGGAGCACATGAGAGGGCATGAATGAAGACAGGGCTGTGTGAGGTTCACAGTGAACAGCTGGAAAGGCAAGGAGGAAAGACAGAAGTCTCACTGAGGGAACGAGCAGACGAACAGAGAGAGAGCAAAAATGGAAGAAAAAAGAGAATCAGGATTCTCATTTCAAATATAAACAGGATTACTTAACTCTCCCACCATCCATTCAGCAAAAAAGTTACCAACGTGAGGTCTCCTGGCATCCTGCCACTGTGTCTCCATAAAGAGTCCGAGATTAAGTAGAGAAAACCCACACTCTTAAAGAGAACAATATAGTACCATTTTCTGCTGTGAACACAGATGCAGCCCATCTGTACACAGATATGAAAGAAAAAAAGAACTGTACAAAGGGTCTGTAACCTTAAAAAAAAAAATTCTGGGCTAGGCTATCCAGAAATAGAACATTTTGATTACAAAATAAAAACTAGGTCAATAAGATAATGGACACGACTTAAATGAAAATCACAGTATTTGTAATGCGCTAAAAATGGTATCAATGTTACTGCAGAGAAGAAATATAATTAAATGTATTTTTAAACAGCAGCTCCCCGCCCCAGTCCTACAAGTCCCAGGCCAGCTACCAGTATTCCTCCACCTCATCGGAGAGGAATGTGCTGGCATGCCGCAAGTTGGTCTGAAGAATGCGGAGTTTCCGTACTACTTCAGAAGATCCCAAATGACACTGGTTAGCTACATTCCTTCACTTTTAGATCACTGTTATTCATTTATAAAGCAAAGGAATGGAAAGGTTAGGGATTTGACCATATAAATCTTTTACCATTTTTACGATATGGCCAGGAAACACGCAAATGCAGATATAACTGCCGTGGTTCCCAGGCTATAGAAACAAAAGACTTTGGGAGAACTGTAGACGGTTATGTGAGGTGGATGTAGATGGATCCTAAGAGGCTTACGCACAGGCTAGGAATTAGGATAAAGGGTAGAAGTGTGAAGTTCTGGTGTGCTTTCAACAACTTGTGGTCTGATGTTTTGGAGAAACACTAACTCTCGAGTGTAATTCATCATCTAAACCCTCCCTTGGAAAAGAGGGGCAAAGAGGAGCGAGATGAATTAAACCTAAAGGATATGGTCCCAGATGGTGAATACAATTACCAAAGTTGGTACAAGAAGGTGGCTACGGCATTTCTTCAAGTGTCTATACGAGAGTCATGGCCAAAGCGTCTGTCTATGATGAAACATCAATGGCCCTTCCAAACTTGGGGCAAATGGAAATCAGTGAGACATTATCTATGAGAAATGTATTACTATTTTGGATCATATATATTATTCCTTTATTAAGGGAAATTTCAATGACATTTATATCTCCCAAATCTCAAATAAAATATCTGCATAACTGCATATAAATATTAATCATTCAAAAGAGGTTATTTTAAAAATCTCTTGAGGATAGTGCATATTTACTATTAAGTTCTTGAAATGAATTAACTCTTTAATATGTTTAAATTCCAACATATGAACCATTAGTTACAAAGCACCATTCATCCTTAGAAAGTATAAGCTTACCTCCCATGAAGAAAATCTGTTAAATGACAAACAAAAGAGAAGACGGGGACTTACTCACTGTGTGAAATCACTAATGTAATGCTAAACTCCCTAAGTGCAATGAAGCGTGTTTGTGTAATATCATTAAGTCAGTGCCCATATCACCTCCTCTTTACTCACTGCATTACATTAAAGGTATCTCAATAAACAGCAAGTTGACAGACACCATAACCATGGGTTCCTTCTGTGACTTAAGGAGCACCAAACCCCTGGAAATCTGAGTCAAGTAAAAGAAATCACTACAATAAGTCTTGAGGATTTCTAAACCAAGAGAAAGGCCAAAGAGTTCAGGATCATCTGAGCTCCTCTCTTATTTACAGTTCCTATCACCAGGGCATCTAAACCATGAAGTGAAAATAGTGAAAAAATGTGTGGCAAGGGTCACTGCAGACTGGGGAAGCTCTGCGAATATCCAGAAAGCGAGGTGCTTAGTTTTCTGAAGAAATGCATTCAGTTGATATATATTTTTTAAACTCTGACCTTCTGTAACCTCAGTTTGGAGACCTCAGTAGGGATGAAAGAAAATAACTAAAAGGTCAAGCAAGTAAAGAACGCTGAAAGAATGCTCAGTGCAAGCATACAACGTGGGGCACGCCTCTGTTCTGTGAGTCTGGTGGGAAAAAATAGATTATTTATAGGGAAAGGGAAACAAGATGACAAAATTAGCTCTTGACAAAGAGGAGAAAAGCTTATGTTGGGAAAAGCTGGGTGGGAGGGAAAGGCGTTGGAGTTATTGCACTGTCACGGGATGGAACTGGTGTAGCAGTGACTTTGGCATATTTTGGCTTCTCAGCAGGGAAGAACCAGTTGGGGGCTGGGGAAACCAGTGTTTTTGGAGAAAGAGAAACATCTGCTTAAGCACGAGTGTTGGAAGGAAGTCTTGTTCCCTACTGCCAACCCACAAGGCATGACCACAGGCCAGTCGCAGGAGCTGCTATGACAAGACGATAAGGAGGCAAGATTGAGCCACTACTGATTAATGCCCGGAGATCTCCCACAATGGGCCATTCCCACAAATGCAAGAAAGGAGAAATCACCCGCCAATAACATGGGGCTCTCTCCTATAAACAGGCTTATGGAAGGAATTCTAATATTATCTATTTAAGCAACTACTGGTGACTCATGCAGGTTCAGAAACAGACTTCGTAATCAACATTTATTGACTATGAGTCAATAAATGATGTAAAGGTTTATCAACAATATGTAAACCCTCTATCTCAAGTCTTTTATCAGAATTGGTAACAAGTTTTGAGTCTGACTGATTTAATTTACTTTCATTCACTTCCTTTCTGTTGACTTTGGCAGGCAAGGATCAGTGAATTACAAGAGGTAAGTGGAACTCAAGAGAATACTCTTTGGAATATGTGTTCCTTTAGAGTTCTTCAAAAGCCCTTATCTTGCCCTACTGGTGTATCATAAGTTAGTAACAGTAACAGAAAATCTTGTTTTTTTTTTTTAAACTAAACTTTCCAATGCCTAAAAGTCTAAATAGACTAAGAACAAATGCCAAATATACCAAGATGTGCCATTTTAATGGGAAAAATAGGAAATATGACATGTAAATAGAAATCCCACATTTATAACAGCAGGCAAGATGATTATGTGTGACAAATACTTACAGGCCAATGAGAAAAAGTAGAAAAAGTTCCTCCTTCCAAAATAATCTTTTTACAGCATACGATTCTCCTAAATTCTGACACTTATGTCTGCTTGAAAAAACAATTTCAGTCAACACTTCCCACTCTGTTATTCAACCCTGAGGAATGCAATTTTTATCAAATGGCCCCAAAATACTTTCATGCACAAGAAGCAGGCACCAACTGACTCTCGACAACGTCACCCTACAGCTTGACTTCTACCCTGTCGCTATGTCGTCAGGTACTAAACCTGGAATTCTCTATGGCCCACTCCTCCTCTCCTTCCTCCTCCTTTGAGGACTATCCCAAAGCCTCTGAGTGTGGGATTCTTTCCAGTCATCACCACTGCACACAATGCAGTTCCCTTCAAAAGACAGCTTTTCAGCTTCAATGATAAGCAGAATGGCATGCTCCTCTCCTGGGTCAACTCCTCCTTTCCACAACAGGGTCCTGCAACTTCCCACTCCCTAAAACCTCTGTCTGACTCTGAATACTTCTGCCATTCAGCGTCTCTTTCCCTTCTGGCTCCTTTCTACCTTTAAAAACCTTAGTAAGTCACCATTCACCAAATCATGAGACAACTCCAGGATCACATGTTCAACTCCTACTTGACAGCCTCACCAGGACGTCTAATGGGCACGTCTAACTTATGTCCAAAACTTGATCTTGGTTGGAAACCTGGTACTCATTCAGTACTCCCATCTCAATCAATGCTACCACTCAATTACTCAGGACAAAACTTTGGAATCATCCTCCACTCCCCTCTTTCTCTCACACACATCTCATTCAACAACAAATCCAGGCGACTCTGCCTTCACAATGTCTCTCCAGAAACCAACCACTTGTCTTCACAGCTGCCACTGCTGTCCTGCCTGAGCCACTGCCTCTCCCACCTGGCATACTGAAATAACCTAAATGAGCTCCCACCTCCTCTCTCACTCTTCATTACTCTCTGTGCCACCTTCAGAGTGGTCATTTTCAAAGGTCAAGAAAACTCTTTCATTCTCAACTCTTCCAAAGGCTTCCCATCACACCTAGAACATAACCCCAAGTTTTACATGACCCACCCAGCTCCTGGTAGCCCCAGAGCCTACAAGTTACCTCTCCAACTTCATTTCCTCCCACACTTTGCCTTGCTCAATCCATTCCAGTCACAGTGACTTTCTTACTATTTTTCAAACACACAACTATGAATATCATCTGTGCACATAAATTAAATACTACCTCTATTCAAACATTAAATTGATGCATCTAGCAACCTGCTTCTCTGATACAGCCTCTGTCCACAAGGCATCTTCGGCTAGATGTTCCTATGCCAACACAAATTAGAAAATGCAAAAAAAAAAAAAGGTGGAGCTGCTCCCCCATCACTAGGCTGGAAGCCTTGAAGTAGCTGTCAACCTTCACTGTGCTTCAACCCACAATAAGTTGGCTGCCAGATCCTCCCATGTTCCCCAGCACAGAAGTCTCAATTTGCCCTTTCCTCCTCCTTCCTCTATTCAGAGTCCTGTGCCTGCCCTGGCCATCTCTTCACTGAAACCCCACACCTCTTCCAGTTTCTCTTAGTTTCCACCTCTTGCTATAACAAGTATCCTTCCAGAAGTCTCCCAAAAGATTCTGTCTATAGCCATGTTCAGGTCCCAGGGAGTCAGTCTCCATTCCCCTCCCACTTAATCCTCCCATTGTCTTCCACAGCCCATATGCAGCCACTGCAATTAATTAAAAATCCAGTTCCTCAGCTGCACTGAGCACGTTTTAAGTGCTCAAGGGCCACATGTGGCTGGTGGTCACCCTACTGCACAGTGCAGCTGGAGGGCATTCCATCAGCGCAGGAAGTTCTACTGGATAGCACAGAACCCACCCCCTCTGGTAAACCTATTCGATTTCCACAACAAAGTCTATGAGAATAAATCCCATACCCAACCAGCCCTTTGAACCTGATTTTTTACTAAGATCTCATGTTTCAATTTTAAGACGCTCCTGAAACATTCCTCCTTGATGTCTGCCCCAATTTTAAGGGAAAGGTATATTACACCCCCTCTCTCTATCCCACATAAACATGACTTCCCTTTCATAAAAATTCTCTTCTATGAAGAGTAAATATTTACATATTAATATTCAATGGATACCTTTTCCAATTCTGCTCAGCTGTTATGCATAAGCACATAGTAAATGTGCTCAACACGTTGATTATTTTAGACTGAATGGTCTTGGAGGCAGAGCCAATATTCAATGGTGCCAAGCACAGAAAGCTCTATTTATAAGAGTGATAACGCAGTGGGGAAGCAGTTAGGCTTTGGAGTTACCCAGGCCTAGAACTGTTCTGCCACTTACTAGCCAGGGACCCTGGACAAGTTACTTAATCCCTCATCATCCTCAGTTTAAGTATTAGTAAAAGAGAGAAAAAGATAACTATCTTCCTTACGAGACAAGCGATGATTAAACACGATCACACCTGCAAATCAATTAGCAGTGGTTGATTCATAGTGACCACTCATTAATATTAGTTGATAAAGATGATAATGTTTCAATCATTTAAAATCATTATAAACAAGATAAACTTAAATAATACTTGAGGAGTTTGAAAGCAAGACGAAAAGATATCCCAAATGTAAGTATTTATCTTATAGAGTCAAATGAGTGTCTTCAGATACAATGTAATAGATACTACTTGAATATCAAACATTGGAAAATACGTATCAGAGTAACATATATTCGAACATTTCCATTCTGTTTCTTGTATAAAAGCTGCATCCAGCTTCCAGTCCTTTGGAAAATTTGTCTCGGGCATAGTGGAACCTTGCTTGGCAAGTTGAATAAGTTTCCATTAGTTAAATGCAAGCAGAATGATTTCATTTTAAAAGTGAAATGTGAAAGTGGTTAAATGGGCAGGGTACAACTAGTCATACCAGTCTTTTAAAAAATTTGAAAAACAATAACGAGAAGATTTCGAATTCAAAGCACATGTGGGCATTATTTTGCGTTAAGTGGTTAAAGGCCCATTCTCCCAGTGGACTGATAAAAAGGGCACAGACAGTCCACACATTTGGAGCATGAGATCTTTCTCCCTACCTTCAGCAGCTGAAATTCAGAGGTGGCTATATGGACTCAAAAGCCAAAGCAAGCATATTAATTCTGCCTGACTGGCCATCCATTCTTCTCTTGCTGTGGCTTCTAAATGTGCTAGGCCGGTGGTTCTTGCACTCTCTGGATCAATAGCAGCAGTATCACCTGGGAACTTGCAAATGCTTGGGCCTCCCAATCTGCTGCATCAGAAACTCTGAGGGTGGGGCCCATCAATGTGTTCGAACAATCCCTACAAATGTTCTGGTGCCAGAGTGTGTGAAGTACACATGGGCAGTATTTATACCGTTTAGGGGCAGCTTCAGCAGAAAGGCAGGCAGGCCCCTTCTTAGACAGGTAGTACTGAGAAAGCTTCAGCTGGCTCTCATTTGCACTGACATATAATATGGACTCAGCCTTCCTCACTATAACTCAGCTCTCTGGTATGAAAATTAATGGAATCACTTATAATGTTAAGCAGAGTGTAGGAAGCAGGGCCTCTGTGACAAACTTGGGCCATATGGAGAAGGCGAACCCTCACTACCCATTTTGTTGATCACAAAGAAAACTGGCCGAAGAAAACTCTTGGCCCAAAATCACACTGTTTAATTGACTTGGCCTCTGTAGGAAGAGTTATTGATCTATGACAAGAGATGGAATAACCACATAAAAGATGGAGTGTTGCCGTTAATTTAGGAAAGACTCTAACACTCCCTTTTTGAAAAAAAATAATAATAATTTTGCAAAGCAAGAGAATCACAGAATTATATAACAAATTCCCCCTGACTATAGGAAAAATGGCAAAGAAAGATACAGGGAACCCTCTTCAGATGTTTTTCAAGACATAACATTTCTTAACAGTCAAAACTCAGAGGAAACAGAAGTATTCTGGATTTCAAAACGTGAATAATCACATGAAATGACTTCTAAGCAACAATGCCTTAAATGACTTTTGTTGTCATGTTTTCAAAGATCCAAAACAAAATGAAAGCTTATTTTAATACTTTGATGCTTCCATAATGTTGACAGTTATATTTTCACAATTCAAATATATTCTCCAACAGAGTGACTTATTCATTTTTTAGTGGAAGGAAATAAAATTCAATATGCACAAATTTAAGGTCTTATGCTTTTTTAAAAAACAGGCCTTGTTTGAAGTATTTTTTTAAACAAGAATCACGGAGTCACATATTTTTGTAATTAAGAAAACTTAAAGAAACGAGCAGAGTTGTAAATTAATGTAAAAGATATTGCATAGCTATATATGGCTCCAATTTCTGAAGGGAGACACGTTAACAGCAGTTATGCCTGAACAGTGGGATAGAGATAGGCATGGCAGAGAAGACTACTTAAAAAAAATAGTCTTTTGTAGAGATAGGATCTTACCATGTTGCTCAGGCTGGTTTCAAACTCCTAGACTCAAGCAGTCCTCCTGCCTCAGCCTCCCAAATTCCTGGGATTACAGGCAGGAGCCACTGTGCCTGGCCAGACTTTACCTTTTTCACTTTAAATCCTTGGGTCCTATTCAAATTCATTTTTGTACATATTTTGTATAATTTAAAAAACTACACCTGTTAGAAATAACTTAAAAATAATAAATCCACGTTATTCCACCATCAACCTTTGGTACACATTACACCGTCACTTAAAAACTTCGGGTCACAGTTTCAGATAATTTTTTTTTTTTTTTTTAACAGTTTGAGTACACTATCACCAGATACCAGTAGATTCTCATCTGGTACTGGTACGAGTCAGCCACATTGCAAATGAAGAAATAAAGGCCCAGAGAGATTAAGAGATTTTCCCATACCATCCAATTTACTGATACTGAAAGCAACGCTTGCCCTCAGTCCTTTGACTTCCAGCTTAGGCTTTTTTAAAAAAAATCGTATCACATGGCCTGTCACATGTTCTGCAACGCCACTCATTTGTTTAATCTAAGATCTGAACCATACTCACGAACTTACCACAGGTTTTACAAAAACCTACCTCCATTCGAATTAAAGCCGAACGCTAAAATCAAACCCTTCCCTTACCAAGGGCCATGCAGAGGCTCGGCACAGAGGCAGTGATGGAAGGGTCTCGGACTTGGGGCTTTCTACCTCAGTCTGACTCCTCTAATTACTAACTGTGTGACTAACTGCATGTAGCCTCTTTATGAGTTCTTTTCTTACCTGTGTTGTGGCGGTTAAATTAACTAATTTCTGTCATACATAGCCAGGTTCTGGTACATAACAAGTGCCCAACAAAAATTAGCTATTACCCGTCAATATTTAAATTAATAAACTAAGTGCAATTTAGAACCTCTCTAATTCCTATTTTAAATCTATTACAAGTATGGTATTTAACCCCCAAATCTGATTAGAAGTGCCCATCTTTGAGAAGCTTTGCATTTACCATGAGTTAGTAACCTTAGACAAGATACACCTCACTGTCTCATTCTCCTTAGCAGTAAGGGCTGAGATACTTAGATTCAAGGAATGTGTGTAAAAATGCTGGAAAAGGCAAAGTTTCCTAAACAAAAGGTAGACTTTGTTTTAGCTTACCCTGAATCGCAGTCGGTAGTCAAGAGGCCTTCCCCAGTGGCTTGCCCTGAAACTTCCAGATCTCCCAAATGACCTTTGGCTGTTTCCCCCAGCTGTCCGCAATGAGCATCTGTTCTACGGAGTCCCTCCTGGACCTAGATTCTTCCCCACCCAGTGTGAAGCCCTTCCCTCCCCCCACCCTACCTGAGAGCCCCACTTTTCTTTTTTTTGGTGGAAAGGCATCTCTTCTCTAGGCTGAAAGCACACAAAAAACCGTATGACTAATTTCTTTTCAAATCTGAAGACAGTCTTGCACTATTCTCCTCAGTAAGGGAGAAGTAAGTCAAATCCCTGCGACTTCCTTAACAAAAACACTCTTTGAAGGCACAAACAGAATATGCAATAACTGACAATTTAAGCATACCTAGAATGCTTTACCACACATATTTCTTGAGTGTCTTATAACACCGCAAAACTTCAAAGAGCATACCAACTCCTGCCTTCCGGCTTAAATGGAAATATCTAGGCCCAGTGTCGAGGCATTTCTGGGATATTTAAAAATGTTCAGTGGAGCTGATAACAACCACCTATTGAGAGTGGGTTGCTGTGAATCTCCGGGCCTAGGAGACCTCCTAGCTCGAGGGTGGTACTTCTGTAAAAGGTCTGACATTTGCCAATGTCTGGTTTAGTGACAAAGTCAAATGAACAGCTTTGGATTTTGAAACCTACCAGTCAAAGATGGACGTAGACACTTGCTGTCACCAACAACTGGGTTGAGGAGAAGCTTCACGGGCAGTTTGTTGTGCTGAGCCAGGGCCATCGTGAGGCTACTCACTGAGCTCCGTATCACGGAAGACCATTCTGAAGACGTACGCTTTCTCCCCCCCCCAGAGTTCTTTTTCAAACCCAGATGTTTTGAAAGAAGTAAATTGAGCAAACAGCAGATGGAGTTCATGAAGCCAGGTTCTAACTCCGCTGCCCTTGCCTGTTGTCTTAATGACTTCCCCATCGTTCCTTGTTGATTCAACGCTTAATTCTTATTGAATATCTGCTTTTCTATCCAAAAATTAGAGGAAGCAAAGACAGAGCTGAGTCAGCAAACTGCCTTGAGACCTTTGAGGAAAGGGAGTTTGTTCCCCTCACAGTCCAGGGCTTTCCAAACACGATTACCCTACCTATTGGGCTCACTGCTGAGCTCTCTGTCAGCCAGGCGTCCTGGTGAACCAGTGACACTGCGTGATGCAGTTCTCAGTGTTCCTCAGTGCTCACAGGCTGATCACCCCACGTTCATGCGTGCAGAGTCTGTAGGTTGGGTTAGAGCAGACTTGCTTCCTCTGGACTAAGAACGTTTTTCTCTTCATCTGACTTTTCCATCCACTCTGTTTCCCTCTAATCCCCTCCACCTGATACCAAGAAGCTGGCTCATCCACTCAACGGGATCTTTCATTCCTATTACCTCGGTGATGAACACAGTACTGGGCATGTGGCTGGTACTGAATGAATCTCCATAAGTCAGTAAATGAATGAATAAATAAACTCAGTGCCCACTGCTACCCAAACCACATTAAAAGGCAAGGATGTGCCTGGAGATTGGAGGGCAGAGTCAGGGACAGCAAGTTACAGGGCCAGATGAATTCAAAAGAATTCTATGGAGAGCTGACGCCAGACCAACTTGAGAGCAGCAGTTTTTGCCAGGTTTATGTCAGCTCCCACTTTTGTGTCCCCTCTACCCACCACCAGTTCCCAGAGTATACCTGGCAGCCCTTCATTGAACAAAGTCCCCTTCATTGAACAGAGTAGTCTGTGCTCCCCTAGGACTACTTTTCCATCCTAGAGAAACCTTTCTCCACATGATCATGACCTTAGTCCCCTGCCCTCAGTGAGATGTCAAAAGAAATCCAGTAAGTCACTTCAAGCCATCATCTAGTACACGACTAGATAGAAGCATTTTAGTGAGAGACTTAGAACTAACATCTACCTTCCAAGAGCTTAAAACGCACTGACTTCTGGTGGGGCATAGTGGCTCATGCCAGTAATCCCAGCACTTTGGGAGGCCGAGACGGCTGGATCACTTGAGATCGGGAGTTTAAGACCAGCCTGGCCAACACGGTGAAACCCCATCTCTACTAAAAATGCAAAAATTAGCTGGGTGTGGTGGTGGGCACCTGTAATCCCAGCTACTCAGCAGGCTGAGATAGGAGAATCGCTTGAACTCAGGAGGCGGAGGTTGCAGTGAGCCGAGATTGCATCACTGCACTCCAGCCTGGGGGACAGAGCAAGAATCTATCTCAACAACAACAACAACAAACTTACTGACTTCTCGACAAAAGCCTAGGGAGAAAATTAAAGGGCACTGATTCTCCACAGAAAAATGGCTCCACATAGAAAAAAACCTATACTGGACTTGGAGTCAGAAGACTCGAGTTTGAATATTGGCTTGCCTCTTAATGGCAGGTTGTCTTAAGCAAAACATGTACTCTCTAGGTCTGAAATGCTATCATATGTGAAATGCTCCATGTCTCATATGCCGCTATGTGGACTAAATGCAATAAGATTTTTAATGCTGCTTTGTAAAATCTAATGTAGTGAATGCATGAGTGCGGTGAAGCAGTAAAGAAAAAAAAGACAGGGAGACCACTCTTTGAGAATCTAGAATTCGGATAGGAGAGGAGATTGGCATCACATTAAATGAGTTTTAAAGGAGACTGGGTTGTGATCTGCAGGGCTAAACACTTAACACACTCATAATACCAAAAATACAGGCAGTCCCTGCTTATAGACCCAGGGTATGCCTAGAGATATTGCTGATGAAGAAGAAACTGATGATAACGCCTTCGCTAAGTGATAACTATGTATCTGGTATTAATCTGACTACTTTATATGTATTATCTTGTTCAAGCTGACAATAGCCCTAAGAGGTGTGTAATACCATTATTCCCATTTTACAGATGAGAAAACAAGTTAAAGCCTAGAGTTCAAGTCATCATTAAGTGGAATTCCCTCTGAGTACACGCTTTTTCAACAGACTGCTGAATGAGAGGATAAAGGCATTAATGAGGAACAGCTGAGCTTCTATTCAGCAGGACTGAAAGGGGGAATCGGAGAGAGGTGAAGTTCGGGAGCTGGGGGTGGAATGAAGTTCTGGGCACTGAGAAGATACCTGCGAGACTCCTAGTGTGAAAGACCGAAAGGAAACTCTTTATAATGGAAGACAAAATGCAGCCTGTGTGTAAGGGGAAGGCCAGTAGGAAGCAGAGAGAATGTAATTGTTGGGAAATCAGTGGAGATATACCATGGCATCCTCTCTTCCCGCGGCCTGCCCAATGCACAGGCACACTAATCAGCAATGTTCTCATTCTCAGAGGCAGGACCTGCTGCTGTGACAATTGAGTTCTGGGGTGAGGGCATGCTGATGAAGCTGCTGCCATCCCCAAAGCCTCGTGCTACCTCTGAGCATTCAGCGCCATTCCTGTGAGCAGTGACAGGAGGGAGCAGCTAAAGCTAGCTGTCACCACCAGACTGCTAATGAAAACCAGAAAGCGTGCAAACAAAACTGCTGGTTTCTCCACAATCGAACCAGAATGGTATAAATTTGGAAACGGAGCCCTTTCCACTGGGTACAGGTTTCCCCCGCAGTGAGACCCATCAACCAAAATGAGATCTATAAATCCTGACGATGTCTCTGCAATTCTGCATTTTTCTTCTTCTAAATCAATAAATAATTGATTCTGTGTCAATAGGGACCTCTTATATCCCCAACACAGATAAGAGATTTTAGAGATAAGCTACAGATCTTTATGGTTATGAAACAGATTTACAAACCCAGAGTAAGACATGGAAATCCCATAGCATGAAACTTCCAGGTACTGTTGAGAGAGACACGAGGAGGCTGGGAAACGCAGGAAAGGGAAAACAATTTCTGAGGAAAGAGTAAAGGTGTGGGTATAGGTTTGGTTTTGTTTCTTTAGGGAAAGGCCAACAGAAGCTACTCTTCTTGACCTGCTTGGAGTAACAGACCTGCAGATGGTGATTTCAGGGCACACTGCAAACAAAATCCCGAGGTTATTTTTTTTTTAATCCAACACAGATATTTTGCTTTAATTAGCCAATTCAAGCAGACGTTTTGGCCAGACATATCCTATTGAAAACAAGCAGAATTACAAGGATTTGGCTTTTTTAAAAGAAGTAGTTTGTCAATGGCAGAATGTTAGACTGCTTCTTTATATCCTTGTCTCTGAGCCAGACATAGCAGAGCTAGTAACTGGTGGCATGTACGTGTGTGTGTGTGTGTGTGTGTGTGTGTGTGAAGCAACACCGACTTGACATTCAGAACATCTGCTTGAGGTAGGCAAGTACCAGGCATCCCTAGCACCCAGGAGAAATGAAAGTAGAGTGCTGTAAGCTGCTCTGTTTGAAATCCCAAAGCAAAGGAGAAACATCTTAAACCCCAGGGTTGAACATGGGATGAAGGCTCCACATAAAAGTGTTGAGAGATACTGAAGAGAGGCAAAGGGAAGTCCTCGCCCGAATAGGCCACCTGGGCTGCCACTGCTGCACGTGGCCCAGCTGCTGGTGGCTGAGGAGTGGCCTCCACTTGTGAGGCTGATTTCCTTCCTTCTGCCTCCTTTGCCCACCTCATGCCAACCCTGTTGCCTTAGTTGAGGGAGAATGCTGGGTTAGATGAGGGCAAGGCATTTTAGACAATATCTTCATGACTGCAGGCTAGAGGAGATCATGACAGCAGCGGCAGCAGCAACGGCAGTAACAGCTGCCAGTTTTTCCGTGCCCCCATGCAACGGGCACTGTGCTCAGAACTTTACATAGACTATTTTACTGGATTCTCACATAACTCTGTGATGCAGGTTATTTTCTCCACAAGAGAGATAAAGAAATAGAAACTTGGAGGGATTAAAGTAATTTGCTGGGGTCAATAAGTACCAAATAGCACGGTCCATGGACCTGCTAAACCAAGTCCTTTCTCTCTAGCGTGCCAACCTTGCTCAGGCATCTAGTGAGACACGTGAGATTCTGTGCCCTAAGGTTAATAAACCTAAACTTAGTCAGATTTCAAAAAAATAATAAACACCCAGAAGCAAAATAACCTGTTTAAGTTAGGCAGGAGACTGTCTTCAACAACACCACTTAAAATAGCACTGACTGCCAGATGTCCACTCTCTTAGAACATTGGTATCCACTGGATCCAGGTAATAAAATGAACTTTTCAATTTCTAGCTAGGTCAGAAATTACTGCAAATAGTTTCTATGATAAGATAGTTTGGGGATTCCATTATAAATCAGTTATACTGTAGAGTATATTATGACTCAGGATATACTTTTCCCTGAAACAAGATTATAAATGACTGGCTTAATCTCCGAGAGAAATGTCTCTTGTTGCTCAAAAAATAGCCAAAGAAACTGTTTTACTTATAGACAAATCTCGTTCCTTGTTGATTCTTGTTTTTAAATCAAGGACTTACAAATTAAGATGCTTTTAAATCAGGAAATTTGACAAAAGCCTCTTTGATAATTTATCATAACTTCTCTTTTTCTTTCAT
Organism: Cebus imitator; assembly: GCF_001604975.1. Taxonomy (NCBI): domain Eukaryota; kingdom Metazoa; phylum Chordata; class Mammalia; order Primates; family Cebidae; genus Cebus; species Cebus imitator. Next base: position 1,345,343 of record NW_016107722.1, on the reverse strand, counting down.
GTTTATTTTGTTTAAGATGACAATATCCATAATGCTAAACGTTTACAATATCCACCACTATTCACCCTCAGAATGTCAATGTTCTAGAATTCCATTGCTCTGGCTCAAGGTAAAATATTAATGCACACAGGGATTTGTGTAGGATTGACAGAGCCAACTCAGCATGACAAATGGGGGAAATTCCATACACAACATTTATGGGAAACATCAGGTTAGCATTCTGCTAAGACCAGCTGCTCCGTGTGCTGCGGCTCCCCAGTGCAGTTCCCCATGAATCACGCAGACACACAGTTGCCCTAAGCCTGTGGCATCTACTGAGTGGCTTGCTGAAGTGAAGACAAGACTTTTCTTCTGCTCCTGGAGAGTGAGGACTCCATATGTTGTGCCATAATCTCCTTGTAGCAAAAATAGTCATGGAGATTTCTATCACTTCCAGGAAGGAAGGATGTACAGGATGGTGACCATTTGGCACAAAGCTGGCAAGGTTGGGACTCTGTGCAATAATCGACTCACTTTGATGCCGGAGACCTTCCTTAAATACGAGAGCAATGTGTCAGCAGAGAGGCTATAGAGTCTGTGCACGCGTTGTTTATTGGTGTATGAGGCTTTCTTAACAAAAATTGCAAGAATTCAAGAGATCCTGAGTGGCACATGAAACGAAGGAGAAATACATTTCTTTGACTGGGATTCCAAAAGGCCATTTAGGACTGATTTAATGTAACTAGTATCAAAATAGGGTCAGAGGTACATCATCTGTGTCACTTACAAAGCTACCTTCTACTCCTGCTCATTCCTCTCTGTCTTGTGAAGTCAGAACTGCTGGAGGAAGATGCTTTCCTTTCTTTCTGGGGCTGGTGTTGGCAAGCTCTGTGTCCACGAGGCTCTTTCTCACTATCCCTTGTGCTGACACATGGGGCGAACTTTCAGGTCTCTTCTCCAGGTAGAAGGAGGTCAGACTCTTCTTGCTTGACCTCTCAGAAGTTCTGGACACGGTTCATCACTTTCTCCTTCTTAATACTCCTTCTTCACCGGGCTTCTAGAGCTCCACCCTCTCCTGGCTTTCTGTTAACCTCACTGGTATCTCCTTCTCATCTCTTCTGCTAATTCCTACTCTTCTTGCCTCTTTCGTTTTTGTTTTGTTTTTGACATGGCGTTTTGCTCTTGTTGCCCAGGCTGGAGTGCAGTGGCGCAGTCTTGGCTCACTGCAACCTCCATCTCCCGGGTTCAAGTAATCCTCCTGCCTCAGTCACCTAGTGGGGATTACAGGCAGCTGCCACCATGCCTGGCTCTTTTGTATTTTTAGTAGAGATGAGGTTTCACCATGTTGGCCAGGCTGGTCTCAAACTCCTGACCTCAGGTTCTTTGCCTGCCTCGGCCTCCCAAAGTGCTGGCGTTACAGGTGTGAGCCACCACGCCCAGCCTCTTCTTGCCTCTTAATTTTGAAATGACTCAGTTCTTAGTCTGTGTCTGTTCTCTATTTACCATCACTCCCTTGGTGAGCTCATGCAGTTCCATGCCATATAGATGGTATTTAAAGTAAACTCCCAAATGTATATCTCCCCCACCTTGATCACTCTTGAATTCCAGACTTATATATCCAACTGCTATTCAACATTCGGACTTGCAGGTATACTCAATATCTCAATTTCAACTTGTTCTTAACCAAATTCGGAGCTTTCCTCCCAAGCCCAGTGTCCTCCCCATCTCTGTGATGGCATCTCCATCCTTTCAGTTGCTCACGTCAAAAAGCTTAGGTTAATTCCTGACTCCTCTCTTTCTCTCTCACTCTATATCCAATCTGCCAGGAAATTCTGTTGCCAGGAAATGCACCTTCAAGATGTATCCAAAATATATCCAGAGCATGGCTAACTTTCGCCAGTTACACTGCTGCCAGCCAAGTGTGAGCCACCCTCATCTCTTACTTTATCAGCCTTCCAAGAGGTCTTCCTGCTTTCCACATCTGCCCTCCTAAAGTTTATTCTCAACACAGAAGCCAGAGTCGTCTTTTTAAAGCATAAGTCAGATCATGCCACTCTTCTGCTCAAAACCTGCGACGTCTCCAAAATTCATTCTGAGTGTGGAAGCCAAAGGGCTTACACTTAGCCTACAAGGCCCTGTGTGATCCCCAGTGCAAGACTCCCCCCCACCCCACCACCACTTACCTCACGGGGTTTCACCTCCCACCACCCTCCTTCTTGATCACTCTTCTCCAGTCACACCAGCTTCCTCGCACATCCCAACCTAAGGGCTTTTGTAACGGCCATTCTCAGTGCATGAAACAACCTTCCTCTCAAATGCAAACGCAAACTGCCTCCCCTCCCTAACACCTCCGTTCAAATACCACTGTCTAACTGAGGCTCACACCACACTATGCAAAATCACAACCCTTGGCGAAACTCCAGGCAACCGGAGCTCGCCTGACTTTATTTTCCCCACAGCACTTATCAGCTCTAGCATACTCTGTGATTTACTTATTTTAGGCTATGTATTGCTTCTTCTTATCTATCTCCCCACACCCCCCCATTAGAATGTAAGCTCCATGACGGTAAGGATCTTTGTTTTGTTATTCAATGTATCCCAAGTGTCTAGACCTGTGCCTGGCACACAGCAGTTGCTTGATAACTATTTCTGGATTGAATAAATGAATGCTGGGCTGTGGTATGCAAAAATAGGATCACTGAAATCGCAAGTCCTGGTGGTTTAATTTGCAGTGCTGATGATACTTTTCTCATTCACTGGATAATTTTTTTTTTTTTTTTGAGATGGAGTCTTGCTGTGTTGCCCAGGCTGGAGTGCAGTGGTACGATCTTGGCTCACTGCAAACTCCACCTCCTGGGTTCAAGTGATTCTCTTGCCTCAGCCTCCCAAGTAGCTGGGATTACAGGTATATACCACCACACCAAGTTAATTTTTGTATTTTTAGTAGAGACAGGTTTTTGCTACATTGGCCAGGCTGGTCTTGAACTCCTGACCTCAAGTGATCTACCCACCTCAGACTCCCAAAGTGCTGGGATTACAGGTGTGAGTGATTGCACATGGCCCGTTGGATAATTTTTAAGAATGTTTTATCTCTTATAGGCAGTGCTCTTAATTATAAAAGTGATTTGTGGACTATTAAGAAATGAGATTCACTTTTTATCTACAAATGTCCTTGAAAAACAAGTTCCTGGGTTCAAAATGATGTAACTGATGTGCCCCGGATGCACAGCAGGACACAGGGACCAAGACCTGCAGATCCCCACACTTTAGTTCTTGGCTCGTAGTTCTGGGAATCAGACCCCACAGACACATTTTAACTTAAAAGTCTTGCTGACAGTGCTGTTTATCACAGCATTAGTAGATGTTTAGAATTTATTTTAAACTATATAAATAACATGTGAGTATATTCACACTATTTCAGAGATAGATAGATAGGTAAGGGGTCCCCCAACCCCTGGGCCACAGATCAGTATTGGTCCACAGCTTGTTAAGAACTGGGCTGCACAGCAGGAGGTGAGTGGCGGGTGAGCATTACCACCTCAACTCCGCCTCTTGTCAAAGCAGCAGTGGCATTAGATTCTCATAAAAGTGCAGACCCTATCGTGAACTGTGCATGTGAGGAATCTAGGTTGCGAGCTCCAAATGACCATCCTCCATTCCCTTCCCCCCTACCCTGGCTCATGGAAATTTTGTCTTCCATGAAACCAATCCCTGGTGCCAAAAAGGTGGGGAGCCACTGATACAGATAATGTAAAGCTTTCCTTGTCAATCACCCAATCCCACTCCCTTCCAATGGGTCCTATTTTGATTCACTCATTCATTCCTTTTGTTCAACAATACACCTCCCACCCCCCAAAATGGAGTCTTGCTCTGTTGCCCAGGCTGGAGTGCAGTGGTGTGATCTCGGTTCACTGCGACCTTCACCTCCTGGGTTCAAGCAATTCTCCCATCTCAGCCTCCCGAGTAGCTGAGATGACAGGCATGCGCCACCACGCCTGGTTGATTTTTGTATTTTTTGTAGAGATGAGGTTTTACCATCTTGGCCAGGCTGGTCTCAAATTCCTGACCTCAGGTGATCCACCCACCTGGGCCTCCCAAAGTGCTGGGATTACAGGCATGAGCCCCTGTGCCTGGCCTCAACAATACGTTTTAAAAACATGCATTTATTTAGTAAAAAATGTGATCTAGCACCTTATCATATATTTATTGACCATTCATGTTTCTTTTATTTCTGTATTCTTTTTGCAGCTGGATTTTTTTATACTGCAGATAATTTCCAAGAAAGAATATACATAATTTATTCAACAATACTTAGTGACTATCTATCATGTGCCAAAAACTTCCAAATGCTGAGGATACGGTAAGAAGACAGACAGGAGGATCCCCCCTCCAATATTTCTAGTCTTCCCCATCTCAACACAGAGCTGATATTTGTTTAGCATGTACCAAGCATTTTCCATATGTTAAGTGATTTATTCATAACCACCATATGAGAATGTGAAATTATTCTCCTCATTTTATGAAGGCTAGTAAAGCAGGGAGAGGAGAGATTATTTTCCCAAGGTCATACCTCCAGTAAATGGCAGAGCCAAGAGGACACATAGTTCTTGAGTTCTATCTCTCTCTGTCACCTCTTGCCCCCTTCCCATCCTTTGTATCCACCAGCAAAAGCAGCAGGCTCCACCTCCTCCATCTCCACCACTCCCTAGATACCAGGCACCCCACTCTGTGGCATGGCTCACTGGCATGCATTAGCTCCTAACTAACCTCCCTGCCTCCTCTACTTGTCCTGAACTACTCTCCGTCCCACATCCAGAGTGATTTTACGATGTTCAGACCCCCAGTGGCTTCCGTGGCCCTTAGAACACAATCCTAAATCGGGTCTATATGAATCCTGCCTTCCTGTCTACTCACAGCCCTGCACTCCACTCCTCACCCACCAGTCTCCAGCCAAACTGGCCTGCTTTCCAGTCCTTGTACACGGCAGGGCCATTTCTGCTGTGGAGCATAGCCCCAGCTGTTGTGATCCCAGCTCTTATGTGGCTGGCTCGGTGTCATCATCTAGGATTTAATCCCAATGTCACATCCTCGACCACCCAAACTAAAATAGCTCCCTGCCTCCACTCCCCATGCCCACCCTTACACATTGTGGTTAGGACTGTAGGTTGGTACAACCTCTTCAGACAGCCAGCTGGCAATTTCCATCAGAACCTAAAACATGTACCTAGCCGTTTGATCCAGCTATTCTACTTCTAAGAATTTATTCCAAATATAAACTTGTACATGTGTGAAATGATATATATATATTACAGGATTATTCATTGCCATGCTGCTTCTAAAAGCAAAATGTTGACAAAAGGTTCACTGTCCACCAATAGGGCCTTGTTAAATAAATTATTGTACATAGTGACATAAAATTCATTAGGTACTTTCTATGTGCTAACAACAACCTTATGAGCTAAGTACTGTTATAAGTCCTATTTTAGATAAGAAAGTTAAAACAGAGTGAGCTTAAGTAACTTACCCAAGATGCATAGCCTATAAGTGCTAAGTTGAGGATTCAGACCCCAGGTTCTTGGTCTCTATGCAATAACTGCCTCCCAGTACACATTCCCGTGGTGGAATACCATGCAGCCAGCAAAAGGAATGAACCATTATATACATACTGATATGGGCTAATCATCAAGACATGTTGTTAAGTGACAAGTAAGTGAAGTGTAGAACAAGTGGGTAGAGTTTAACCTCTTGGAGTTTGGGGTGTTTTTAAGAACACAAATGTGACTTGGCGCTGTGGCTCACACCTATAATCCCAGCACTTTGGAAGGCCGAGGTGGGTGGATCATGAGGTCAAGAGATCGAGACCATCCTGGTCAACATGGTGAAACCCTGTCTCTACTAAAAATACAAAAATTAGCTGGGCATGGTGGTGCACACCTGTAGTCCCAGCTACTCAGGAGGCTGAGGCAGGAGAATTGCTTGAACCCAGGAGGCGGAGATCGTGGTGAGCTGAGATCACGCCATCGCACTCCAGCCTGGGTAACAAGAGTGAAACTCCATCTCAAAAAAAAAAAAAAAAGAACACAAATGTATATGTTTGCATACTTCTTTGCAAAGACATATAAGGAACAGTGGGAAATTATGTGAGAAACAGTGGCTACTCTGGAAGAGAAACTATAGGTGGCTAGAGCAGGGATGGGAGATTTACATTTTACTGGATATTCTTTTGTGCCTTTTGGTTTTTGTTGTGTATGCATAAACATACACATACTGACTATTCAAACACTTAATAATGAAAAACAAACAGATTACTAGATTGAGATATTTCCAAAAGGAAAAAATGTACAGCGAAATCATTACCATGTAGCCATTTGTATTTTCTTTGTAGATCTAATAATAAATGGTTTGTTTATTAGTGCATGTTCATCTTATGACTCTGGTAGAGTCATCCTCTAAAATTGTTTGGTTTTTCTTTGTGGTGGGGCTATGGTAGTATGGGCAGGGCAATGCATGTTTATTGTACCAGCTTTGTAAGTTCACTAGACCCCACTAAAATGTAAGCTCCATGAGAGCAGGGACTCTGTGTGTACAGTTTAGTGCCATAGCCCCAACATTTAGCACCCTACCTGGTGTATAGTAACTCTGAATGAACGAATGATAATCAGTGCCCAAGAATCCAGGGCTGAGATGATCAGAGGCTAAAACTGTAGAAACATTCTGTACTAAAAATGCACAAACATTTTTAATCCTTTAGACCAACACTTAAGTTTCTTAGTGTTAAAAATTAAGCTTTTAGTTTACAGAATACTCAAAGTCAAGATTCTGAATAAGTGATACTCACAATGATAAGATCCAGGTCCCAAGGGATTTCACTTAGGCTTATAGAGGGTCAGAAAAATGCTGATAATGGGCAAGAAGCAGTGAGGTTATGAAAGAAAAAGAAAACAGCTCAAGCCTTAAAAAGCAGGAGAGACTTAGAAAAGCTATGTGGACATGTACAAAGTTTCAGTTATTTAAGTAATTTGCGATTACAAAAATTATTTTGATTCAGTAAAAGGAAAACTCCCTCTTTGAGATTATATCATGCTAAGGAAAACGTCTGCCCTACAACTGACCACCTGAAGCCCTCCAAAGTTGCTTAGTCTTGTTATACCTTCACATGAAAAGGAAGGAGCTCAATAACAGACCTGAACCACAAAATCTACAGGAAAATTATGACCCTGAGAATGTTCTTCATCTTTAAACTAATTAGCAGAGGCAGAAGAGGAAAGCGTCATTTGTTAGCACTGCATGATTGTAACTGTTGTGTCAACTTGACTGAGCTACGAGATGCCCAGATATTTGGCCAAACATTATTCTGAAAATGTCTATAAGGGTGTTTTAGGATGAGATTAACATTTTTATCAGTGGTCTGAATAAAGCAGGGTGCCGTCCACAATGTGGGTGGGCCTTACCCAATCAGCTGAGGGCCTGAACAGAACAAAAACGCTGATCCTCCCTTGAGTAAGGAAGAATTCCTCCTGCTTGGCTGCCCTTGGACTGGGACATTAGCCTTCTCCTGCTTTGGACTCAAATGGAAACATCAGCTTTTCCATGTTTTGAGCCCATCAGCCCTTGGACTGTAACTACACCATCAGCTCTCCTGGATCTCCAGTCTGCTGGCTCTGCCTACAGCTCTTGTCAGCCTTCATACACACGTGACCTGATTTCTCATCATGTATACATATATATAATATGTAGATTTATTATATGTGTAATAAATATAGCTATATAATTATAAATATATAGTTATATTTATTATAAAATATACATCTACGTGCATACACACATCCTATTGGCTCTCTTTCTCTGGAAAACCCTGACTAATACATGTTGCTTCCTCTGTTAGAAAACTCACCAGAGTGAAATACCTCTTGATACAACCTATCACTAGAAGCCTGATATGGGAATACAATACCCGCAGCCACTACCTCCAAAGCCCTATCAGCTGGTGCAAACAGAAGCAACAGCTTAAAAGATAAAGACTTATACATATCTCCGATAATGGGTTAATACCTAGAATATATAAAGAACTCCTACAGTGCAACAACAAAATACAATTTGATTTTAAAAACTGGCAAAGGACCTGAATGAACATTTCTCCAAAGAGGATATACAAATGGCTAATAAGCAGATGAGATGATGCTCAACATCACCAATCATTAGGGAAATGCAAATTAAAACCGCATATCTCATAGTCATTGGGATGGCTACTATTAAAAAACAAGACAGAAAATAACAAGGGTTGGCAAGGATATGGAGAAATTGGAACCCTTGCGCATTGCTAGTGGGAATGTAAAATGATGCAGCTGCTATGGAAAACAGTATGGCAGCTCCTCAAAATATTAAAAATAGAATCACCATATGATCCAGCAATTCCACTTCTCAATATACACCCAAAATAATTGAAAGGAGGATTTCAAAGAGATATTTGTAAACCTCTGTTCATAGCAGCATTATTCACAATAGCAAAAGGGTGGAAGTAATGCAAATGTCCATTGATAGATGAGTGGGTAAACAAAATATCACATATATACACAATGGAATATTATTCAACCTCCAGAAGGAATCAGATTCTGACACATGCTACAACATGATGACGCTTGAGGATATTATGCTAAGTGAAATAAACCAGACACAAAGGGATAAATCCTGTATGATTCCACTTATATGAGGTATCTAGAAGAGTTGAATTCATGGAGACAGAAAATAGAACAGTGGGTGCCAGGGGAAGGAAGTAATGGGGCGTGACTGTTTAATGTACACATACAGAGTTTCATTTTTGCAAGATGAAAAGAGTTCTAAAGATGGATGATGGTGATGTCTATAGACATCACATAACAATGTGAATGCACTTAATACCACTGAACTGTACACTTAAAAATGGCTAAGTTGATAAACTATATTTTACCACAATTGAAAAAATTTTTAAGCCAAATACTTAAGAGATCTCCAGGATATACCAGTAAGCTTGAAAGAAAAAAAATAGCGGAAAACACATATAACATAGGCTCCTGATGTAAAAACTAACACAAATATACATGCATAGAAAGGAAACAAATTGTCATTAGCAGTTACCAATAAGATGGGAAGGGACAGATAAAACGAAATGTTCATGTATCTCTCCGTATGCCATATTGACGCATATTGATTGAATCTGGTACAATAAAAACATATTTGTATCAGCTTCCTAGGATGGCTATAACAAAACACCACAAACTGAGTAACTTAAAACAACAGAAATTTATTCTCACAGCTCTGAAAACAAATCAGGTTGTCCGAAATCAAGATGTCAGCAGAGCGATGCTCTCCCTGAGACACTGAGTAGAATCCGTCTTTGCCTCTTCCAAGCTGCTCGTGGTGGCTGTCAATCCTGGACATTGCTTGGCTTGCAGCTGCCTCAGTCCAATCCCTGCCTCTGTTATTATGAATATGTGGGGCGCTTCACTGTTTACTTCTTATAGAGATACCAGTCACGTTGAATTAGGGCCCACCATCATGTCATGACCGCATCTTAACTTGCCTACATCTGCAAAGACCCTATTTCCAAAGAAGGTCACATTTATCACTACTGGAGGTTAAAACTTTGACATCCTGGGGGAGGGAGGACACAATTCAACCTATAACAATATTTGTGTTTTTAAAAAAACCCCAAAACTACAGTTAAGGTTCCTTGAACACTCTATTTACGAGCCCATACAGATCCATTAGAGACAGTATTATGAGAATGAAGAACCTGGATCAAGGAGCCACATTGTAGAGGTTTGAATTCCAGCTCAGCCACTTACCAGCTACATAACTTTGAGGAAGTTCATTAACTTCCCAGTGCCTCAGTTTCCTTATTTGTAAAATAACAGCACCTAAGTCCAAGGGTTGTTAGGAGGATTAAATGAGTTATCAAGTGCTTAGCACAATGCCTGGTACACAGTAAGTGCTAAATCAACACGAACAATTGTTATTACGATTACCACCATTTTCAGCATCCCAAAGACTCCCCCTGGAAGCATTCTTGGGGACAGAGCACGCTTTATTTTTATAGCACCTACTCAAGGCCTATTTCCATAGCTGCTTCCCCAACAGTCTCATGCTTGACTTCCAGAGCATCAGCAATTTCATCTGATACAGGGTTACACTGCTGCATTAAATATTCTTCATCCATGCCGTTATTCAACTCCCTTCCTGGGTGCAGTGCCCTCTCAGGCATGGCAGCCATGCTCACGAAGGCTGGCGGAGTCTCCGAGCAGCACCACCTAGATCATCCGGGCAAAGCACCTGTCACTTCACATGCAGCCCCAGGGAGGGACACAGAGCATTCTTCGGCCTCAGGCCTCCCACTTTCTGTGATCAGGGCCCTATATTTGGATTTTGATCTTGGCCTGACTTGCTGCTAAATCCGTAACCAGTTACTCTTACAGGGTTGTGGGGGAGGAGTCATGTTGCTATGGCAATCCAACAACTCTGGGAGAAGGAGAGAAGAGGAAATGGAATTTCAGGGCCCGAGACCACCAAGACTCAGAAATACCCATTTCTGCCTGTGTGCCACAGAAATGAATCTTGATATGCTAAAATAAACAGACCTCCCTTCTCTTTTTTCCAAATTTCCAACCATTGACAAAAATAAAAGCCTGCTTATACAAGAACTCTATTCACATGTTTCCTAACAGGACAGAAACTAAAACTCACACTTCATTCAGCAAGTCAGGAAGTCAGCTGATTTCCTTTAAAACCCTCTCTCTGCATGAAACGAGCAATTGTCTAGTCGGGATTTTATACATAATATTACTTTTTGACCTGCAGTTTACAAATAAACTAACAGAAAGACACAGATAGGGCTTCGGCCTTCTCATCTCCCACTGGTTTAAAGGAGCAGGAGGAGGGCAAGGAAGGATGAAAAAAACTGCCTGGTAACTGAAAGACCTCCTCCTCAACAATGACTTCTACCCTGCCAACGCAGTGACAGCCGCTGACACAAAGTACAGCTGGCTTGTTAGGTTCTCACACCGCTGTTTTCCCGTCCACATTCTGGTGGAGCTTCTAAGGAATCTGTCTAAAAGGTAAATCAGAGTCAAACACATACACAAACACAAATCAGGGATTAAGACTGTCCGTGTGCTAGATATTCAGGAGCTAGATCATCTAATGAATGGGCTAAAGAACGTTCTGATAGGCTAGTCCAGGTGAGGATCAGGCAGGGAGCGGCAAACATAATGGACAGGCTGCATCTACGAAAAACGACACTGGCTAACCGTAGAACTCACATCTTAGGGGAGGTGTATGATAAAATTTCTTTAAAAAAAAAAAAAAAGTCAGAAGCACACCTTAACCTGATTCTCTTTACCTTCGGTCCTTTTTACCCCTTTTTCCAAGAGAGTTGTTATGAGTTTGAGCTAGGGTAGGGTAAGTACTGAAGGAAAATTTAATTCCAGAGTCTAGGGGATGGAGGTAAACAGGTAAAGAGTTAGTTGAGTTATAGTTATGTAATTTTTCTGAATTTTTAAGGAAATAGTAATTGCTTAGAATTAGAGCATAAACTTATATGGATGAACAAACTAGAGAAATAAGATGAGATCGGGAGAAAAACCCTGAAGGAAGAGTCAGAAGATTCCAGTCCTTGACTTAGCTCTCCCACTTACTCAGTCAAATTATCACAGACAAGTTATTTAACCTCCCCGAACTTCTGTTTCTTCAGCTCTAAAATGGGCATAATAATACCTGCCCTGACTTCAATTATTATGAGATCAAATGAAGTCACACAGGCGCAAGTCTTCTGTAAACTATTAAGAACTGTTCAGTCAATGTATTGCTATTGTACCAGACTCTAGATGTAATGAATATAGAGAATGGCTGTTCTGCTTTTGAAATCCTTCGGCCTCCATAGGAGTTCCTTATATCTAATAGGAAAAGCAAATGCAACCGGAAACAAACATGTGCTAACTAAAAAAGCACACAGGAGGGGTTTTTAGAACAAGTTTCCCAAAGCAGGTTTAAGGGAGACCTGCTCAACTTGGAAAGTCAAAGTTGGCCATCACCAAGCAATCAGCAACGCATCCCCAAGGTACAGAACACCCGTGGGCAAAGCTGATCTCCCTTCCTGAATGGCACCTTCATAATGAGAATACTCACTGTTGTGCAAAAGATAAAAAGTTTTAGTTCATAAAATTCTAGTTGGTAGCACACCATGCCAATTAGCTTCTTACTCCATGTTCACGGCATTATCACTAAATTAGAACTAATTACCGTCTCAATTGACAATTTAGAGGTCATTAAAATATAGTTTAGCCTAAAAGAAATACAGCATTATGTGGCAACTGAAATTCTCATGGAGAAGAGATCAACTCTAACATCTAACATTTAGTGTGGTAATGATTCTGTAACAGGTGCTAAAATAGGATGTTGATTAAAGTACAGCCACTACTTTTTCTGACCTTTTGGAACCTAGGGTCTACAAAAAACAAGACATCTCTCTCTCTCTATCTCGTCCACGCGTGTGTGCACATGTGCACACACACACACACATATATACACGTGCGTGCAAACACACAAACAAACTAGCAGTAGAGCTGCTATTCCATAGGTATGTCCCACAGTCAATGCCAAGCCGTGATCAGGCTTGTAACACAGGCTTTGCTTAGCGTGCTTCAGAAACAATTAAAAGCTTTGAAGCAGAAGTTAAGAGATACCAAATTAGAGTGGGACAATTTAAAGGTACAATGAATGGGGCAAATGAAGCAGGGAGGAAAACAGGCAAAGTCAAGTGATGGTGACCATTAGTCACGGGCTGAACGTGCCCCATGAGCAAAGCTGCACAGATAAGTTCAAAATTTTGACTTAAAAAATTTTATTATAAAGCTCTATTCCTTAAGTACTTTCTAAGTACTTTACATTTCAAACCAGCAACTGCTTAACTATGGTGGCCCTTTCTCCGAAAAACTTGCAAACATGGGGACAGATTTCTAAAGAGGCGGGGAGGGATTTAACATTTCATTTTGTAAACATCACCTGGTGATCTGAAGAATCAGAGTTTGCCAATAAACAAGCCCCAACTGGGTTCACAAACGAATCAAAATGGCTTTGCCAGGTTCTGGAAGGAAACTTATTCTTGCGATTTTCACTGCTGAACTTTCGGGCAGCTAATCTCAGAACGGCAATGTTTACATTCCGTTCCCTACAACCTCACACCTAGCACAGGGAAGACTAATGACAGAATGTCACAAAGCAGAAATGCAGAAACGTGGGAGTAATTGCTCAGCAAGTCAGAGAGCTTTCCATCTGAATGCATGCAACAGCAGGAAAGTCCATTACTACAATTGCTGAAATTATGTCTCACTGGAGTCAAGACTACAGAAATATTTATAGAATTAGCAAAATACTATCATTGGCAGTTTTGGGGGTTGCCTAATCTCCTGAAAACCTTTTATGGGATGTGGGGAGATAACTCGGGGAAAGGGACACAGGGAGCCATCCACTAAAAAAATGGCTAGGTGTTAAAGAAGAAATGATCAGTCCTTTTGCCATAGTAGTAAAGTGTTAAAGAAAGCATGGGAAACCAAATCCATGTCATAATTCATCCTAAAGCACAAACTGACTGACTATTGTTGTCATTTCAGGTATGTATTTCAAAGACTTCTATTAGTGACAAAATCCCTACATGTGCAAAGCATCCTGAAAGGTTGTATTTATTTTTCTGATACTTAAAAAAAAAAACAACAACTGTGATTTGGCCACACATGGTGGCTCATGCCTGTAATCACAGCACTTTGGGAGGCCAAGGCAGGTGTATCACGAGGTTAGGAGTTCGAGACCACCCTGGCCAACATAGTGAAACTCTATCTCTACTAAAAATACAAAAAAATTAGCTGGACGTGGTGGCAGGTGCCTGTGGTCCTAGCTACTCGGGAGGCTGAGGTGGGAGAATCACTTAAACCAGGAGGCAGAGGTTGCAGCAAGCTGAGATCACTCCACGGCACATCAGCCTGGGTGACAGTGCGAGACTCCGTCTCAAAAAAAAAAAAAAATACTGTATATCTTTGCTGTATCCTTCATGATTTAGTTATTTATGATCACTTCCCTCCACACACACACAAAAAAAAGAAATCTCTTTTCCCCAGGTTGCCCTTTGTATTACACAGTAATTATGGTGCTCATCAATTCAATTTAGTAATTGAGGATAATTGTATAGCCATATAAGTAAAACTACTTGCTTTCTTGCCAGTTTGGTCAGTTTTCAGTCTCTAATCACAAGCAACTCAAAGACAAGACGGCATTTACTTTTGAGGTCTCAACGGAACTGCTTTTTACCAAACCTCAGTCAGCACATCATTTGTGCTCAGTTAAACTGGTTGTTGCTGAAATTCCCCACCAGCATTGAAATTAGATGTCAGGGCACGTGGTCTTCAAGAGTTCTTAGATCGGCACTGTTTGGGCTCCTTGGCTCAGTCAGGGTTTGTGAAGTAAAGGTCAATGGAGGTGGTTCCAAAACAGAAATAAAGAGCCCTTCCATGATGTCTGATGGCTCCCTTTTCTTTCCCACATCACACACTGACATGTAAGGTATCATGTGACCAGAGAGGGCATAACAGAAGTTAAATAGAAGTGGATAAAATCAAACCAGTTCCTCTCAGATACTATCTGTTAGATTGTCCCCTCACACTAACTTATGAAAACAGAACCATCCTTCTCAGCTTCTTCCTGGTTAAGTTTGAGGAAAGGGGGCTCTGGCCAGCCATAGTCCATTTCCTTCTAATGTTTCAGGAAGAATGGAAAGAACGAGAACATTCTAGGTCAAGGGACTCTAAAAGAGGTTTTGAGTAATAACTGGGACCTCCCATGTTGTTCTCCCCCAGCTGTGTTCAGAACATTTCTACACGGATGCCTGCCCTTCCCTCGAATTCAGCAAGCGCAAATTAGGCACATCCTTGTCCCCACCCTCCCCGCCCCCACTCCCCAACTCATCCCTACCTTGGCTTCTTTATTTCCACCAACAGAATTAGCCATCATTTTTCCAGTGGCCAATAATTAATACTTCGGAATAATCTTTTATACCCTTCTTCCTTTTTTTGCTGATGTCCAAGTTATTTATTAACAGAGGGGTCATGACAGTTGTTGGTTATATTAACAGACTTAGCTGTGACTATAAATGCTCTTCAACCTGCTCAGGGTCTTTAATAAATGCAAGTGGGCTTTGTGAGACTAAACACAATTTGGAAAGTTCATGAAGATTACACTGAGGCCCTATTGAGAAGCTGGAAATAGAAGCAATAAGATGACCCCCTGAGAGCACAAAAACATAGGAGCAATATGTGGTATAGGTGTGCAGACCAGCAGAGATGGCTCATGGGACCACAGAGCAGCAAGGCCATCAGGATCTCAGAAGAAAGAGAGCTGGCCTGACATGAGAACAGGGCGAGGAGGGTCCCTTGGGGGATACAACCGCAGGACCTTCGCAAGCCCCGGCAGGGCTGGTGCACTCATGGGAGCTGGGAGAAGAACGCTAAACAAAACAGGTCCTGCCCTCACAGGGCTGACAGTCTAGTGGGGGCAACAGAAAACCACTAATCCTAGAACACTTTCATTTTCAGGTGACATTTGGACTTCTCAGCCTAAGATGGCTATAAAAAGTGCTTCTCAGACTTCGATGTGTATACCTGGGGTTCTTATTGAAATGAAGGTTCTGATTCAGCAGGGCTAGAGTGGGGCCTGAGAATCTGCATTTCTAACACCTCCCAGGTGATGCCAGTGCTGCTAATGCACAGACACCCTTTGAGGAGCAAAACTCCCATGTTCACGCTGCACGACTGACCAGTCAAATCAGAACCGCAAGGGCTGAAACCAGAAATTAGTCAAGTCAAACCTCCAGGAGGATTCCTATGGGAGCCACGATTGAGACGCATAGGCCCAGATGCTTATTGGGGGCAGAAGTCCCCTCTCAGCCCAAATCACGGCTCTTCACACTCAGGAATAAATCAACAAAGCTCCGTCTACAGAGGCCTGGCTGTTTCAATTTTTCAAAGTTCTTCAGTGCCAAAGCAGAATTACCCAAATGTGGCATCTTTTAAGTGTTCACATTTATCAAGTCAGTGCCTTTAACACAAAGCACAACTTTACGTATAAGCTCATTTGAAGATAACATCACACACCTACCTCTGAAGCCCATCATAATCCTACATCCTGCTTCCCCATAGGCCCTGAACAGTCAGTCCCTCCATGCATTGCCTGGTTATCTAAGAAGATTTTTCTCTAAGAATGACCACATGATAAGAACATAAATGGAAGAAACCTGTATAACCACTGCTTTCTCAGTAAAACATTATCAAAATTGATGTAACAAAATAAACTCTAAATGATTCATTTTTAAATTATATGAAATATAACATGAATATAAAGAAAAATACATTTCTTCCCATTAACAAGACTTATCCTAGTGTCACTACCACAAAAACATTCCCATTTAAGAAAACTCATTTCTTGAGTGAAAATCATAGAGACTGTGTGTAGGTAGGACATTTTTATACATGAAAAATCAGCAAAATACTTCCTTTGCTCTAGAGAAAAATGTTCATTATTCTAGTCCCAAATTTCATATAACATGAGTAACACGAAAGGCACAATGAGTAAAGATTATTTTTAAAAGATGAGTTGTTTCTCCCCAACTCACTCCTCCCTCCTGCTTTGCTGGCAGATCAGAAATGAGTCTAGTTGAACTTGGACACACTTTCCAAATCAGAAGACTTCGCCTTTTATCTCTCAGATAATGCATAAGAAAGCATTGATGTCCTGTAAATATGAGGGGGGAGATTTATTTTCTTTGGATCAAGGAGAACAGGAAACAAAGAATCTGGTCTGGAATATAGGAATGCTTATGTACATCAAAAATGCCTTCTGAGCTGGGTGCAGCGGCTCACACCTGTGATGCCAGCACTGTGGGAAGCTGAGGCGGGTGGATGGCTTGAGCCCAGAAGTTCAAGGCCAGCCTGGGCAACATGGTGAGAGCCTGTCTCTACTAAAAATACAATCAAGCAAAAAATCAGTCGGGAGTGGTAGTGTCCGCCTGTAGTTTCAGCTACACAGGAGGCTGAGGTGGGAGAACCACTTCAGTCTGGCAGGTGGAGGTTGCAGTGAGCTTCACACCACTATACTCCAGCCTGGGCGACAGAACAAGACCTTGTGTCAAAAAAACAAAACAAAACAAACAAGGTATGCTCTGAAAACAGACACACACTGAGTGGTCTTCAGGCGTTTTTAACCAGGAGGGTCTTACTTTGTGACATCTGGGCTGTCTGTGGTGAGTGCCAGCAAGGGAAGACTACTCTGTGATTGTCAACTTGGAATTCAAGAGTTGCTATTTGAAAAGTCGAAAGAGGAAAATCAGGGAGTTGAAATCCACAAAACCCTTGCCTTAAAGGTTATGCCTACTAAACAGCCCTGAGATGTCAGCCCCTCCTCTCTCCTTTTTTCATCTGCTCAAAAGCAAAATTCAGTGGCTCTCATGCCTGTAATCCCAGAACTGTGGGAAGCCAAGGATGGAGGATCACTTGAGGCCAGCAGTTTGAGAGGCCAGCCTGAGCAACATAGCAAGACAAAAAGAATTTTCTTCTCTACAAAATAATTTTTAAATCAGCCAGCATGGTGGTGTGTAACTGCAGCTCCAGCTATTTGGGAGGCTGAGGCAGGAGGATGACTTGAACCCAGAAGTTCAAGTTTACAGTGAGCCATGATTGTGCTACTGCACTCCAACCTGGCAGACAAAGCGAGACCCTGTCTCTAAAATAAATAAATAAATGAACAGAGCAATGATTTTTTTCCTAGGTTCAATTTTAAATTATAGATGTTTACTCAGAAAACATAAACTATTTACACCATAGTTTTAAATACATGTCCCTTAAGACTTCTTTCCTACCTGATTTAATTTCAATTTTAAAATAAAGATCTCAGACCTAAAAACAGTCTAAAATGCTTTGCCCTATACCGTGAGAAGCTGTTCCTAACCTGACAAGGCAGGGGCAGTGCCATATAAATCTGTGCCATTTATTATCATTTGCCTCATTCGGAGATCTTCTGGGTCTACAGCCATGTGAGCGGAAGGGAAAGCTACGACTATTCTGTTCACCTGGCATTTTATGCAGGGCTCACTAGCATTGCTGTAGGGATCAGACTGGCCTAGTTTTGATGATGATGATGATGACTTTCACCACATGGTGCTTATTTTTGTTTCTGATAGTGTTGTGGACAGTTTCTGTTTGCTTTTTCTTTTAATCCTCAAAGCAATTCCATGAAGGGACTACTGACACTAGGCCCCTTTGCAGATTGGCTCTGGCTCAACGGCTGCTGTGAGACCTGCAGCAAGTTAGTTAAACTCCCAAGCCCTCCATTTCAACATCTAAAATACAAGGATTATGATAATGCCAACCTCACGAGATAATGTATATAAGGCTCACACAGGCCTAGAACGTATGTAACACCACCCAAGAGTAGCCATTTTTAGTTGGATGCCTGGTAGAAGAAATGCTAAATTTAAGGTCATCTAGATGATTGAAGTTCCCCTGAGGTCAATTAAACAAAAAGAAAAAAGGCTGGGCGCGGTGGCTCACGCCTGTATTGTAATCCCAGCACTTTGGGAGGCCAAGGTGGGTGGATCACCTGAAGTCAGGAGTTCAAGACCAGCCTGATCAATATGGTGAAACCCCATCCCTTAAAAAAAAAAAAAAAAAAAAAAAAAATCAAAATTCTAAAAAAAAACAAAAAAAAAAAAAAAAAAAAAAATGGTGAAACCCCATCCCTTAAAAAAAAAAAAAAAAGTCTTTCAAGTCCAAAGGAAAACAATACTTTAAAAAATTAACTGACTTATCTGATTCTGTTTTTGGTCTTCAGTTAAAATAAAATAGGCTGAGTACACATACACCATGGAATACTATGCAGCCATAAAAAAGAACAAGATCATGTTCTTTGCAGGAATGTGGATGGAGCTGAAGGCCATCATCCTTAGCAAACTAACGCAGGAACAGAAACCAAATACTGCACGTTCTTACTTATAAGTGGGAGCTAAATGATGAGAATACATGGACACATAGAGGGAAACAACACATACTGGGACGTATCAGAGAGGGAGAGAGTGGGAGAATCAGGAAAAATAACAAGTGGGTACTAGACCTATATAACGAAACCTGCACATGTGCCCCTGAACTTAAATAAAAGTTTAAAAACTTAAATTAAAAAATAATTAAAACAAAAAAGGTTATCCCTAGCCAAGGCACAGTCCTCTCTCCAATTTCTTAACATGCCCTTGGTTAAACTTGTTATAGTCATTCCCTCTAAGTATATGTTACAGAGGGAAAGAACACCTGCTATGTAAAATGGGCTGAGCACTAAGTTACAGCACATAGACACAGTCAGATAAGAAAAACATAGATGAGAAGGCAAGAGCTCAAGGTTACCCCTGCTACCCCTGAGGGATTAAAGAATTTTAAATAGAATTTTGGATAGGATGAATAGAAAGTTATCATTTTCAAAGTCTTTATAACAACCATATCTGAATTAAGAAACTGATTTTGATTAATTAACATTTTGACTTAAAATAATTGCCTAGTAGTGATATCAGTAGATTATCATTATCAGCAATTTTCCCACTGACAGTTCATTCTATTTTAAATCATTGTTAAGAATGCATTTGATGGCAGCTGTCTACACACTGGAAATGATTCTATAAATCTACCCTCAAAACATATTTAAAGGCACATATATTTGATTAATATAGGGGCTCTTTTTTTCTTTCTATATGAAAAATAAAAATTTTAGCCGGGCGCGGTGGCTCAAGCCTGTAATCCCAGCACTTTGGGAGGCCGAGGCGGGTGGATCACGAGGTCAAGAGATCGAGACCATCCTGGTCAACATGATGAAACCCCGTCTCTACTAAAGTACAAAAAATTAGCTGGGCATGGTGGCGCGTGCCTGTAATCCCAGCTACTCAGGAGG
>NW_016107722.1:1296655-1324715 GCF_001604975.1 Cebus imitator | reverse complement strand
AGGAGGCGGAGGTTGCGGTGAGCCGAGATCGCGCCATTGCACTCCAGCCTGGGTAACAAGAGCGAAAACTTCGTTTAAAAAAAATATATATATGTATACATATATATACTCAAAGACATATTCAACTATTGCAAACTTGACTTAAATTCTCTGGTTGATTTTCAAGTTTGAAGAGAAGTTTGATAAATGCTTAGGTGGAGATGGTTTGTCTAAACCTGTGATTTCCCAAAGTCAAAGACTTCACTTGATATTTCCATTGTGATTGATTCTCAGTAGGTACCGCTGAAAAAATCTAAAATCCGTAAATTTATTATCTCTTGGTTTTTAAGCAGTATTGTGTTGCTAGATATTTTAGCAACTGGTTCTCAGGGGGCAGAGGGATGCATTTATAGCATACGCCAATTTCCTTGGTGTAAATACTCCTAACATGGCTGATTCCAGACTACCAAGGTGAAAGCATGGTTGGAAAAAGCTGTGCATGATCAGCTCATGAGAGCTGGTGGGAGCTGATTCCAGCACACCACTGGAAATAAAGTACATCAGCAACTCCAATATGGCTCTATGTCAATTTTAATCTCAGTTGCACCAGAAGCCACCGTACTCAAGTTTAGAGTATTTAATATTTTATTCTTACAAAGTTTGTCACCAAAAGACTGACAATGTTTGGGCACAGTCAATTGCGAACTTCTTGGGGAAAAAACATGGTAATAAATAGAATGGATTCTTAAAGAACAAATTCTATCTTACTAATCTTCTCCAATAACTCAGGGCCAGGCTTAAAAGGCACCACCTATTTTGATGTCAGAAAGGCTTTGAGTATTTTCTAACCAGCGTAGTTATCAATAAAGTTGTGAAAACAATTTACATCATGGCTAAAATAAGGCATCCAACTTCTAGAGACTCACAAGCTAGGCATGGTTATGAGTGCAGAGAAATGAATTGTTGTGGGAATTCCTGTTAAATGGTGTTCCAGGTGCACAAGTGCCTGACTACTAATTCTGTAGATGGTATTTGACTATCGAATTAGGACCTGACTACTAATTCTGTAGATGTTATGTAAGTAGAGGCAGTGTGAACTCCAATGGAAGAAGAGGTTGAAAGATTTCTTAAAATTAATCATGAAATCTAAAGACTCATCAAACTGACTGCATGCAGTATGCATACATGGAAAACAAGAGATTTGCTCATTTTCTCAATTTCAAAGAAGATAAAAATGTGAAACCACTAGGGACCTGGCCAATCTAAAATATCTTCCTTGCTCCCCCACTTTTCTCTGAAAAAAAGGGGAAGGATTCTCTCCTCCTTACAGATTCTTTCTTAAAGAATTCTAGCAAACCTACCCTGAACTTTGAGTGAAGAAAATGGTTTAGCGCTTTCAATATTACTACTATAGGAATTCCCATGTGCATATTCTTGTAATATAATTTGTTGATCATTTGTATGTTTTAATGCACAGTTGTATTTACTTCTGTTGAAAGAGTCCAGTGTATTTGGGGAATCATGATCCTTCCATACACAGTTGAGAAAGAAATACCATATTTTATCCTATGGAATATATTATTTCAAGAAAATCAATGAGCCTTCCATCTTCCCTCCTTTATTCTCATAGATTTAGAAGAATATTATCATATTTAAATATAACCACACTATTTAATTTTGAAACTTTTAAAAATCCCATGATTTTAAAATATATATTTGTAATTCATTGAGGTCTTGAATAAATTATTTGATACATAAGTAAAACAAGAATAAATTTTACCCTCAAAGATAAATTGGCTGGAAATAATGTGAGGTCCTGGCTTCTTCAGCTTTCACTAGTTCAGATCCAAAATTCTTATTTTGTAATTAAAGGACAGTACTACTTCATTAGTACCCTACAAAATGGAATTTTTCATGCTTTTAAATTCAGAATTCCTCTTATGTACATTGCTATTTCAGAAAATTGGAGTGAAAATAAAAATTACAATGTTGGTGACCAGATAGGCATTAAAATAATTTAAATTATCAAAACAAAATAATTATTAATAAATCAATAATACTAAGTTTAATTCTATAGAAACATAGCTTAACCAAAGGAATTTACAACCATTAGGTTTCCATATTATTAAGTAATGGAGTGAGCCAATAATGGCAATTATGACTATATCTGGTTATCTGAAGACAGAACAATTCTTTTCGGATTATGTGGGATATCACCCTGCCAGCTTGGGGCCTCAACCAGGAGGGAGCCTTCCCACATTCCGATGCTTTAAAGAGTACTGATGGACACAACCATCAAGACACACACAGCTACACACAATGACGCAAAGTCCCTGCTGGCAGAAGAGGCTTCTAATGCAATGAAAAAGGCAAATAAGAGTAGTGTACTAGTATGTGATGTGATCTTTGCAGATGTGCCTGTTTTTGAAAGTTTTAAGAACTTCTAAAGAATAAAAAAAAAAAAAATAGGCATTGTCCCATAATGCAATAGTTATAGAAAAATTATTTCCCCCAGAACATAAGAAAGTGTGGGGTAATGCTGAATAGTTTTAAAGAGAGCAATAAAGACAGGTATAAAATGTGCATGAGCAGAGGGAGCAAGGCAATTATAATCTTTCCTATGGGAAGGTTTATGTTTCCATTCTTGAAAGGAAACTTAAATAGAGAAAGCTATTTGCCTGTAGTTATCTTCTCTAGAAATAGTATATGATTTTATACAGAGTCACATGGGATATACCACAAATTAGATAGCCACTTAATTCTATTTTCACATAGGAAATTTCTGATAAAAGAATTTTTCCCACTACTATTTTATAATTAAATCTGTCTTCTATGGGGGGAGGGGAGGCTCCCTATATATAATAAAATAATGGAGTAAAGCAGTTTTAAATATTATATTTTTAAAGCCAGTGCTTTCCCTTTAAGTAATATTTTAATGCTTAAAATATTAGTAATACCATCTATTTCAAGAAACTCATAAAATAAAAATGGTAAACATTAAAATAGAGTACACTGAGTATATGCAGTTCATTTAACAAAAATAAAAAGAATAAACTCAACAACAGAATGATTTGTGTTCTAAAAGGTCATTTATAAATAGGTTGTGTGGAACCTGGAACACCCTTTTAAGAAATCATGGGCCGGGCGCGATGTCTCACGCCTATAATCTCAGCACTTTGGGAGGCCGAGATGGGCAGATCATTTGAGGTTGAGAGTTCAAGACCAACCTGACCAACATGGAGAAACCCCATCTCTACTAAAAATACAAAATTAGCCGGGCACAGTGGCGTATGCCTGTAATCCCAGCTACTCAGGGGGCTGAGGCAGGAGGATCACTTGAACCCAGAGGCAGAGGTTGCGGTGAGCCAAGATCGCACCATTGCACTCCAGCCTGGGCAACAAAAGTGACACTCCATCCAAAAAAACAAAAAGAAAGAAAGAAAGAAAAAAGAAGAGAAGAGAAAAGAAAAAGAAAAGAAAAGAAATCATGCTATAAGAGGTGATCAGGGACCTAGGTCAACCCACAAGTTACAGTGCCATCAATTCTGAAGGACCACAGGTATTTCCATGTGAAATAATTCAGTTGCAACTTGAAGTGTCAAATAAATCTCCTATGCTCCGAACATGTATTTTTTGTGGACCAAGAGACTGTGGTTCATGTAACCATTGGCAGAGGTTTTGTATAGTTAGGAAAGGGAATAGAATTAAGTGTCATCACTTACTGATAACATAATCTCAGGTATTTCTTCCACCGCAAAATGGAAGTAATGATATCTGCCTTACTTATTTCAAGAGGTTTGTTGTGAGAATTAAATGAGATAAAGTAGCCAAAAATTGCCCTGCAAATTATAAAGCTGCATCTTACCTCTCCAGGTGGGTCAGCCTTCATTGACAGATGACCAAGAACACCAGGGAGGCTGGGTGACTTTCCAACATTCCAGGTAAACTTGTGAGAAGCAAGAGAGGGGGCCAGGACTCAAATTCTGAGCCATCTCATCTTCACTAGATACATGGCATCTGACCACCCTTTATGTAGTTAATCTTTATTGAACACAAACTGGGCATACTCCCAAAGGAAGATGGTGCAGTAAGAATCGTACGTTTTGAGATGACCGAGCTGAACTCAAAAGAAACAGCTCCCATCCTAGTCTCCCCTCTGACTTGAGGACTTCATTAGATAATCACAGAGCCACCTCCCATGTCACAGGTGTTGCTTTAACTTGGGAGAAATAGTGGGCTTCTCCAGTCTTCCTCTCAGGAAGCAGGTACTTTGGCCTTTATTTTATAAATAACTGAGAATCAATAAAATTTTTGTTGTAAAGCTTTGCATTCCTTAGGCAAAAATGGGCAAAACCACTTGCTTTGATTATACTATTAGAGGCAAATTGAATCATTTTATGAAAAGAAAATAGATAGCATTTAAATGTTTCTCACATTTATAGAAAGAGGAGAGAAAGGTGCCAACCACTGGCACGGAAGAAAGAATAGGCCCAGACAAGTGCTGCTTTTTTTTTTTTTTGAGACGGAGTCTCGCTCTGCCACCCAGGCTGGAGTGCAGTGGTGCAATCTCGGCTCACTGCAACCTCCGCCTCCTGGGTTCAAACGACTCTCCTACCTCAGCCTCCTGAGTGGCTGTGTTTACAGGTGCGTGCCACCACGCCTGGCTGATTTTTTGTATCCTTAGTAGAGACAGGGTTTCACCATGTTAGCCAAGATGGTTTTGAACTCCTGACTTTGTGATCCACCCACCTCAGCCTCCCAAAGTGCTGGGATTACAGGCATGAGCCACCACACCCAGCCGACAAATGCTTCTTAAAAATCCCTTTTGTTAGGATTGTAAATCATTCTATTAGAAAGACACACGAACATGTATGTTTATTGCAGTGCTCTTCACAACAGCAAAGACTTGGAACCAACCCAAATGTCCATCAACGATAGACTGGATAAAGAAAATGTGGCACAGATACACCATGGAATACTATACAGACATAAAAAAGGATGAGTTCATGTCCTTTGCAGGGACATAGTTGAAGCTGGAAACCATCACTCCCAGCAAACTAACACAAGAGCCGAAAACCAAACACCACATGTTCTCACTCATAAATGGCAGTTGAACAATGAAAACACATGGACACAGGGAGGGGAACATCGCATACCGAGGCCTGTCCGGGGCGGGGTGGGGGTTAAGGGGAAGGATAGCATTAGGAGAAATATCTAATGCAGGTTTGATGGGTACAACAAACCATCATGGCACATGTATAACTATGTAACAAACCTGCACGTTCTGTATATATATCCCAGAACTTAAAGTGTAATTTTTAAAAGTCCCTTCTGTCACTAATATCCAAATTCATGGTATGTATTTGTGTCATTAAACAAACAGAATTTTTCCATTATCTAAACAAATGCCTACTTTAAAGCCATTGTCCTTAAACTTTTTAGTCTTTAGATCCATTTACATTATTAAAAATTACTGACAACACCAAAGAGTTTCTGTTTATGTGGATTAAAACTACCAAGAGTACGTATTACAAGAAACTTAAAAATATGTATTCATTAATTTATTTTAAAATAACAACGATCCCATTATATGATAACATAAATTACATATTTTATAAAAATTAATTATATTTTCCAGAAAAAACTTTGGGAGAAGCACCACAGTTTTTAAATTTTTGCAAACTCATGACTTTCTTAATTGCAGCCAGCTAGATTCTCATATCTGCTGCATTCAATCTGTTATGATATGCTATTTGTTTAAAATATATGAAGAAAATCCAGACTCACAGAAATGTAGTTGGAAAAGGAAGCAGTATTTTGATAGCCTTCTTAGATAAGTGTTGATATTCTTTGATAGACACTAAAACTCAACAACTGGTCGTTTCTTAAAGGTTACTTGCAACATGGAATCAAAAATCTTACAGGTGAACATGTACTCTGTACATTCATGAGATAACACGAGCAAAAAAGGGCAAACAATGTCTTAGCATAATTTTGAAAATGGGTTTGACCTTGCAGATCCTCTGAAAGGAGATGAAGGACCTTTGAGTCCACACCACACTATGAGAACCTCACCTTAAAGACACAAATTGTCTTATGACGTGTAATCGGTGGAGTAAAAGCAACACCATGTGAAACTTAAGGAAGAAGGTGAAATAACCTTACAAAGAAGGAATGGAAGAAATCAAATGCAAACAAATCATTCATCTCATCGTCTATCTCCATATCCTGGGAACTAGAAGACAGACACTGTAAGTCAGGATTGCAGAGAAATGGCCTTAGCTGGAGTCTTGGAATAGTGGTTACACCATAATGGCTCAAACATCTCCGAGAATGTAACTTTTTCAACAATATGTAAGAACTCTTGGGTGAATCGTAAAGATATTTTTATTGCATCAGGACTGTTCATAACCAGCCCTAGCCCTTTACACCAGTCTGGCATATCACACACAATGAACCTACTTACCAATAGAGGTGATGCCTACTACCTGCTTCATTTCACTCTAACCTGCTCCCTCCTCCCTGTGGTTTCCACCAGCCCCTGACCCAGGCCTTCAGATCCTGCATTCATTTCTGTTCTTGTTAGAATCAGTGAGCATCTCTGCACTCCTTCTTTTTTCTTTTTGAGACGGACTCTTACTCTGTCACCAGGCTGGAGTGCAGTGGTGCCATCTCCCGAGTAGCTAGGACTACAGGTGTGCGCCACCATGCCCAGCTAATTTTTGTATTTTTAGTAAAGATGGGGTTTCACCATGTTGGCCAGGCCGGTCTCGATCTCTTGACCTCATGATCCACCCACTTTGGCCTCCCAAAGTGTTGGGACTACAGGCGTGAGCCACTGTGCCTGCCCGGCTTTCACTTTCTTTGAAGACCGTGGCTCTTTCTGCTACTGACTGCCTCGAGTAGTCTTCCTACCCCATCCTCCATGCCAGTTTCAGCCCCTTACACCCAAGCCCTGACACGCAGATGGATGAGGATGGGTGCAACTGTCTTGAATGGGTCATCTGAAAGAAACAGATGTTTTTCAATCTTCTTGTACAAATTTTTCTTTTTGCCTGTTTCTTAGCATAGCACAACAGAGAACGTGGAAATAAGTCATTTTCATGCTATTAAAACATTTAGGAAACAGGCTTCTACGGTAATTAAACTAATGAAGATGACCCTAGATTGAAGAAACAGCAATTAGAGTTGACTGAATAGACATTAGGGGAAATGAAGACATTCACATTCAAAAAAAGATGAGGTTTTTAAATAAGAAATCAAATTAATAATAGCCCAAACTCTATCAAGCAGGAAAGAGCTTCTAATGACTCAAAGAAGACTTGGAGACATACGTAGATTGATCTATCATATTCAAGTGAATACAAAAATCATGGTATCCTATCATGAAAACATTAAGGGACAGACAGAAGGACAGTGAAAAAGAAGAAACTGGCTAACTAAATACAACCTAAACCAAAACAGAAAGGCTTTTCTTTGAAAAAAAATTTTTTTCCCATGTAAATTTTTAGTTGTTATTTTCCAAACATCAACAACCAGCTTTTAAAGTGGCAACTCAAATCCACTGCAATAAATAAATGCAATTCAGAAACCCCATTCCAGTGGTGCAAGGCCCCCATCACTGCCCATCTGGCTCCCTTGAGCAAAGAACTGTGTGGCCCTGGTGTCAATCAAGGTGATGGCATAATCAGAAGATTTCTATCTGCAGTTTGAGTAGATTTATGTTACTCATTAGCAGTGACAACAGTTATTACTGGCTTCTTTTCTCTTTTTTTTTTTTTTTTTGAGACAGAGTCTTACTTTGCCACCCAGGCTGGAGTGTACTGGTGGGAGCTCATCTCACGGCAACCTCCACCTCCCAGGTTCAAGTGATTCTAATGCCTCAGCTTCCTGAGTAGCTCGGATTACAGGCGTTTGCCACCACACCTGTCTAAATTTTGTATTTTTAGTAGAGATGGGGTTTCACCTTGTTGGCCAGGCTGGTCTCGAACTCCTGACCTCAAGTCATCTGCCCGCCTTGGCCTCCCAAAGTGTTGGGATTACAGGCATGAGCCACTGTGCTTGGCCCCAACTGGCTTATTTTCTATCAAATCCAGTGTGTTGGCAGAATCTGTATGTCAGGCTCTCTTTTTTACCTTATAGATTCCAGAGGCCACAAATGGTGGGGGGGGGAAGGCTAACATAAGGAGGAGTTTTCTCAAATGCCTTTTCTAGGCTACAATTTTTACATAGAGGCTGATTAAGTGGTTTGCTGGGACCTGGAGCTGCCCAGGGAATTTCTGCCCACTCTGGAAGGCCACTGGTGTCCTGAGTGTTGCCCAATCACCAGTACCAAGTGCTCTGTGAAGCTGTGAAGGCCACTGGTGGGGGAAAGAAGGAATATGCTCATTCTTGGTATTGCTGTTGCTATTAATAAACAGGGCTTTATGGATTAAAAGGTGACAGAGCTATGACATTATTAACATTAATTCTTCTTCATTAACTCATCTTTGAATTTTTTTAGTTTTTTTTTTTTCTTTAGGACACATAAGCCCAGCCAAGATTGAAAGTCTTCCTTGTATAACTAAAGTACAATATTTCTATGTCATTATTATATATAGCCTTGAGTAATCACAATTAATATGATTTTTAATGCACAAATTAAATGTGCTATAAAATGTAATGATCATCATGCAGGATTTTGATCATTATTATTAGGTGAAACCTTAGAAAACATTTAAGCCTATCATGGGTCCTAACAGCTTTTTATTTTAATTCTACAGATTTGGGCATATTGGCTGTTCAGAGAGAGAAAACCAAAACTTTCTCTTTTTCCATCTGGCTATGACTGCTTTTCATAGCTTATTTTTTCCACACTCACCCCTAAAAAATGCACTGGAGCTGAGCTATTGTAAGAAAGTGTCAGATTCAAAGGATTATATCATTGACTATCTGCTATTTCACAGGAGAACTGAACTGTCTGACTTTTTTAAAACTTCAAATGGCCTTTTATAGTAGCAAGACTTTATCAATAGTGACTTAGTGTTACAGGCGACTTGGCTCATAAAAAGTTAAAAGCTTGAGAAATTAACTTTGTCTCAGAAAACATGGAGTTGTAAGCAACCTCCAGCTGTAGAGGCAGAGAACCAAAGATCAGAGAAATGTGCCAAAAAATACATTTCAGACCCCGAGCGAAGAGAATAGTAAGAACTGGTGTCAGCCCATCGTGGTGCCAGGCCGAGCTAGCTGGTAAGTTCTCTGGTAAAGAAAACGCTTTTCTGGGACGACTATAATGGGTACTCTGTGAGCTCCGGGGCCTGGAGTTGCTTTTCGACAGATGACTTTGTTCCTTCTTTACATTGTAAAGTTCAGTTTATATTTTTGTAGAAATACATTCTTGACATTTCCAATGAAAGTGCTGACTTGGTTGCATTTCTATTTCATTCTAATTGGAAGAAACGAGCCCTAGCTTGTGTGGAAAAGAGAAGGTTACAAAAACTCATGTTCATTTTGGAAACTTTTATTAAATATTCAAAACAGAATGAAAGTGATCTAGTTCTGAAAAAGCAGGGTCATATTTAGAATTAAAAACAAAAACCAGGTTGCAGAGAGATCAAAAGACAAAAGGAATTCACTAACCAGATGAAAGTTAAAAACACGGTATATATAATCTCATCACCTGAGGTACGCTGACTTAATAGCAGCAGCGCCAACAAAAAAAAGTGAAACCATAATGGGCTCCCATCTCTCCAAGAGCAAATCAATGCCTCATTGTGAAAAGAAACCCACAAAGAGATGGTGATTTTACTTTTATTTCAAAGACCAAATAAAGTCTTGGGTCCTACAAGCAAGTTTTAACACTGAAACAAGATATTTTGAATAATTTTGCTAACTTTTGCTGTCAGTCTGACTCATAAAGGACTTTACTTTCTTCAACGGTCAAGGAGGGTCCATTCAGAGGAATCGTGTGGCAGAGACAAAAGGGCAGTGTGGCAAAGAGGAACCTGTAATGATGCACTAGGCAATTACAGCTATTTCTTTCAAACTTGCCTTGTTAAATTTACCTTCCTCTCCAGATGTCATTAACTCACCCTCCATTAAAACATCTGAATGCCAAACAGTACGCTATTCTTCACAACGTGACCATCAGGAGCAGGCTATGCTGGAATTGTATTCCTTTCCAATTGGCTGCTCTAACAGATTACCACAAACTTAGTGGCTTAAAATAACACAGTTTTATTCTCTTACAGTTCTGAAGGTCAGACGTCTGAAATGGGTCTCACTGGACTAAGATCAAAGTGTCAGCAGGGCTTCATATGCTCGGGAGGCTCTAGGGGAGAATCTCTTTCCTTGCCTCTTCCAACTGCTACAGGCTGCCTGCATTCCTTGGCTCATGGCCCCTTTCTCCATCTTTGAAGTCGGCAATGGCTGGTTATTTCTCACATCACATCTCTCTCATTGACTCTTCCTCCTCCCACTTCCACTTATAAAGGCGCTGTGATTACACTGAGCCCACTAAGATAATCTAGGATAATCTTCCTATTTTAAACTCAACCAAGAACCTTAATTTCATCTGCAACGTAAATCCCCCTCTCCATGTAACATAACATTTTCACAGGTTCTGGAGATTAGGACATACACATCTCTGAGAGGCTGTTATTCTGCCTACCACAGTTACCAAGAATAAAACGAACATTTGCCTTCATTAATTTTCAACATAAAACATTCTGACACATGAAAAGCGCCTTTTACTTATTTTCGTTAAGTGACTTTAACATCATCTCAAAAAGTCAGGACTCATAGCTCTCCTTTGCTGCTAAGTGTCCAGCCGTAGCTTCTCCACACCCTCACCTTTAAAGTGGGATTAGTATGGAGACCATGCCCTTGTTTTTTCTTCTGTCCCTTCCACCTCTATGTCTATGATTCTTTCTATATTTTCACCTAAGAAAGTCAGAGGCTTCTTCTCCCACTAAAAATACACAGTTGTGCTGCTCTGAATATAACTCCCTTTCTCCAGCAAGTGTAAATGCAAAATCCATTGCTCAAAGAATTTGGCAAGACCCTCATTCAACAAATATTAACTCAACACCTACTATGTGCCAGCACAGCATGTCCAGTATTGAAAAAAAGTGGCATACTCTTATTGGGCTTAGCATGGCATTTTCCGATATTTCCTGGGGGGATACAGCAGCAAGCTATTTTCTATTATTTATGCCCCATTTCCTTTCAATACATATGTGACAGCATATGACTAAAAGCACATATGCAACAGGAATCTTTACAATTAAGCGGTATGTAATAAAAAGTTATCGTTCTTGTGACAGATGAGGACCTGGACTGAGACAGACACTGGAAGCAGAGTTTCTATGTTTTGTACTGGACACCACAGAGCACCAAGTGCTTTCCAATACACCAGTTCCCTTATCCACTTACAACGGGGCCAGGTACGGAAAATATTATGATCAACCCCAACATGCAGGTATGAAATTCAAATCCAAAAAGCTTCAGTAACTTGGCTAAGACCATAAAGTAAGTGGCAAAGCCCAGGACTCAAACTCAGGTCTTCTTAGTCCAAATGGTTTGCTCTCTTTGCTTCTGTCCTCTTGATGCTAGTGGCTGAGGGTCCTCCTTTCCTGGCTTCTGGGATGGCAGGCAACTTTTCCTTTTTTTTTGAGACAGAGTCTCACTTTGTCACACAGGCTGGAGTGTACTAGTACGACCTTGGCTCACTGCAACCTCTGCCTCCCTAGTTCAAGTGATTCTCCTGCCTCAGCCTCCCAAGTAGCTGGGATTAGAGGCAGGTACCCGCACATCTGGCTTTAGTAGAGACGGGGTTTCACCATGTTGGCCATATATAATAGTCAAATACCAAACAATGGAGCAATACAGAAGTTGTTATAGCCATTAAAATGAGACTTTAAACTCCTGACCTCAAGCAATCCACCTGCTTCGGCCTCCCAAAGTACCACTTTTCCTAATTTTTGACTCCCCTTCCTTACTGTGTACTTCTTACTATCTCCTGACTACAAGGCATTTTTCCGATACATTCCTGTCTTCTCACAGCCTTCACTAGCTATCCTTTTAAAATGAAAACGAAATCTACCTGCCACGATCTCACAATGAGGAACTTCATTCCCCAGAGGGCCACATTCCCATCTCTCCCCAGCAGTGCATCAGGAACATCCTCCCACCATGGGAATGACACAGCTGTGCTCTTCTGCTCCATTCTGACCTCAGCTATATTCCCTATTTTCCTCCCTGCCACTGCCTTCCAACCTGATAACCTTGAAAGCACTGAACTCCTGTCTCTCCTTTATGCCATGTTTGGCCAAGACCTCATGTTCGGAGTCAGGTGGTTATCCCAGCTCTGGTGAGGCCACTCCCTGCGAATCTCCACTTGCAGGCTGCACCGTGTTCTCCAAACTCCACCTCTGCCTCCTCACCAGGCAAGAACCAGGACACAGCCCAGTGAAGATCTTCCTTCCAAAGGGAGCACTAAAGACAGTGTTGGCAAATAAATGAAGATGTATTGACCACAGAATTTCCACAGCGAATACGACAGGCAACTCATGGATTCTCGGTAGCCATCAAACTGAAGGAGGAGGGTATAAAAAACTTTTAACTGCCACATACCATGTAGCTTGCTAAATTAAGTGAGTCACTAAATCTCATTGGACTTTGAAAGCTAAGTCTTTGAAATGGACAGTATATAGAGACATTTCCTAGAAAACCCCAAAGAAGGGTGCTGAATGAACATGGTGAGACGTGGTGATGATTTCTAGAACATAGAGACCAAACACAGCCCCTGTGCCCTTCATCTTCCTGAGGTTATTGTGCCTGCCTCAGAGGAGTGGACTGCTGCTCAAGTGCAGCCTGACAGTGCAGGGGCAAATTCCACCCCCTCCCGATCCCAATCTCAGCTCCACCTCCCACAAAGGACGCCTCGGAAGCAAGCACATGCCATAGATTAGGCAGCACCAAGCAACACTTTGCAAACAGCTTGTAAACATCAATGCCATACGAATCTGTGATGGCCAATCAGGATGGCAGGGTGCTCTCCAATTTGGAACTCTCGTTATTGGAAACCGGAGGAAGCAGGCCCATGGCAAGGAAGTAGCACTGGAAAAATGAGCACGCGTGCACGCATGCATGCACGCACACCCCCCCCCCCCAGAATTAAGGCACAGAGGTCTGACCTCTTTATAACAGAAATGACATGCTTCATCTTTTCTAAAAGGTGGGGCTGCTGTTAAGCTTCTTTTCGCCATTTCCTCACTTTCCTAGTACTCAGAGCAGTCTGAAGGTAAAAATGGGCACCTAATAAACATCTGTTGAAATAGGTTGATGATTGCTTTATTCTAAGTTAGGCTCCAGTCTGTCTCTACCAGGGCAGTCAGAGGACTAAGGATAAATGTTGACTATTTAACAAGGATGTTGTAAATATATGAGTTCCTTAAAATGTCTGTAACGGAAAGTGATCACTCTGCAAAATAATTTTTAAGTCATATATATATATATATATATATATATTTACAGGCATGCTTAATGTCCTAATGTGTTTAAAGAAAACATAGTTTTATACTCAAAGATGTTTATGACAACATTAATTATAAGTCAAATACCAAACAATGGAGCAATATAGAAATTACTATAGCTATTAAAATTATATTTATAAAAAAAATGCCTTTGGCCATAAGCTCACACCTTTAGCAGGATGGGCATTTCACAGGGCCTCCTGAGAATTGTCAGGTTAGGTATTCTCGTCCCTGTGAGGTTTCCCTGCTCATTTTAAAATAATGTAATTTGATGGCTACTGAAGATTTTTTACTCTTTCAAAACTTTGCTTTTCACCAAAGCACATATATTTAAAAATATATACATCCAATCTTGGCTCTTTGGAACTTCAGATGGCAACAAATAACTCACATCAGAAATGAAAGTGTAGTATTTCAACACCCCAATCATGCACCCAGGAAATACTGCTATCTCAACCAGATTTAATGTGGATGACTTCAAGACCGTTTCCATTAGCTATGTTCTGCTAGGTTTGTTGATGTTGTTGTTGTTTTGCTGTCTCCAGGGCCTGAGTGAATTTTCAGTGCACAGGTAGCTTGCCTTCTGTACAGCAGATACTCAAGCTGACTGATCTTCATCCTGTGCTCAGGGAAGCTACCACTGCTGTAATTGTCAAGTGAAAAAGGGAAATTAACATCACGAACAACACTATTATTTTAAAGCAGGAAAAATAGCTTGTTAAAGATCAGTTTCCAAGTAGAAAGATGTAACTGTTCTTAAATCCAATATCAGACAGATTGGAAATCTGAAAGGATTTTGAGCATGAGGTAAAAATGGCTGAGCCACCCTCACTTGGTATCCACTGATAGAACTGCTCACAAATAAAACACTGCAATGCACAAATCCAATACGTTAAAGCAGTCTAGAAATGCACATTAACAGAGACAGCTTCAAAGACACTGGTAATATTCTGTTTTTTAGGCTAGGTGGTAGGCACAGGGGTATGCATATTATTAATCTTTAACAATACATATTAATAAGTGTTATATACTTTTTTGTATGTGTGATAGGTTTTATAATTTTAAAAAGATCAGAAGTGCAATAGAAACTCAAACTTTAAAAGTGCATATTAGATAGAACATACATTTAAGGCAGGGAGCCCTTTTTTCTTCATTTAGGATTTATAAGCATTCATAAAATTTCAGAACTACAAAAGATTGAAGATCATCTAATCTAATGGTTTTCCAATGACATCCCAGAAATAAAAGTCTATCTTGCATGGAAGTGCCAACAACTCCTTATTCAGGGCTGTGAGTTTTCTTAGTATAGGAAGCTCATTTTGTATGGCAGAAGAGTGATCCTAAATCTCCCCAAACCTAACACCACCATTCCTGGTTCTTCCTTTCTTTCTTGATTCAAGAGCTCCTTCCCAATTGCTTCAATAAAGCTATAGACTTAATTTGTGTTTCTTCAATAAATTCAGAGAGAAAGTTACAATGTGCATTAAAGAGACATATTCTTGTTAAAAGGCATTGTGCTAAGTCACCATTCTTGCTGGTGGAGTCCAGCACCTTTAAACACCAAAAACTGGAAGAGCAAGCAAGAAGCCAGTGGCTAATTCTACCACAGACAACTATGCTCAGCAAGGGTGAGCTAAAGGAATGAAGCATACAATAAAATAGTGGAAATACAAATGTTCTTTTTTATTTTTTTAAAAAAGGACTTCTAGGATGCTGAATGCACCAAACGTAAAAGAACTGTAAGTGTCCCTGGGAATGAATGATCTAGCTACTTATTCGTAGAGTAGTATGGAAACAGGACTCACTTGCTCAATCATTTCTTTGGCTACAGGCCAAATGCCTGTACAACCATTTAAAAAAATCAATTTCACAGGCTAATGAGCATGGTGGGAGCCAGAGCTATGCACACTGGACTACAAGCAGAACTGGGCACCATCAGCTTTATAAGCTGATCAGTTGCTACTAGCTTGAAGCAAGAGGTAGCTATTGCTAAGTCACTAGACAGCTCATTTAGGCCAGAGTTAAAAATCCATGTCATAAAACTGCCTGCATTATACAGGGTCTACAGTATTTTCAGGTTTAATTATCTTAGGGCTAATAAAAAGTAAGATATAAAAACAATGGGACATACTAAAGTAGTTATGGCACTACAACTAGTTTTATTTGTTTTTAAATAAATCACGAGATTTCTCTATTCACTTTGTCTCAGCAACTGGGAACCACCAACACCCTTGATGGAGATGCTATGAGCTAAAGGAAAACCCAACAGTCTTAGGCTCTGTATAAGATGTGCCTCTGTGGCCCCGGTATGTTCATGCCAAGTCACATGGTCCTGGCCACTCCCCCATTCACCACTGGGGTAGGCACCTGAGTAAAGGAAACAACTCTCTGAGTAACCAGAAACCTACACCAGTGTTCCTCAAACTCTAATGTGCAAATAAATCACCAGCGGGTTTTGTTAAAAGGTAGGCTGGGGTTCAGTAGGTCTGGGGTAAGACCTGAGCATCTGCGTTTCCAACGTCATCTCAGACGGTGTCCATCATGCTGGTCCCCAGTGTGCACTTGAAGTAACAAAGATCCAGACATTTAGCCTGACAGGCATGAATTGAGAAAGAATGTGAGAAAGCGAATGTCTTAAGTCTCCAAAGCTTCCCAATTCTAGCCACCCCCTACCCCCAGGGCTGGGAAGGTTTCTGTCCATAGGGCTACTCATGCCTTTCCCACAGAACATTTTTATATTCTTACAATAAAGCCCCATTTCCTTAAGCTAGCTTGTACTAGTTTCTGTTCCACACAGCCAGAAGAGTCTAGAACAGACAGGAAAGGAAGTATCTTCATCCCCAAAAGCCACTGTCTGTGCCATCCCAGTGTTTCTGGGTGTGTGTGTTAAGGCAGTCCTCTAGCAATGGGAAAATACATTATTCTGGGTTGAAAATAAGGAAATGGACTACTGATATGCTTCCTCTTTGCACAGTGACTTCCCACTTCATCCTAAGGGAATAATCCAGACCTGGAAAGATGTCCCAAGTAAAAGGGCATTGATTCCATGATTATCTAATTCATGGCCATGTAGTCCCACACTCCTCTTCTAAACCAGAAGCCCCTCCTCTGAGTCTAGCCCAACTGAGAGAAGCAAAGAAGTCCCTGGTACCAGGCAGATCCCAGGATCCTGTTGTCTCTGTCCTGCTTTCTCCTTTGTTTCTACATTGCTTCCCTCAATTTTCTCTCCACCATGATTGCCAAATGCCTTTGAAGTTTTCTTCTTTCCCCAATGACTTAGCACCATCAACTAATCCCAAAGTTTCTAAGTCATTCTAGCCAGACTATAGCTTTACAACCCTAATACCCATATTAGTTCTTAGGATGGTGATATAAGAGTGTCTGAGGGGTCAGAATATTCTCTCCAAGTCATCAACCTTGGTTTCTGCCTAAAATAGCAATTCCTTATACACAGACAAAAGATTCAATTAAAAGTGCTTTATAAATTCCAATACTGAAGCCTCCAGGCAAGCCCCTGGCTATGCAGTCCACTGTTTAAACGTAACAAATTCCACTAATTACTCTAACCCTACCATACCTAAGTCAAGTGATGGCCCTTTGATTTACATGAAGATAAAAATATTTGTACAATAGGCGTTAAAACCGTAGGCTTTAAAATGTGGCTGAGTTTCTGTTGAGACTCATATTCCTGTTTTTCATCCCCACCCAATATGAATGAATCAAAAAGGATAAAGGAGAAGTCCAGAAGGAAGCAGGAGACTAACACCAAAGACGAACCAATAGCGTGACTGTGGCAATAATACGAGTGACACCGTTTTATTTATAAGCTGAACTCTCCCTACTTCCACAATGGATTTAAAATGGCTCAAAATAAACACATGAGCAGGATAGTTGAAATAAAGAAAAAAAGAGCTAATCCACATGGAGGAAAGGAGAGACAACTACCAGGAAATAGAGATGAGAGTTATTGTAATGAAGCACTAATTTTGGCTTCAAGCTTTAGGAAACCAAAGCTAAAAAGGAAACAGGATAGGTTACGAATTCTCAATTTCATAAATGAAATTGAAATGTGGAAGCAGATGGATTCGTCAGGAGGGACCGTCCATTTTCTACTGCTGAGCTCAAAGAGGAATTTATGGCATAGTCCCCTCCATGAAATACACTAAGAAATAAGGAATGGCAATTTCAGCTGAAGCCAGATGGCCATTTCTCCCTGTAATTGTTGGTAGAAGCCAAAACCCAGATACTGAAATGCAGCTCAGTCAAGGCATAGCTATGCATAGCTGAGTTGATGCGGTCTAAGCATGCTGTTTGCCGGTGCTAATATGATAAAATGCTAGTTCCTGGAGAACCTGGAGAAACCGATGACTAACCTGCCCTGCAGATTATCTTCCTCAAGAAAGGATTAAGGGTGTTGGTGAGCATTTCAAGTGCAGTATCTCAGAACGGTTGGCCAATGTTCTGTCAGAAAATCAAAGAGTCCTGCCCCCAATAAATGGGCTTTCACCTTCATCAGTGAATCCTACAGACGAGACCCATATTATTTTTGAATAGCAAGCTCTCAGTCTGTTTTCCATCCTAAACAGTTAGATGCCAACTCCAAGTTCTGAACAACAAAGAAAACAATTTTAGTCTAGAAAATTGAGGGCAAAGGTTATGTGGTGGCTAACTCAATCACAAAAACACTGCAGCATGGTTCCAGTAGAGTAAGAAATTCTGAAAGAAATTATATTCTGTTGACAGTTCACTGAATTCCAAGTAGCTCAGTCAACGGAAGCACTGGATGAACTTAGTAAAGATCTGTTTCAGGAATAAACAGAAAAACAAAAACAGTACAACAACAAAACCCTGGAAAATACCTTCCAAAGATGCCAATTTCAGGTGTGAGGCAGTTAATGGTGGAATATTATTTCTTAAGCAGCTGCCTCACTAGACTGCCTGGGTTTACAATAGTGACATGCTCAGGAAAAGGTGCCTGGTTTTCATTTGCTCTGGGAAAACCAGGCATCTAACTTGCCCCCAAACAGAAAAGGACATTTAGCTATAATTTAAAAAGAAGAAAGAAAGACCAGCCCACAGCTTTGCTTCCTGAATTCTAAAACTGAAATTTGATCTGCCAAAAGGTTGTCATTACTCACTGCAGCCTGGCAGTAGGAAATGATGTGGTAAAAGGTTTGGAGTAGAATTAAAAGTAGGATTAATGATCTGGGTGTACACAGGAATACATGTCTCTTCTCTCCAGGATCCAAGACTACAAATCTATGAACCCTCTCAAAATTTTTATTTCAGATGAGGAGATCTCAGTGTTTTAAGAAGAAAAGAGGCACAGAGGTTTCAGAGGATGTATACCTATTAATTAACTTGTAGTGTGAAGAATAATCAGAAGGATCTATGCAATAAAAACTTTGGAATGTGTTGCTCTTGTTACCAATGACATCTGCATATCTGTGTAATACTTTAGTTTACAAAGTACTTTGTATTTTCACCTATGATACTGTCTCATGTAATTCTGACAATAGTCCTGTGAGTAGTGGTGCTGTCTCCACTGAATGGATGAGATGATTAACACAAGTCAACTGACCTGTCCAAGATCACAGCGCTAGACAAACGGCTGTGTCAAAATTAAAATTCAGGTTTTGTAACTCCAAATCCTCCATCATAAATATGAAGGCTCATTTCTTTTGAGGCAATCAAAGCAGTATAATATTTTTAATAATCTTCTCATAGGGCAGAGAAAAAATATTTCTCATGAAAACTTTGTGGGTCTCAGGTATCTTACCTACAGTTTAAAAAAGAAAAAATAAGGTGCACAGATTACTTATAATGGATGGCACCCACAGATAAAAAGTCATCAGTTTCTGTCATCAACACCTAATGGGTTGCCTTTATGTTGAGTTATATATAATCTTTTTTTAGTCTTCATTTCTTTAAATCATGTTTATTACTCCAAATATAGGGTAATTTAACAATAGGAATTAAAGATTTTAAAAACAGATACAATATTTGGGAATGTCTATCAAAAATTTAAATGGGCATTAACCCAGCAATTCTTCTTTTGGGAAATTTTTGCTAAAGAAATAAGGACAGGGTCAGGTTCATGGCTCATGCCTGTAATCCTAGCATTTTGGGAGGCCAAGAAGGGAGGATCGCTTGAGCCCAGGAGTTCAAGACCAGCCTGGGCAACATGGTGAGACCTCCATCTCCATAAAAATACAAAAATTAGTTGGGTGTGGTGGCGCATGCCTGTAATCCCAGCGACTCAGGAAGCTAAGCGGGGAGGATGACTTGAACCTGGTAGGTTGAGGCTGCAGTGAGCCTCCGCGAAATCACACCACTGTATTCCAGCCTGGATGACAGAGTCAGACCCTGTAGAAGAAAAGAAAAGAGAAAAGAAAGGAGAAGAGAAAAGAGAAGAGAGAGGAGGGGAGGGGAGGGGAGAGGAGAGAAGAGGAGGGGAGAGGAGAGGAGAGGAGGAAGGAAAAGTATACACAAATGAAAATAACAGATGTTCCTGATAGTGGTGTTTATGCCAATAAATAACAGATTGTCTATTTTATTTTCTACTTTGCCTTTATTTTCTGACTTTTTTTTTGCTGTGAGCCTATGTTTTCTTTAAAACCAGAAAAATAAAGCAATTTTTAGAAGGGGTGAGAGAGAGGAAGAGTAACTTTTGACAAAGCAAGTCTACTTTTTCCTAAGGAAGAGAGTCCAAAGAGTGCTTAAAAATAGGTAAACAAAAGAAGTACATTACAATATTTTTTAATAGTAAAAAGTTGGGACAAAACTAAATTCATAATTAAATTATGAATATAAAATTTAAATCTTACAATTAAATTTCATAATTAAATGAAATTCATAATTAAATTATGAATATAAAAAACTAAAATCATAATATCTACCAAGTATAATACATTCATAGGATTAGCTATTACATAGTTATTAAAAATGTAATGCTTGCTTTTATTATTGAGGTAAAGACAGCCAATTATAAAATAGGATGTATACAGTATTGTGGCATTCTGTATTTGCATGTAACTACTTATATATATTTGTAGAGGAAAAAGATTCAGAAGGCTATGGAAATGTGGGATTAGCTTGGTAGACAGTATAACATACATAATAGCTATGTTAGGCAGGGACCCACAAACACACTGCCTAAGTTTGAACCCTGACTGTGTCATTTTCTAGATATGTAATCAGAACCATGTTAACTATGTTTGTGCCTCAGTTTTCACATCATTTATCTCTATAAAACCTTTAGTTAGTCTAACAAATGCTCACATTGTGTCCCCAACAAGATTAGTCTCCCTGTCTCTTTCTTGCCTTTGTAGAGAAGAGCATCTTCCAAGACAGAACTCACTTTTTTTCTAAATTAGCATGACCCATCTGTCCTTCCTGCTCTAAACTGCTTTATTGAGACCAAGGAGCACAAGTTCAGGTGTCTATCAGGACTAGACAAAAGCAATGTGTGCTTAAGACCACGACAGGGGGCCAGTGTGATGGCTCACGCCTGTACTCCTAGCATTTTGGAAGACTGAGATGGGCCATTCACTTGAGCCCAGGAGTTCAAGACCAACCAAGGCAACACGGGAAAACCCCGTCTCTATTTAAAAAATACAAAAATTAGCTGGGCATGGCAGCACGTGCCTATAGTTCTGGCTACTCTGGAGGCTGAAATGGGAGGATTGCTTGAGCCTGGGAGGTGGAGGTTGCAATGAGCCATGATCATGCCACTGCACTCCCGC
Source organism: Cebus imitator (assembly GCF_001604975.1). Classification (NCBI taxonomy): domain Eukaryota; kingdom Metazoa; phylum Chordata; class Mammalia; order Primates; family Cebidae; genus Cebus; species Cebus imitator. Next base: position 1,303,477 of record NW_016107722.1, on the reverse strand, counting down.
CTGGACAACAGGGTGAAACTCTGTCTAAAAAAAAAAAGAAAAGAAAAGAAAAGAAAGGTCAGGTGTGGTGGCTCACACCTGTAATCCCAGCACTTTGGGAGGCCAAGGCAGGTGGATCACCTGAAGCCTGGAATTTGAGACCAGCCTGATCAACATAGTGAAAACCTGTCTCTACTAAAAATACAAAATTAGTTGGGCATGGTGGCACATGCCTGTAGTCCCAGCTACTGAGGAGGCGGAGGCAGGAGAATCACTTGAACCTGGGAGGTAGAGGTTATGGTGAGCCAAGATCACGCCATTGCACTCCAGCCTATGCAACAAGAGCAAAACTCCATCTGAAAAGAAAAGAAAAGAAAAGAAAAGAAAAGAAAAGAAAAGAAAAGAAAAGAAAAGAAAAGAAAAGAAAAGAAAAGAGAAAAGAAAAGAGAAAGGCCATAACAGATAGAGAAATGTAGGGAGTGAGGCAAACTGAAGTGTGCCTACCTGTCTAATTAGGGTGGCTTCTACGTGCTAAACAGACTGTACCCCCATAGGAATCCATATTCAGTGCTGCCAAATCTTCCATTTTTCAAAAAAAGAATGAAACTCAGATTTTCAGGTGTCATTCCCCAAAGCTAATATAGACATACAGTGTTTCTTTGTTTTCTTTTTCAATAAAATGCAATGGGCATGAAACAAAACACTTCTGCACAGGGCTCCCTTTCATGAGATCTGATTTAGAGGTCTGGACACAAGCAACAAAAGCCTAACAAATGAACACAGGAAGGCTATGAACAGAGAAGGCTACTTTTCAGAACCTGAAGCTTTTCTCTCCCGGCTGGATATTCTGCATTTACCTCCCTAGAACCACTTCCCACCCTTCTCACCTTGCTGTGTGCCCTGGGAGGGCGCCCCCTCAGATGATATCTTGTGGCTCCCTGGGGTTCATTTGGGTCCTCCAATGGGATGACCAGCAGGACCCTGAGGAGAGAAAGGCTGGGGCATCACCCCCTCAGCTCACTCCCTGGCAGGGTGATTTGTCAGTGGCTGTGATCTGCCCAAGGCCTCAGCTCCTAGAAAAGAAGGCCCTTCCTACTGCCTTTTCCTTGTTTCCTTTTTTTTGAGACACAGCCTTACTATATCACCCAGGCTGGACTGCTGTGGCATGATCTCGGCTCAGTGTGACCTATGCCTCCCAGATTCAAGTGATTCTCCTGTCTCAGCCTCCCGAGTAGCTGGGATTCCAGGCATGCACCACGCCTGGCTAATTTTTGTATTTTTAGTAGAGACAGGGTTTCACCATGTTGGCCAGGCTGGTCTCGAACTCCTGACCTCAGGTGATCCACCCGTCTCGGCCTCTCAAAGTGCTGGGATTACAGACATGAGCCACCACACCCGGCTCCTTTCCTTGTTTCTTCAGGACTAGGAGTGATGACGGCCTTCTGTTGTTATTTCTGGTATGCTTTGCCAACTCTTGTTGATTTCCCTGAATCCTGCCTACATCTTTGTTAGTAGCTCCTTTATTTAAGTCTCCTCAATTACTTCCTTTGAGGACACCATCTCTTTCCTGCCAGGACCTGACTGACGCTCTTCCTACGCCACATACCATGATCTAGTTACCACACTCAATAGACACGACCAAGATCCTTCCTTTCCAGACCTGGGAGTCCAATTCCATATAAGAAGAGATCTGCTAGTGAGGCCACTTCATTTCTATTTCTTCTAGGTTGAAAAGATACTATTTCTTGAATCTTTCATGAACTCTAATTTCCAAATCACAGTTCTGAATTACTAAGATCCTTAGACTATCAGTCCCATTCTGTAATAGTTAAAATAAAAGGCAAAAACCCAGTATCATTGCTTTAAAAATACAATTTGGAAATCATCTATGCTCCGTGGGACAAAGATCTTTTTCTTAGATTTTCCTAAAATGCCCACATAAGAATGTTAATTTTTGAATATAATTTTCAAATGAGAAATGCCACTTAAACATGTTATACTCAAGTTTTCTTCTCAGTTATCCTCACTCAGCACTGTTAGTACCCTGCTTAATCCGAGTATCTAAATATCTAAGTATCGTAAACTAAAAATCTGCATTAAGAGGGGCACTGGAGTGAACCTCTTCCCCTCTGAAGGCTGTTCTTGGTTCCTCATATTGCAGTTAGGAGTGTAAGGACATTAGTCCACCTTACTAGATTTATTAGTTCATTTAATCATTTATTCAATTTTAGTTCATTTAATCGCAGCTACTGGGAAATCACCCTGCCAGGGAGGGAGCCAAGGGGGTGACGTCCCAGCCTTTCTCTCATCAGGATCGTGCTGGCCATCCAGTTAGATGACCCAAATGAATCCCAGAAAGCCACATATACATATATTAAACATACACATATATATATATTGAATAAATTGTTCAACATATACATACACATATATTCAACATATGCCTATACATTCAATGTATACATATATTGAATAAATTATATATTTATGTATATAGCACTAGCCCTGTACCCATTTTGATTCTGGGGCTATGAAGGTAAGAGGACTCTGACCTCAAGGAATTCAACATTTATGTGATTGTATACTTATAGGATCATAAGATCAGCCTCTAGTGAAGATGTGTTCAAATGTGAGAAGAATATCACTGCGATTTGCTTAGATAGTCTGTAGAGAGAACTCAAGTGGCTATACGTGAGAAGTGACCTTTGTGTTGGGAAATAAAGATGAGAGGGATGTTATCAGGTGGTAGAGAGGAAGGTATTCCAGATGAATGGAAAAGCATTTCCAAAACACCAAAGCATGACAGGGGCAAGTTTTATAAGTTAGTACTCCTAATACGCATGGCACAGAGTAGGTATTTTTTCAGTGAATTAATAAAATGGGATTTCACATGCAAAAATGTACCGTCGTCATTATTTAAAGTCCTGTTAGGATAGCAAGATAAGCAATCATTCATGTTTGGCCCTAAACTGGAAATAGGCCTTGAAAGATGTATTATGTGAAGTGTTTCCAAAATTTAAAAAGTGCTAATGTCAGCCATGCATATTTCTATCACTTAAATTCCAATGCAAAAATTATGCACCAATGCGTTGCTGCTATGTTAGTATGGCTGAGACTAGTTTAACGTTTTAAATTCATTCATGATTTAGTCATCTAGTTGTAGTGACTACATTAATGTGTTTCCAAGGGAAAAAGTACAACCACCAATTAAATCTGGTTCAGTGATAAAAATCTAACTCTGAATACTAATAAAAATTTGGGCTTTTACACCTCCCTTTTCCTAAGCTTTCCCTTCCACTACAATTTCCATACCCAGCAAGTTCTGTCCTGGTGTTTGTACTTATCCTCTTACTTCTAGCCAGGAGAAACTGCATGTGGTCTGTATACTTCAAAGGTCTGAATACGCACTGATTATCTAATTAACACCTGCAATTTTAAAAGTAGCTTTTTTTTTTGAGACAGTCTCACTCTGTCAGCAAGACTGGAGTATAGTGGCATGATCATGGCTCCCTGCAGCCTTGATCTCCTGGGCTCAAGCAATCCTCCCACCTTGACCTCCCAAAGTGCTGCAATTATAGGCATAAGCTACCGTGCTCTGCCAAACAGTGGCATTTTCGTTCTGTACCTTATGTACAGAACTTATGTACACTTAATACGCAGAAAGAAAACCAAGAAGAGCATACACAGAGCTGTTAACAGTGTTCATGTAGTGAGAAGGGCTGTGGTTATGGAAGATTTTTACTTTCTATGTCATCTACCTCCATTATAAATTTATGAAAATCTACTTTTTTAATAGCAATCATATTTTACTTGTGCAACAGAAGAACCAAAGACATTTTCTTAGAGTAGGTAGATAGGCACATGAGTCATCTTCCTGTATATGATCTGGTCGGGAAATTTCAACAAATACTGCAGAAGAAATCTCATCAGAACTAGGGCAACAGCAATTCTTCCGTCCTTTTCACAAGGCACCTTTTCATCCTCCCATGCCTCTCACCTGGCCAGATTGAAGAAGACCATCTCTCCCTACTTCCTGAGAATGCACCTCCTTAAAAGAGGAGCTGCTGGGGTGTTTTGAAGACCAAATATACTTACCAAAATATACATTTAAATCAGCTAGAGAAAACCCACTCATACATATTTGTTTCAAGTACACTTTTAGCTTCAATAGTGACTACTCCAGCCTGTATAAGGGGACCATTTTCAATCAAAATTGAGTGAAACTAAGCATTTGTAAAATAGTTTTCCATAGGGCAAAGATGATAATTTACAGGGTTTCATTTCTCCTGATATCGTTTCCTCTTTGCTTCTTGTACTTGCCCCTAAATCGCCCAGAAAGTAAATATCATCTTCTTATATTGCCAGTTTTCAGTTTTATCTAACAAATGAATAGAAAATCCTGTTGTGATAATTCACTGAGACCCATTCTGGCTAAAACAAGAAATAGTTGATGGATGGAGAAAAGAAAATGACAAAGAAACCAGCCACAGATATGAAATATAATAAAAACCCCAGAATATGAGACTAATACTAATCAAGAATTACTTAATGATGAAGAAATTGATTAGGTTCTCCAGGAAGCAAGAATAATAATTATGACCAGAAGAACAAAAACATAAGCATCTATAATTATAGAAAATTAGAAATCTTCTAAATTTTCAGCAACAGAGAAATGGTTAAATAACTTATATATCATCCAAAAAATGAATGGCACGCATCCATTACAAACAATGTATTCAGAATGGCAGAATGCTTATAATGACTGAAGCTGAATGTTGGGTATATAGAGGTTTATTATATCATTCTATTTTTTTTATGTCTAAAATTTTCCATAAAACATGTTTTCTAAGACTAGTGACATTGGAAAATGCTCATGATACAACATAAGTGAAATGTAGAAAGAAAAAGCAAAATACAAACTGTAAAAAGTACATGATTCCTATGTTGTGAAAAACATACATAAACATTAAGGAGGCAGCATAGAAGGAAATGCTCTAAAATGAGAGGCAATGAGTGGCTCCAGCCGGCAGAATCAATGATGATGACTTCCTTCTTTTATTTCTCTGTATTTAAAAATGTGCTAACAATGAAAATGTTTCACTTCAGTAATAAGCAAAATGATAGACAGGAAAGGATACATACTTGGAGAAAGAAGACAAGAAAGTGCAGACCATGTGCATGAGCTTGCCAGACGCAAAGTGTTTGTAGACGCTGCATGGGCTGAAAAGAAGACTGAGACAAGTTTATCATAGGAAAGGAGCTTACACGCCATTTGAGGAGACAACTTAAACATAAGATGCTCGGTGCTACCAGGCTGTAGGTAAATGTTGAAGGCTTTCTTACAATTGCTAGGGCAGTTCAAAAAACTACAAAGTTACAGAGCTATGGTGGTCAAGAAAGAATGAACAATGACCTCACCCAGCTGCTAGGGAACAGGGCTCTGATGGGTGGGTGGGACATGCAAGGGGAAGGGGAAGATGGGGGGAGCTTTAAGGAGGAAGGGCAGTTTAAGCTTAAGTCATGCACACATGGAGGAAAACAGAAAATGGCACACAAAGCAAGTCACTTTGGCTGAAACAGGGTTCATGGAGAAGAGTGGTAAGAAATATGGCTGCAAAACTAGGTTAGGGTGAAGGTTTTCAGCCCCATCAGACTCCATGACCCCTTTGCAATCCTGGAATGAGAAATCACAGCCAATATAAGCTAATCTGCATATAATTTTAATAAATCAATGCTATGACCTAGTTGCAATATAAAGAAGAAATAAAAGGGAAAGAACTTTTCACAATACAAGATACATTACCCTATGTAAATGTTCCAGTGCAAGAGCTCTAGAAGACACAAGGAGGCGGTCAGCCCCTTGCCTCTAGGCTCCAATCACCATGAATGGGGCAGCTACCCATGCTGACTGATACACCAATTTCAAAATCACAAGGAACGATGCCAACATGGGAAATGACTCCCGGTAAAGTCTTGAAAAAAACAAAATACAGGCTTCCCTCCATTTAAATTGTGCAAAAAATACCTTTTTCTTATAGTTTTTCAATATTTTTGGGCTACATAGTTTGCAAATTTTCAAAGTGTCACAAATCGCCAAAAAAAGTTCAATACATTTATTGAAATAAATTTCTTATAGAGATCATTTAGGCTCTGATGACTACCAATAGATTTTTTCATTCCTCTGTTGCCCAGTGGGCATTTGAAAGTCAAGTGGGATGAAGGCAATTGCCCTGTACATTGCCTGACTCCTAGCACCCTTGGCAATACCCATTAAATGCCAATGGCAAACCATCCATTAACACTGTGAAAACCACAAATATACCCACAAATTTCTAAAGTACCCCTAGAGGCTAGGACTCCCCTTGCTGAAAACCACTGGGTTAGAGCTAGAGCCAGCATTTCTCACCATGGGCACCACTAGCATTCTGGGCAAGGCAGCTTTTCTTGCGCATGGCTAGCTCATGTATCACACGATGTATCCCCATCATTCTGTGCTAAAAGCCAATCATGATGACAGCCAGAAAAATAGCCCCTCATTCGTCCTCTTAGGATGCTACCTTTGAGAGACCATGACCAAGATCTTGGAAGGTTTGAGTGACAAGCTGCTGCAGCAACTGAGGGGGAGAGTCTGAGATAAGACATTCTGATTATAAAATGTTTAAATCCCTCTATGACGCAGCTCTCAGAGAACTAAGCTTCAGCGTCATGTGATTATTAAAGCAGAAAAAGAAAACTATAATAAAAGTACCCTTTGGGAGGCCGAGGTGGGTGGATCACGAGGTCAAGAGATCGAGACCATCCTGGTCAACATGGTGAAACCCCGTCTCTACTAAAAATACAAAA
>NW_016107722.1:1274196-1296635 GCF_001604975.1 Cebus imitator | reverse complement strand
GGAGGCGGAGGTTGCGGTGAGCCAAGATCGCGCCATTGCACTCCAGCCTGGGTAACAAGAGTGAAACTCTGTCTCAAAAAAAAAAAAAAAAAAAAAAGTACCCTTGAACATTTACTAACATTTGACTATTTCTCAAACCCTAAGGGGTCCTTTGGCTACTTCTGGAAGGAGCTAAGTGCTGGAACGCATGTTGCCTGGTAGTCGGGAATACACAGCTCATCAGTTGAGCACACTCATGGGAAGGTCATGAAAAGAATGCAGTGTCACTCCTTAGAAGGGCTCAGCACAACTGAAAGATTACCACCAGCTAAGACAGAGAGGAGAGGGAGGGAGTCAAAGACACTCAGGAGAGAGAAAAGGGAAGATACAGCTGCCAGTACAGCATCTTCCCACCTTCTATGGCCTAGGACCTTCCTAAGTACTCTCTTGTTGTTTTTGTTTTATTTTTTGAGAGAGGGCCTCACTCTGTCACCCAGGCTGGAGTGCAGTGGTGCAACCTTGGCTCACTGCAGCCTCGAACTCCTGGGCTCAGGCGATCCTCCCACCTCAACCTCTCAAGTAGCTGGGACTACAGGCACACACCACCATAGCCAACTAATTCTGTTTTATTTGTTTTCTGTAGAGATGAAGTCTCTCAACTTTGCCCAGGCTGGTCTTGAACTCCTGGGCTCAAGAAATCTGGCCTCCCAAAATGCTGGGACTACAGGCGTGAGCCATGAGAACTCTCTGTCCTTTCTCCTCCTTTATTTATCTTATAGCACATACCACCATCTACAGTGCCAGCCACATCACAAGCATGCAAATATTCAGTGAATTAATTCATTCAACAAAGATTTATTGTGTGCCTGCTATATCCCACACACTATTTCTTATGCTAGAGAAAAAGCAGTCAACAAAACTGACAGCACCCTCATCTCATGGACCTTACATTCTAACATGCGGTTTGGAGGATAAACAGGTATGTAATATAATGTGCCATGTGGTGATAAATGACATGAATAAAATAATTCAGGGCAAGAGATTTAGAGAGATGGTGGGGAAGGCTTTTCTGAGAAGGAGACACATGAGCAGAGACCTGGAGGATGTGAAGTAAACCACGCAGACATGGAGACAGTCAATCAGAGGGAATTCCTGCCTTATATGAAAATTAAAGTTACGATATCATGATTAACAAATCATGCAAGACAAATCAGGGCAATGAACTTTGCTTTCAAACTAGGAAAGACACTATGTCTTGTATACAGCTGAACTCTCAACTTCTAACACAGTATATGTTCTTATAAAAAACATGTTCCAAATAGGTACAATAAAAGTGAATGAATGAGTGAGTGAATAACACAAGCCACCTTGTTCTCTCCCAAAAAGACAGATGTGCTTCCCACACAGGGAATCACTGGCTCTAGCAGATGTTACTATCACTAAGCTTACTAAATAGTTTTGCTCATAGTTGAGTCTTGCTACTTACATTGCTAACATAAACTTGAGGCAGAACGGTCCAAAAAAGTCAACATAGAAAATCCAATCAAAATATCCATACCACACATGGCCATAACATTTAGACTCATGGGAGTAAAAACATGAGGCTTTTTGACCCAGTAGGTGTCTGTGAATCAGAGAACTATCAGCTTTGAATAACCCATAGCAGTCATTGTTTCCATCCTCATCTCTAGGCATTCCTGATAGATGAGGATGTAAATTACTCCATCTTCAGAAAATTTCACCCACAATGAATCGTTTATCCATTTTAACTCTTGTCCTACCTCTAATATGTCTTAAGTTGGAATAAAATAGACCAAAATCCAAATGGAAAACTTTCTAAGATAAGGGTACTAATATGAGCTCTTTGACATACTGTTTAAACAGAAAATGCAGGTACAAAAATGTTATAATTCTTAATACATACATTGTATACATTTTAATAACTTAAAACTCTTCTGAGAGGATTAAACTAAAGTTGAGCAGTTCCTCTTCCTTCCTTCTGTTAAACAATACCACACAGGGGAAGAAAATATGCTTTTAATAGAAACATCATTTGCTCTTAAAAATCCTTTTCCTGTCAATAGACTGCATAAAAATGTAAACTTCCAGATATCAAATCATACTGTATACAACAATGTGGGGAAAGCCAAATATATGACAAAGAGTGCTAATAAATTAATAGAAGAAAAACAAATGTTCTCATGGAAAAGAAGACAGAAGAAAAAATAAAAACCAGTAGACCATAAATATACAAAAATGTATCAGCAAAGAAATCCATCTGAAAATAATGAGAGCCTTTTCAATCAACAAGGGTTTCTTTTGTTTGTTTTTAACAATATCCATTGTGGAAAAAGAGTGCACAAAAAAAAAAAACATATTTAAATGTTCACAGGAGCATTCATTGGCCCAATCTTTCAGGAGGATGTCATGGTTAGTATGAAATGCCTACATCAAAACTCTGAACGAGCACAAATGGACAATCTAAGGGCACACCTCATGGAACTGGAGAAACAAGAACAATCCAAACCCAAACCCAAGCGGAAGAAAGGAAATAACAAAGATCAGAGCAGAATTAAATAAAATTAAAACAACAACAACAACAAAAATACAAAAGATAAATGAAACAAAAAGCTGGTTCTTTGAAAAGATAAATAAAATTGACAGACCATTAGCAAGATTAACCAAGAACAGGGAAGATCCAAATAAACTCAGTTAGAAATGAAGTGAGAGATATTACAGCTGATACCACAGAAATAACAAAAGATTGTTAAAGACTACTATGAACACCTTTACATGCTTAAGCCAGAAAACCTAGAGGAGACAGATAAATTCCTGGAAATGTACAACGCCTACTAGATGAAGCCAGGAAGACTCAGAATCTCTGAACAGACCAGTAACAAGCAGCAAGATTGAATGTAATTTTAAAAACTGCCAACAAAATAAAAGTCTAGGACCAGACAGATTCACAGCTGAATTCCATCAGGCATTCAAAGAAGAATTGGTACCAATCCTATTTACACTATTCCAAAAGATAGAGAAAGAGGGATTCCTCCCTAAATCATTCTCTGAAGCCAGTATCACCCTAATACCAAAACCAGGGAAGGATATAATAAAAAAGAAAACTACAGACCAATATCCTTAATGAACATAGATGCAAAAATCCTCAACAAAATACTAGCGACTTGAATCCAACAGCATATGCAAAAGATAATCCACCTTAATTAAGTAAGTTTCACACCAGGGATGCAGGGTGGTTTAACATATGTAAGTCAATAAATGTGATACACCACATAAACAAAATTAAAAACAAAAATCACATGATCATCTCAATAAATGCAGAAAAAGCATTTGACAAAATCCAGCCTCCCTTCATGATTAAAACCCTCAACAAAATCAGCATAGAGGGACATACCTTAAGGTAATAAAAGCCGTCTCTGACAAACCCACAGCCAGCATTATACTGAACAAGGAAGACTTGCAGGCATTTCCCCTGAGAACTGGAACACGACAAGGATACCCACTTTCACCACTTCTAGTCAACATAGTACTGGAAGTCCCAGCTAGAGGAATCAAACAAGAGAAAGAAATCAAGAGCATCTAAATCAGTAAAGAGGAAAGCAAACTGTTATTGTCTACTGATGATATGATCATATACCTAGAAAACCCTAGAGACTCATCCAAAAAGCTCCTAGAACTGCTAAATGAACTCAGCAATGTTTCAAGATACAAAATTAATGTACACAAATCAGTAGTTCTGCTATACACCAACAGCGACCAAGCTGAGACTCAAATCAAGAACTCAACTCCTTTTACAATAGCTGCAAAGAAAATAAAATACTTAGAAATATACCCAACCAAGGAAATGAAAGATCCCTACGAGGAAAACTACAAAACACTGCTGAAAGAAATCATAGATGACACAAACAAATGGAAACACATCCCATTCTCATGAACAGGTAGAATCAATATTGTGAAAATGACCATATTGCCAAAATGGGAATTCAATGCAATTCCCATAAAAAATAACACCATCATTCTTCACAGAATCAGAAAAAACAATCCTAAAATTCATGTGGAACCAAAAAAGAGCCCACGTAGCCAAAGCAAGACTAAGTAAAAAGAATCACAAATCTGGAAGAATCACATTACCCGACTTCAAACTATACTACAAGGCCATGGTCGCCAAAACAGCACGGTACTCGTATAAAAATAGGCACTAAACCAATGAAACAGAATAGAGTACCCAGAAATAAAACCAAATACATATAGCCAACTGATCTTCGACAAAGCAAACAGAAACATAAAGTGGGGAAAGGACACCCTATTCAAAAAATGGTGCTGGAATACCTGGCTAGCCACTTGTAGAAGAATGAAATTGGATCCTCATCTCTCACCTTATACAAAAATCAACTCAAGATGGATCAAAGACTAACATATGATAGAAACCATAAGAATTCTAGAAGATAACATTGGAAAAACTCTTCTAGATATTGGCTTAGGTAAAGACATCATGATCAAGAACCCAAAAGCAAATGCAACAAAATGAAGATAAATAGATGGGACTTATTTAAACTAAAAAGCTTCTGCCCAGCAAAAGAAACAATCAGCAGAGTAAACAGACAACCCACAGAGTGGGAGAAAATCTTCACAATCTATATATCCAACAAAGGACTAATTCTCAGAATCCGTAAAGAACTCAAACAACTCAGCCCAATTTGATAAATGTTTTCAGGCACAGGAGAGAGTATACTTAATAAAATAGACGTTTCAGAAATAGCCTGTCATATTCTATTTCATCCTTTTAATGCTTCTACATCTTTATGCTATAATCTTACCTAGCATAAACTTAGATCAGAACATTTATTTTAATCAGAAAACATGTTAACAATTGTGTTGCCAAGCAATTTGGTAAAGGGCAGTAACTGAAAGATCTTCTACTTCCATTAACTAAATCATATTTAACATTAAATAATAACCCAAACATAATTGTCTAGTTTATTCCATCGAACAAATTTTATTTTGTGTGTTAAGCTCTGTACTGATGGTTAACTTGACAGAGTCTTCTTTAATGCTTTGAATTTGAGATCAAAGAAAATTTAAGTCTAAGAGGTTAATCAGAACAGTTGCCCCTAAATCTAAAGCCCAGCAGAACAGCAGCTCCTCTGACAGAAATTCCTCTGTTGCATAAAAAAGACCCTGGATGTTTTATGCCTCAGCTGCTAAGTCTTATCTGCAAAGCTTTCCTACTCCTGCACATACAAGACACCCCATTCTAAACCCAAACCTCAACACTGAAATGCAGTGTGCCAAAAATGAAGTCAGTCTAGCACATAATCATAATTCCAAAGGTAAAATAATGCAATACTTTACTTGAATCAAATTTCAGGGCAAGCAGGCCAACTGAAGCCACCTGTTACACGCGTAGAATGCTCTTTTAGCAGCTCAGCAACAAAAACCTAGAAATATCCATTCTTTATCAAATTGCTCAAAGGTCACTTTTAAAGGGAAGGTTATCTAGGGGACAGCTGGCAACATACTAGTTGTATTTAAAGACGCTACACCTGCATTTTAGAAGGCACTGGTAATTGAGAACATTATAATGTACTATTACTGCGCTGGTGGAGAAAATTAATGAAAAATATTACTAGGTGTATAATTTTCAAGAGCATTACATTGGCAATTTAACTGTGAAAACCAAAATCATTTAAATTCTAAAAAATACAATTTGCCTGAAGAGTCTGAACACCTTTTCAAAAGGTTGATTAAATAATTCCAGTGTTACAAATAACCTCTTTAACCTCCTGTAACAACAGAATAGATTTTCAACAGCTGTCAAAATAGATTCCAGTATCCATTCTATTCAAGTGTGTTAAAAGAAGATCTTAAAACTGTCAAGGAGTGTCAGAATGCGGGTAACTTAGTAAAAAATGTAACTGAGCTGATTCTGCCAACTACAGAGAAAAGGAGAAAGCTCAAATCAACTCGAAGAAAAAGATCAATCAAAGGGAGAAGGATAAGGAGAAGATCATATCCAACTACAGGTAAGGTCCTAACTCCTTGCTCAGATACAGAGGGCTTTCTCTAATGGGAGACTGCAGACTAGAATTCTGAAGAGGCGTCATTCATTCCACATAACAGATAAACATCTACAGGCCACCCTGCTGCTTCTCGGGGCATTGCTAATTTGGAACAGGGTTGCCAGACTCAGCAAATAAAACTATAGGACCCCTAGTTACATTTGAATTGCAAATACACCATGAATAATTTTCTAGTATAAGTGGCCTAAGTATGCCCCATTTGCAGTTCAAATTTAGCGAGGGTTCCTGTAATTTCTCTGGCAACCCTACACGAGGGAGATAAAGCACGGCCCCTTTTCTCCTGGAGCCAATGTTCCAGTGCAGGATTTCTTTTTTTTTTTTTTTTTTTTTTGAGACGGAGTTTCACTCATGTTACCCAGGCTAGAGTGCAATGGCGCGATCTCGGCTCACCGCAACCTCCGCCTCCTGGGTTCAGGCAATTCTCCTGCCTCAGCCTCCTGAGTAGCTGGGATCACAGGCACGCACCACCATGCCCAGCTAATTTTTTGTATTTTTAGTAGAGACGGGGTTTCACCATGTTGACCAGGATGGTCTCGATCTCTTGACCTCGTGATCCACCCGCCTTGGCCTCCCAAAGTGCTGGGATTACAGGCTTGAGCCACCGCGCCCGGCCCAGGATTTCTTAAAAGGTAAAAAATTTATCTTTTTATCCTATCTCTACCAAAATACAAAAAATTAGCCAGGCATGCTGGTGCGTGCCTGTAGTCCCACCTACTCAGGAGGCTGAGGCAGGGGAATCACTTGTACTGGGAGACGGAGGTTGCAGTGAGCCGAGATTGTGCTACTGCACTCCAGATTGGCAACACAGTGAGACTCCTCAAAAAAAAAAAAAATCTTTTAAGCTATAAAAAAGTTAAATTAGCAGCACACTTTACTCTCATACACTTTTCACCAAGATTCACCAATTCTTAATTTTTGTTACCTTACATATAAACATTGAGAGAGTAAGCTGCAGTTAAGTCCTCACCCCTCAAGAATTCTGCATGCATCCCCTAATAGTAAGGACATTTTCTGGTGTGACCAAGGTGCAATTATAACAGAGGGAAATTTATAATTGATATAGTATTATCCCCTAATACATAGACTATATTTAAATTTCACCAATCGTTCCAATACTGTCCTTTATAGCAATGTTTTTTCCCAATCCAGAATCCAATTCAGAAGATCATGTGGCATTTAGCTATCATATTGCTGTAGATTCCTTCACTCTGGGGCATGCCCTCACCTAACATGGTAGTATCAATCTAATGTGCTAAGTGCTGAGCTGGTGACGTGCAGATGCCATGTGGGAGCTCACGAGACAACAAGGCATCTTCTTGTCTGTCTTCACACAAACATATCTGCTCTATTCGAGGACTGATGGATACCACTCAGCAGTTTAACTTGCAAAGTTCAACAAAATAGCCAAGCATCTCCTATTTTAACTCTGGGCATCTTTCTCTCTCTCAATGAGAAGGGAGGAACATCTTTAAAAAAAAAAAAAAAAAAAAAACCAGCAGCAGCAATTCTTGCCTAAATTATTCCTATCTAAAATGTTGTGAACTAAACATACATATGCCACAATTACTTCCATATAACCCACCAGCAAGAAGCTTAATATCGGGATCACACATGAGGCTCAAGTTTGACCTTATAGCTCAGAATTTCAATATTTTAACTGTGCTCAGATCATCTGTAAATACCACAATAATTTGGAAAATGTGCTAACACAGCTCATTCTGCCACAAAAAGAAAATGTGAAAATAGGGAGGTTTTGTTAAAATAATGCCAACAAAGAACAATGACAAGAAAGCTTTCTCTTTTTCCAACTAATTCTTGTTCAGTGAAAGGTAAAAGAGGAAATAATATTAAAGAACAAAAAGGAAAGCATAATTATCTTCTTGTTTAGCTGAGGTATACAAAAATACTCAAAGGTTTCGCACTGAATGGGTTTAAGTTCAATAATAATTTCTATCCAAGGTTATGTCTTTAAAAACAGAATTTTAAATAATTATCAGAAAATTTTAAAGAATCCGTACCATCAAAATAGGTATAGAATCCCTGTGGCATGCTTCAAATGGTTCCATGACAACTCATACTGGAATATTTACAGGCAGGGACACAGAGGTCATAATACAACGTTTTACGTAACTTTCTTTGAAAGAAATTCTTTAGCATGGACACCTGAGTCCTTCATGCTTGAAGAGAGTACATCCAATGATCTAATCAATTAAAAAGATGAAAGTGAACACAAACATAACTTTGACGTTATAGAGAGGCCAGCCTGTGGGGGTCAGGCCCATGAGGCTTCAAGTCCCAATTCAATTGGCTCATCAGACTCAGGCCTTAGTTTAGGCCCAGAGGTGCCTGGTGTTCACCAAGAGAACCATGTGTTTATTTCGGCTCTTGCTAACAGTGCAAAACCTCTGAAAAAGAAACCATGGTTATCTTTTCCTGGACCTTTTATAACCCACATTCCTGTATTTTTATTCCATTGTTTCAACTGGTACTTTGAGAATAATGTCACTCTGCTTTTGTATAATATGATGCAGTTTGCCAAGTACTTTACACATCCATAATCCTGGTAATAGCCTTGTGACTTCTGTAGTGGTAACTCCATTTCACAGATGAGGAAACTGAGGCTCAGAGGGCTTAAGTAATTTTTACCAAGTAACATGCTTGTAAGTGATGACACCAGGATCCTAACCCAGGTTGTCTATAAGGGACTGAGGGGAAACAGCATCTATTTCATATGGCCTTTATCACATAAATCTTGGTAACAGCATGAGGATTCTTACCTTGACCTGTTTTATGATTGAATCTGTACGCACTTAGATTTACCTTACAACCTAGATTGGAAACTCTTTATGGAGTATGGATGTGAGTTAAATTTCTTTAAATTCATTCATCTGCCCTTTCAACAAAAACGTTCTAAAATCACCTATGTGCTAGACACAACATTAGGCACCGGAGGATAAAAGTGACTGAGACACAGTGTTATCAGATGGTGAACACCACCAGTGCCCTGAGACCAGTGCTACACACAGGTATCAGCAGGGCTCCAGCAAGCCCTGAGACCCCCAGGAAGAGCTGTGGTAGACAAGGAGGCTCCTGGTTGGTCCGTACCACCATCCACATGAACACCCAGTAAGGTACTGTTTAATCAACAAATGAATGAAATTTTTCCCCGCAGGCAGTGGGCAGTCATAAAGGACACCCAGTGCTCCACTAGGGTTTAGGGCAACTCCAGAGTAGCCGAGTCAGATTCTGCATGAACCAAGAGGACATTACTGGAACAGTGATTATAATATGCTTCCTACACTATAACACTCGGCAATTGCAAAATATGAGTGCTAATCACTTTCTGATACAAACAAATCTGTGCTTTATTGTGAGTAAAGAAACAAAGTGGTGGGGGAGTCTGGAAATGACTTTGAGGGGACAAGTTTAATGAATGTAGTCTTTGAAATTCAGGTAAATAGAGCCTCTCTCATTTCCAGTCCAAAAAGTCATTCACTGTGGCAGCCAAGTACGCCATGAGAAAGTTGTGATACCAAAGTCTAGGTCATAGATGGTTGGGAAGCGACTGGATGTAACACCAGCTCTTCCCCTACTAACAGGTGTCCTTAGCTACCCCTGTACACCACAGTCTTCTCAACTCTTCAACAAGGGACTGCAGTAGGTAAGGTCTCTTCCACTTCCTTAATTGTATGTTGCTAGTAAATGAAATAAGTACAACTCACTCTTATACCAACTGTAACATGTTTTCCTAATGTTCCAAAAATTTCCGCCACTCACAAACAACAGGAGAGCTCATTTTAATTTACAGCCCTCAGATTGGTACTTTGCCCATTTCCAGATCCCATGGAGATCCTGAGCCAGCACATAAATTCCTAGTTTGTCAAAGTCAAGGATGTGATAAGCAATTAGATAACACATTCCTTAGTCTTTCCTTTCTGCAGCGTGCAGGGCCTGTTTCCCTTCCCAAGCCCAGCCCATTCATGCAGAGGCCATAGAAGCATCCATTCCATGGGTCTTCACTGAAGGAAGAGAAATGTTTAAATCAATGCCTTTCACTTAATTTTTTAAAGCCAGTGGAAAAACAAAGCTAAGCCATACCAAGCTACAGAAAGTTAAAACGTAATAAATAAGAGGGATATTTAAATGGACAAGCTGAAAAGAATTCTCCTAAGATGAAAGATATAGAATGTTATTGTGAATTATTAAATCTACCATTAAAATACATATTTTTCATTCAATTGCCAAAATTTTTATTTACCTAAGAACTGGAATCTCTCTTCAGCATTCATGCAATAGCAAGGATTCAACACAGGTTTGGGGATCAGAAAGATGTTGGTGACCTTAGTCACATTTCCAACCACTTTGAACATAAGTTTCCTCATCTGGAAAATGGAGATCGTGTCTACTTTGTGGGATTTATATAATTAGAAACCTGTGATTAAGCACTTATGGTGTGCTAGACTCTGAATGGTCAGCCCATTATCTAATTATTGACATATATTGCATTTAATTCTCACAACCTGCTTATTATTAAATAATTATTAAATAACAATTCTGCTTATTTGTATCATTCATCCATCCAATAACAGGAGACTGTGTGTATGTATGCTGCTGTCTGCACAGTGTTGACACATAGAACGTGTTAAGAAAAAAGAATAGATGCTCTTGGCATTCAAGGAATGTCATATGGTGGTCATTTTTAGAACTACACGAAGAGAACAAAAAAGATACAGAGATTTAGATTGCAATTCTGAGTTACCTTTGTTAATAAGTGCCTAACATACTCAGCACTTACAACTGCTTTTGGGTGACCCAAAAGAAAAAAGGTTCAATTTAGTTCATTACATCTTTTTCTTAAATGTGGTACCCTTACTCATCACAAAAAAAGAACTGAAAATTAACCTACAGGTGTATTTCGTAAGAAGCCAGGTCCAAACAGGCCAAGTAGTGCAGGAGGAATACACTGGAAATCAAGAAGACTTTTATTTTTATTTTTTTAAGATGGAGCCTTGCTTTGCCACCCAGGCTGGAGAGAAGTGGCGGGATCTTTGCTCACTGCAACCTCTGCCTCCTGGGTTCAAGTGATTCTCCCGCCTCAGCCTCCTGAGTAACTGGAATTACAGGAGCACACCACCACACCCAGTTAATTTTTTTGTATTTTTGGTAGACACAGGGTTCTGCCACATTGGCCAAGCTGGTCTCAAACTTGACCTCAAGTGATCCACCTGCCTCAGCCTAACAAAGGGCTGGGACTACAGGTGTGAGCCACCGCAACTGGCCAAGACTTTTAAAACCACCCCTATTCATTCACTCATTCATTCATTCGCTCATATTGTCTCTCTCTTTCTCCTCTGTTCTCAATAGTTTTGTGTTCCTATCTTCATTCTTGATTCATACAAATCATAGAATCTTAAGGTCAGAAGGGTCTTTGGAAGTCATCCAAGAAATCACAGCTTCTTTTCTAAGCAAACAGACGCTAAATTTCTACAGTCGAGAGGCACGTGGAGTGGTTCCAAATCCAGAGTGCTTGTTTCCTCCCTGACAAATGGAATAATGGCAGTTCCTACCTCATCTCATAGGGTTGTTGGAAAGAATAAATAAGATCATGTTATGCAAACAATTGGCGCAGGGTGGGTGCTCAATAAACAGGAGCCGGTTTATTTACCAGGATTATTCTGCTCAATGCTAAAGGCTTATCCAACTCTGATGAAGCCCAGGCCACTGCATCCTCTTTAGCTTATTCACATTGTTTGGGCAGCCCTAATCATCAAAAAGTTTTTCTCTACCCTAAGCTAAATGAACAGCAGCTTCCAACCACTGCCCTCCACATGGACAGAGAATTTAACCGTTCAACTCCAAGCCAACTTCCCAAACAAACAGTGACAGCTCTCTGCTCATCTTCTCAGTTCACTCCAGCTTTCGAGTGTTCCCGCCATCCTGTCTTCTCTGACCACATCCTGATTTGTCCATCTCCCTCTGAGTATGTACTCCAGAACTGTCCCCTGGACTCCAGGGAGAGTGCGACTGGCAGCGCAGACTTGTTCTGAGTACGGCTGTGTTACAGAGTTTAGTAGCTTTGGAGGCAACCACAATGTGACATTACTCATATGAAGCTGTGAGGGAGCTAAAAGCCAGAGTTCTTTTTATGTATGCTCTTGAAGCACCTTGCCTCCTCAAGTTTAGGTTTAGGGGATGCCAATGTAGGGGCTATACTTTAGTGCTTTATGTATCATCTTGTTATATTCAAATATTTTGATCATGATTCTGTCATCAAACCATGAGCTATCCTTCTAGGTTCAAACACCTTCTCAGCTTGGATTACACTGCAGCCCTTGCCGTGGCCTCAGCCTCACGCAGGTATAACCTGACAGCACCCTGCCTTGGCTGTAGCACGTCTTTCTAGCATTCTGCCTTGGGGATTCTCTGAAACACCTGCAGAAACATGTATAAACCTGGTAGAGCAGGGACTCAGCACCCCAGGCAACCCTTAGCCAAGGGGAGAGGGGAATAGTGGATACACACCTACCTCCTCTGTCCCTCAGCCACTTCCCAGGCACATTCCATGTAGCTCCTTGGAGGATCCCTGTGGGATTAAGCCCCCGCTGCCCACAGCAGTGACCAGCTTAATAATGCAGACTTGTGTTGGCTCTTCCTCCTTCCCTGTTTCTCTCTTTCTAGTCCCTTCTGTTGCCTGGGATCAGTGCCCAAAATCACCTGCACACCAGCCCTTGCCTCAGGCTCTGCCTTCTTGGGGACCCCAAGCTAAGCCACACTCCATCAATGCCAGTGATAATGTCCAACACGTGAGCTCCAACATACAGCATCAGAGATCTCCCTTCAGGTAGACAGTGGCTGGAGCCAGGACTGTAATAGTCACTGAAGCCACTCTAAAGCCACACAACTAGATTTTTACCTGCCACTATTTCTCCATTTAATTCATTAGGAAATCAGAGGCTCTGTCAAAGACTGTGCTGAAACTTAAATACGGGATGCCCACCAAATTTCCTGTGATCTGCCTGGAACACAGGAGTCTCTTGGCAAAGGCTATCTCCCTTCCTTTTCCCTGCCCCATCAGATTGGAGATGGCATTAGTTCTCCATGGTCCATCGTCCCACTCGTAGGAAAACCATGCTGGTTCCTATTTCTTCGTCCATACGCTCACAGATCATGTTTTAAATATTCTTCTGGTATCTTGCACAGACCCAATATTAGCCTCTCAGATGCCCACAGTGTACACAAGCTGGTTTCTCCCTCCATTTTCCTTTTTCAAACGGAGACAAGGTTATTTATCTTGAAGCACATGGAGTGGCTCTGAAGTCAGACGGCTTACTTCTCCCATTCACTTACCACTCTTCAAAATTTCAAAACTGGGTCAGCATTGCCATTTTAGTCACGCATCTTAATTGTGTTTAAATCACATGTTTGGTGCACAAACACAGATAGAAATGTATACAATGAAAGTCAATGTTGTATATGTATTTATGCTGCACATACAGACACTTGGATTCTATGACAGATCAGGATAAGCTGCTTCAGAAATTCCAATGACTGCACTTTATGGGAGTGCTCTGGGGAAGTAGGGAAACAGATCTCTCCCATCCAGTCTCTGGAATTAACATTCCTGCTCTTTCCAGCTCAACTTTACAGCCCACAGCATCAGCAAAGAAAAAAAAAAGGAATCTTTCCTGGAGCCTCATTTTCCATTAAGACACTGATCACTAGAATGTCTGGAAATTTCAGCATATCCAAAAGCTGGGGGAAATGCTCCAGCCTTCCTCTAACCCAAACTCAGTGCAGACTGTAAGAGGCAGTGCAAAGAACCAGTAGGGGAATTATTGCTGAAAGCAGTATATAAAATGCTCAAATAATTTTATGAGTGACCACACTACCAAACTAAAAAGCGTAAGTATTTCAGTCCTTACATGCACAAGTAAAACGTGAAAAGATTTCTAATAATTCCATCATATGAAACATATCTGCACCACTAGGATACTCTCTGAATAAAGCAATCCATGGCGATTTTCCAGGGCAAAGTGACCTCACTTTGTAGACGCTTGGCCTGTAGACACTTAGCATGCATTTTTGTGCATTACTAGTTAAGACTGATCATAGTGTTCACCTTGTCCTGTCTTTCTCCTCTCCCTGCCTTCCAAAGAGGTCCTACTGGCAGAGCTAAGAAAGATTTGCTTTGCTCTGCATGTGAAGCCAACACAGAACTCTAGAGAGACTCAGAAAACGACCTTTCTCATAGCAGCAAGTTCAGGTGCGCAAAAGAGAAGTGGTCCCCATCTTGCCACAGGAAACCACCTGGGCCAGTTTAAAACCCAGCCCTAAGCAAGGGCTCAAATAGGTTACTGCCATTTGATAGAGGCTGAGACAGCAGAAAGAGCCCTGGACTGAGGAGAGTCAGATTCTGACCCCAGATTTGCCAGCCATAGCTCTGTCAACCAATGTCTTGTCTCAGAGCCTGGGAAAAACCACTGTCCTTGGTCACAGATTTCCAAACTGCTCTCCTGGGACAGTTAGGTTTGGGGACTAGGGGGTTGGGGAGACATCCACTTCCCATAAGCCTTCATCTAAGTTCTCATTTGCAAACAAAAATCTTCTAACAAGTAGCCATAAAACTTGAAAGCTACTGCACTAAATTACCTCCCATTTCTTTCTTTCTTTTTCTTTATTTTTTTGAGATGGAGTCTTGCTCTGTAGCCCAGGCAGGAGTGCAATGGCGTGATCTCGGCTCACTACAACCTCCACCTTCCAGGTCCCGGTTCAAGCAATTTTCCTCCCTCAGCCTCCCAAGTAGCTGGGATTACAGGCACAAGCCACTATGCCCAGCTAATTTTTGTATTTTTTAGTAGAGATGGGGTTTTACCATGTTGACCAGTCTGGTCTGGAACTCTGACCTCGTGATTCACCCGTCTCAGCCTCCCAAATTGCTGAGATTACAGGTGTAAGCCACCGTGCCTGGCCCTAAATAACCTTCCATTTCTAATAGTCCACACTCAAAGTATGGTCCGCAGATACGCTGCATCAACATCACCTGTGAGCCTATTACAACCCCAGAAACTCAGCCCCACCTCCCCAGGCCTCCTCAATCAGAGTTTTCAGGACAAGATCCCCAAGTGATCTGCATGCACGCTAAATTTTGAGAACTGGTCTGCAACACTTTTATCTTTTCCTATTAGTATTTTAGAAGTTATTGCTCAATGCTAGTTCTAGTCAAAGCATCCTGCAAAAAAATGTCCTACTAGGAGGAGCCAAGAGAACTAAGTCTTTTTTTTTTTTTTTTTTTTTTTTTTTTTTGAGACGGAGTTTCGCCCTTGTTACCCAGGCTGGAGTGCAATGGCGCGATCTCGGCTCACCGCAACCTCCGCCTCCTGGATTCAGGCAATTCTCCTGCCTCAGCCTCCTGAGTAGCTGGGATTACAGGCACGCACCACCATGCCCAGCTAATTTTTTGTAGTTTTAGTAGAGACGGGGTTTCACCATGTTGACCAGGATGGTCTTGATCTCTTGACCTCGTGATCCACCCGCCTTGGCCTCCCAAAGTGCTGGGATTACAGGCGTGAGCCACCGCGCCTAGCCCAGAACTAAGTCTTATAATGTTACACATACTTAAGAGGGATGAAAATACTAGGTAATCAGATGCTCCATTTTCCTATCTTTAAATATGCTGGAAATCATGGAGTGTTGGGATTGATTCTCCACTCATCAAGCAATCACTCATGATGGTGAATAAGCCTCATGCTCCCCTCTCTCTACCCTATTCAACTCATCCTTCAAAGGCCCAGGAAGCCTTCCCCTTCCATGGCACATGCACAGAGTTCCCTACATGTGTGGCTTCCTTGATGAAACTGGCATTCAAAGTACTACAACAGCGAGAATCTTGTGAGCCCTTAAAGCACCTTTTTCACGTGACACAGTCAAGTTTACTTCTTCCATTCAGCTTCTTAGACTGCCCAATCCACCCTGGTCTCTCACTGAATTCTAGTTTTGTTATCTAATCAGAACCACAGCACTTAGTAACTGTGTATGATCTAATTATTACATATATGTTGGTTTTAGCTCTGCAACTCAAGTGTAAGCTACTTGAGAGGAGTAATGTGCATTTTAGCTTTTGACAGGGCCCCGGGCTCTCTGCTTGGGTATTTAGTAAATTTCTATGTGCTAAGGAGCTCAGTCCCACTTTCTTACTGGATACACTTTGTCAGGTACCATTATAACGGCACTGTATTATCTACCGTGTAAAAGAAACCACTGAATCATTTGATTGCTTTTTCCTAGTAAACTAAGATAGGGAAGGTATTTTAAAATGTTGATATGTAGAGTGGGAACAAAACCCTAGAATGAGCTTCGGGGTTCCAGGGAGTCCCATGTTCCTACATAAAAGCAGGCAGGTCCTCTGAATTCCAAGCTGGTCTTGGGATGCAGTCTGCAGAGCAAGGCCCAAGCCTCGACTAGCTAACCGAGAAAGCTCGGCACCTGTTCTAAAAGTTCTGCTTTCTTTTGGAGAATCCTGCCTCAGGCGGCTTCAATGGAAGCAAAAATAGCTCAGAGGAGACGTCTGCTTCTGCATCTTAATCTATGTGAATTGGATAAGTGCAGTGAGGCCTTGGAAGGAATGATCAGGAGAGGTGAAAAGGAAGGAACATACTAAAAACTCAAAGTAGCGATTGTATATTTTAAAAAGGAAAACATTCCTATGAGCACCATACCTTTCCCAGCAAATGAGTTACACAAGGCACTTCACCCACAGATGAAAACCTCCAAATTTCTCATCAGGTCAAGAAGAAGCAATATTTTCCCTTTTCTCTAGTGTTGTCAATTCTCTTTAGAATTAGACTTCTATAGGACAGCCTGGAGAGTTTTCAGTTACTTGTCGGCCTTTCCAACCCTCATCTTGTGTCCTTGTTTATTTAAACAAAAACAAGCCAATTTGACTGCTGTGAAGTTTGCTTGCTTGTTTTGATGGGGCCTGTTTATAACACATATTCAGTTGCTGATGGCTGTGAGCAACCAGGCTACACAACCAAACCCAAATTATTCACAGTGAAGAGTACAAATGTGTATGACCTGCTACAACTTACAGTCATAAAGAGTAAACTGCTGGGTCATCCCAGATCAACTCAAAGAAAATTTAAAAACCCTAAGTGAAAAGTACTTCATATATAAAGCCCCATATACTTCCTTCAGCAAAGAAGTATATTCTCCTTTTCACATACACCAACTGAAGGAAAAAGTGTTGATAAGTTATTTGGGAAAACTGGGTCAGGGCTGCATATTTTTAGGAGAGAGAGAGAAAAAACAAAGCTAAAACATAGAAGGTGGGTCCCATAACGTTTTAGGGTTCCAAGTCATCCTCAATCTCTTCTTCATAATCCTTTAAATGAAAAGATTTCTGATTATTTAGGAAAATATTATTTATATCAATTCTGTAGTAATTAAAGGCAAATTTAAACCTGAGGAATAGCATAGATCCTGGATGAATCATTAACAAGTAACTTCTGGACAATAACAAGGTTTTATAATCACCATTTCTCAGATAAGAAAACTGAGGCTTACAAATTATTTAACTAGCCCAGACTGACTTAAAAATCTATACTTTAGGCTGGATGCAGTGGCTCATGCCTGTAATCCCAGCACTTTGGGAGGCAGAGGCGGGAAGATCACGAGGTCAAGAGATCGAGACCATCCTGGCCAACATGGTGAAACCCCGTCTCCACTAAAAATACAAAAATTAGCTGGGCGTGGTGACGTGTGCCTGTGGTCCCAGCTACTTGGGAGGCTGAGGCAGGAGAATTGCTTGAACCCGGGAGGTGGAGGTTGCAGTGAGCTGAGATTACGCCACTGCACTCCAGCCTGATGCCTGGCGATGGAGCGAGACTCTGCGTCAAAAAAAAAAAAAAAAAAAAAAAAAAAAATCTATACTTTAAAAATCTTCTACTTATAGCCATAGGAGGGCATAAGAGGGCATAAAACGTATGCCCTCCTATGGCTATAAATAAATGGCCACCTGGACAATACTTTTTTTCTCTATTCCATCCTTCCTTCTCCTGCATATGCCCATGTGGACAGCAACCAAGCTGCCTGTCGAAGATAATGCCACCATGTGGCCAAAATGGAAACTGTCTGAACTAAACTGGTTCTACTCATGCCTCTCAGAGGATCATGCACGTGGGCTCATATGTTAAAGGGGACAATACTATCTTCTGCAAGGAAGATTCCTTCTTGCCCCCTCTTTACAATCCTTTTTGTATTAACATATTAAACCAACTCCTATTTACCCCTCAGAACACAGCTCAAAAGTGTCTCATCCTCAGTGAAGTCTCCACTGACTCCCTAGGAAATAAGCAGCTAGGTTCAC
The DNA here is from genome assembly GCF_001604975.1 of Cebus imitator. Taxonomy (NCBI): domain Eukaryota; kingdom Metazoa; phylum Chordata; class Mammalia; order Primates; family Cebidae; genus Cebus; species Cebus imitator. The sequence goes on along the minus strand of NW_016107722.1, from coordinate 1,278,194 downwards.
AATGCTTCCAGTACGCCTCTCCTCAAACGTTTTATCCCCATATCTATGCTTCAGCACCTAGAATTTTATACTAGTCATTTACCCCACACTGAGAATATCTATCATGTACTAGGCACTGGACGAGAGTAAGTTATCTCAGTCAGAATATGTTTGCTGAATGAATAAATGAATGAAAAAACTACATCTTATCCATATCATCAGGAAAATCTCTTCTGCTTCTTTTTAAAAATTCCATTTGTGATCTTAAAAAGTAATGCAGGGTGGAAGATGGCATACTTGTACTATGGAAACCAAAAACTGTAAAAATCATGGAACCAACATACCTACCCTCTAATAACAACAAGTTTACCCAAAGATGGGGTAAGGGTGACAGCCCCTCATCTCATTCTAAATGTGTAACCCCCAATAAACAATGGATTATATTTTTTAAAAAAGTTAGAAATGTGTCTAGAATACATACATTCTGAGAGACTCTTCAATCTCCACAATTATCTTTTGTCTCAAATATCATCATTTTGGATACTTCTTTCTCTTGTATTTAACTATAAGTATAGGGGCTGGGCATGGTGGCTGTAATCCCAGTACTTTGGGAGGCCGAGGCGGGTGGATCACAAGGTCAGATCAAGACCATCCTGGCTAACACAGTGAAATCCCATCTCCACTAAAAATAAAAAAAATTTGCCAGGCGTGGTGGCATGTAACTGTAGTCCCAGCTACTCAGGAGGCTGAGACAGGAGAATCGCAGGAACCCAGGAGTCAGAGGTTGCAATGAGCCGAGATTATGCCACTGTACTCCAGCCTGGGTGACACAGCAAGACTCCGTAAAAAACAAAACAAAACAAAACAAAAAAACTGTAAGTATAGGAACTTCCTGCCATTTACTTACTACAAACACACACAATTTTCCCACAAAATACACACTGTTTTGTGGGTTACATTTTTGTGGATTAACTTGTAAATCTCTATGATTTGAAAAATATATTTCAAGTCCAAGTGACAAAAGCCATAAATAAACAATGCTGCAAAACCTATTTTTCTTTGGGGAACTTCAGGTAAAGTCAGTGGATTCCATTTTTGCCACTTGCAAGTATCAAGTGACCTTCTAGTCCCAGAATTGACACTGGCCAAAAGTCTCCATGTTCAACTGGGGCAGTAGCTAAAGAGACTTATTTAAGGATTCTGGAAACAAGACTGTACCTAGAGAGCTGATCATGACCATATCTGGTGTAAAAAAGAAAAACTCACATACAAATAAATCCATACGGATTGATTCAATCATTTTCTTGCCTGAGGCAAAGGATGAACCAGTGAATCACTAGATTCTCAATAAATTTAACAGAATGAAGGTTAGCACCAAAATGCATCCCATGGATCTCAAGTAAATCATGTTTAATGCACAGGATATCTCACTATTCAAAATCAGTCCTGCATAAAACAAGAGATACAGTCATATTATTACTAGTGATTTTTTCTTTATTATACTGAGATCGAGTCCCAGATATGAATTTGGTTCCCATTCATGAAGTTTTAAAATCTCTAAACACTGGAAGAAATGTGAGTTTTTTGTAAATTGATGATTACAAAATAAAGTGACACAAGATGACTTCGGTACAGGAAATCTCAGCCATCCAATGAATGAGTCATTCTGCACAGCCTAGTTTTCTGAATTGGTAAGAGCTTTACACATCAAAACAGCTCTGGAGGTTAATTATTCTGGGTGTAAATATTTCCGAAGTATATTGAACATTTCCTTCTCTTCTTAAACAGTGTATCTAAAAACGTATTCTTTCCATAGTCCACTGTTAATAACAATAAATAGCAATTATCGGTTTATGTTATTATAGAGTGGTGCCTGCAAGGTCAATGGAGGATTCCCACCCAAATGTTCCCAAGCCTTCAAGGTTTCTGCCCCAATTCTTGTCTAAAGTTACAGTTTTTCTGTCTCTTTCCTAGTTGTCCATCTGTCGGGGTCACTTTTCACTACTGGTTACAGCAGTCCCTCACCTCATTCTAAATGTGTTACCCCCAATACACTATAGATTATTTGTCAAATTTTTAAAAAATGTTAGGATTACATCTAGAATAAGAGTAAGTACATTCTGAGAGAGGGCCTGATATATTCTCTTGGACTTTCATGCTACCTACTCTGATTGTGAAGTGGACTTTTTACCCCATTCCTGGTTCCTGGCTAGTTTGGGGATATGCAGAGCCACACTACAGACTCAGGTATGCTGCAAAAACTCCTGATGCTCTTTATGCTCCCCACAGTCCAAAAGTAAACCAAATCATCACATGACCTCCTAAGAAATATCTGTCCCTGGCCACACAACAAAACAAGTGCAAAGATTTCCATGTAGGCAAAACGTCTAGGTTGAAGGATTAGTTCCGAAACTAGAGAATGGTCCCTATATTACATAATGGTTTTATACATTGTATATCACATCATTTAGCAGCATGAACAGGTGAGTATCTTACACAAATAAGTATGGCCAAACATTTATTAAGGGAAAAGATTACCAAATGACTTTAAAAAACTCACAGTTAAATTTTTTAAATTATGAGATTTTTAAAAATTAGGCCACTTCATTAACATCTAACTGTTTTACTTACTAACCTGGTGGCTGCTATCTTGGGAAAAGTCATCTCCATTACTCAAAGGGAAAAAGTGCTGCATTTGAACAAGCTAAAGATGAGTTTGAACACTCCCTACCAGCATTGAAATCAAGCATTCAACCTAAATGACTACACGTAAATCCTCCGCATTCTATAAAACGCAAAATTTACATAAACCTTGTTTGTCAAACCTGAGAACGTAAAACCAAGCAGGTAAACCAGGCTTCCCGCTGGAATTAAGGATCGAAGCAAAGAGAGTGGGTCATCAGTTACCCTAGTTATGCTTCCACACCCCAGTGAAGGAGGCTGGCCCTCCAGCTATTTATAAAGGTGTAGCTCAACCAAAGGGGGCCCTGTCATCGCCACCCCAGTAAGTCCGGGTGTGAGCTGGGTGGCTCGGGCTGAATGGAATCTCCCTTAGTGTGGCCCTCCATACTTGGCAATGCAGGATCTTTCGGGTGCAGCCCTGTCTGGTCAGGAAAAGAACTGTGAGGATTTCCAGCGGTCACTTCCACCCTATGATTCTATATATGGAAGCATCCCATTCTAGTGTTTTCACCATCGTGCACACCATACTAGGGAGGAAGAATGAGGAGGCCTGCTTGCTTCTTGCTGCTCTGAAGGCACACTCACTATAGTGTCTCCCAGGCCCCACTGCCCTGGACTGGACCTTGTCATCAAATGGCAACCCAGACCTCTGCTGAGCCTTGCAGGCTCGCAGCTCCGACATGGAACAGCTGGAAGAGGTCCCTGAATTCTTTTCTCTGCATAAACACTGGGGGCTCTGTTCACCCTCCTGCAGCAGCATGAACTAAAGAATTTCCCCCTATCCAAAATCACAACCATCAGACTTTTCCCCCATCCCCCAGCCTCCTCCTACCCTCCAGGATATAATTTCAGTCTGTCACCACCCACGCCAGCAAATAGGAAACTGCTGGACCTTTCGACTATATTCACTTTCCATACTAGTTGAAGTGTCCGTAAATACTGGCAGGGTAATATGAAACGATTCTGTTCTATTCAGTAAAGTTTCCTAACGAAAAGCATTAAGGAACCCAATTCATGCCTGTCCTTTCTCCAGGACCCTTTCTCCAAGATCTGTATAAATATGGATAACGTCAGGAGTGGTAAGTGTAACCCCGTAATATACATATTGCAAATGTCATTTTACTAGTCTGTAGCGTCACCTACATATTATTCTGAAGACGAAGCTCTAAAACCGGAATATCCGTGGGGGAAAACGAATAATAAAATTGAATTTTCATGTACTCCTCACACAACCATATCCAAGCTTGGCTTCTGAAGGGCAGTCCTGAACGTCTATCATGTGTTGCTGAAATCCAGAGAGCCACGTTGCCCAAAAGAAGGAGGAAGGAGAGAGAAAA
>NW_016107722.1:1269937-1274176 GCF_001604975.1 Cebus imitator | reverse complement strand
AAAAAAAAAAAAAAAAAAAAAAAAAAAAAAAAAAAAAAACCACACACGCACACCCAGAAAATCCAGACTCTACGTGACCTGACTTACTTATTTCCCAGGAAACTGCATGAGAGAGAAAAATCAATCATTCATGCTACCGTAGCTACCACGCGGGAAGGGGCTGACGGAGTTCACAGTGGGCAAAACCCCCAAGCGGCCGGCGGAGGTAAGCGGGCAGTGGGGGCCTGGGATGGGGTGGATGCCGAGGACCTCCTGGGGCCGCGCGGTCCAGGTCTCAGCGGAGCGGCTGGCGGGGGCGGGCCCCGGCCTGGCCCGAGGCAGGGAAGCTGGGGAGCGGGTGGGACGCAGGCGGCGGTCATGCACTTACCGGGGCTGTTGGCCTCGCGTTCGAGGATGTGCAGCTCGGCGCAGTCGGCCAGCGAGTGCTCCAGGCAGAGCTGGAGGAAGCGGGCCTGGGTCTGGCTCACGCGCTTGAGCAGCGACAGCAGCGCAACAGTCTGCTCGCACTCGTTCCAGCCCTTAAACCAGCCCGCCAGCACCCCGACCTGGTCGCGAAACATCATGGTTAGGGGGCCGTCCTCGGTCTACAGAGCTCCCTGGGCGCCCCAGTCCGCCCCGCCCGCCCCAAAGTTTGGCGGAGCCGCAGCCCCGCGGCCGGAGACGCGTTCCGGTTCCAAGGTGGCTCTGGTGCCCGGACGCTGCAGGTACTGCCTGGGCTCCTGCCTTGTTGGTCTGGTTTCAGTTACGTTCCGGTGGTTCTGGCTGATTTCCCCAGAGATGATGACAAGTAGCACGGAAATGTGTCTTTAAAAAAAAAATTACGACTTAAAAAAAATCCCCCACAAGGCACACAACTGAATGAAGAATGCTCTCTTTCTCTCCGCTTCTTGCAGCTTTGGGATGATTTCCGGCGTCCTGGGGTCTCCTCCCCGCTGGGCGGCAGCTCAGACCCTTCACGCCCGCATTCCCGAGCGGCGATCACCACTGGAAGGAGAGAAAGAGCTGCAGTGAGACCTCGGCCAGCGGAGGAGCGCGCCCTGGGGGACGAGGGCATCAGAGGGGGCCGGGGCCGGGGGTGGAGGCGTCCCTCGGAAGGTTGGGTCCCCCCGAAATCCGGCCGCCCCCTCTGCACCCGGATGCGGGAGATGGGCTATTCCCGGCCGGGGGATAGCGAGAAGCCTGCTTCCCAGGTGCAGGGGGAGACCCCGCGGCTTCCTGTTGCTGCCGCTGCCAACGGCTGGTGCTCCCCGCACGCCCCGCCCGGGGTGGCCTCGGGCGCCGCGCCTGCGAACGCCAGCACCAGCAACAGATCTTCCCCGCGCAGAAAACTTGCAATGCGGCTGCGAAGGGGAGCGGGGGTGGGGGTGGAAGCTAATGCAAAGCAGAGGAGGAGGCAGCGGCAGCCCGAGTTCCTTCCTCCTCCTCTTACTCCTCCTCCTCCTCCTCCTCCTCCCAGAGAAGCAGCCTAGCGGCTGCAGCTCCATCTACAGCAACAGCCAGCATCTCCACTGCCAGGCGCCCCTCTGGATTTAGGCCGTGAGCAGCCGCGGCAGCAGCTCGAGACAAAAATAAACTCTCCCCACCCAAAGCTCCGCGCCCAGCGGGCGGCGGCGCAACCCAGAGCCCCGGCTCCCCAGCGCTGCGCCGCGCCAGCCCACCCGGGAGGTCTCCCAGGGCCTGCTCCGGCCGGAGCGGTCACTGTGCGCGCGCGTGTGCGTGTGTGTGTGTGTGCGCGCGTGTGTAGCAGGCATCCTGCCGCCGCCGCCTACGGGCGGGTCTGTCCGGCCCGGCGCCTCGCCCGCGCGTCGCAGGCCGAAGGCAGCACAGCCCGGGGCACACGCCGCGCGAGGGGACTGCTGGGGTCCTCAGCGCGGCTCCCTTCGGCGGGCTGGGCGGCCCCGCGGGGAATACGGATCGGCGCCGCCGGCACACGCCCCCCAACGACAGCAAAGAAGAAAGTTCGGTTTCGGGGGTTCCCCGAGTCCTATCCCGGTTCTGGTGGCCACCACCGGCGGGGAAGAGAGGCCAGCGGCTCAGCTTTCCAGGGGCGGCTCGCTTCCAACACGCTGCTTCCTGGCTCCCAGGACTTCTCGGCCGGAGGGGGAAGCCCCCGGGGAGGGGGACCCCAGTGACCGGCGGGTCTCCGGCCGAGGGTCGTAGGGAGGGAGCGCTCACCTCGGCGCGGCTCATCCCGGCGGCTCGGGGGCCCTTGCGCGGGTCCGGGGCCGCGGCGGCTCTCAGCGGGGTTGAGGGCGCCCGGAGCGCGGGCCGCTGGCCATGCCGTCGGGGCTGGCGGCGCGGAGAGAGTGCGGCGCTTGGAGTCGGGGCCGCGGCAGCCGCCTTTGCTGCTGCCTCCAGTGTCGGCTCGCGGAGGACTGAGCCGCCCGAGCCGGAGCTCCCCACATGCTACTGATTAACATACACCATTACATCATGGGCTTGGCAGGGAGCGCCCGAGCGGGGGGAGAGGAACCCGGGCGGCGGCGACTGCCCGAGAGGGGAGCCGGGGGGAGGATCCCGGGACCCGGCGCGGGGCGGGGGAACGGATTCCTAAGTGGGGACCCGAAAAAGGGGAGGGGAGCGGAGTGGGAGGAGCCGGTGGCGCAGAGGGTCGGGTTGAAGGAACCTCGGAGAGGAGCAACGAAGTTCGGGGAAGAGGACGGGTCCGGGTGAATTTCTTCCCGCAGCCGCCTGTGTGTTCTGGAGGGGTCGGGGCACTCAAGCCACCCGAGCCAGGGCAAAAGGGACTCGAGGGCGCTCGGGCGGGGGCAGTGCTGCCACCCGCTGCTCGTCCTTGGGAATGTGGTTCCTCCGCTCGGGTGACCCTCGGCCCTTCTGGGGCTCCGGGATGGCCGAGCAGTGTGGCCCGCCGGCGGTGGAGACCCGAGGTCCCTGCCACAGACGCTGGGATGGGTTCTGGTGGTCGTGGAGGCAAAGGGCCGAAGAGGCTGAGGGGCAGTGCGCAGGATTGGACGTGCCCAGGCGCTGGGCTCCGTGCCGCCCTAGTCCAAGGGTCTGGCCCGAGTCGGGTGCCGGTTGCCCTTTGCTCTGGCGCAAGCTCCTGAAGGCCAGCCCGGCGTCCGGCTGCGTCCCGTTCTAACCCCGGGGAGGCGGCCCAACTCCTGAGGCCCGTCCGGGGAGCTGTGCCTGGCGCTCGGGCTGCGGCTTTGGGCCTGGAGCGGAGGCGAGCGCCGCCCTGGGCGACAAGGAGGTGGGGCGAGGCCACCTGTCGGCGCTCGGGTGTCGCCAGGCCCCTCAATGTTCACCTGGATCTGGAGAGTGCGCAGGGCCGCGGCCACACCGGGGCTAGGTCCTCGCCGCACGAGAGGCGAGAGGGGCACGGCGCGGAGGCTGAGCTGTGCAGGGTGGGCTGCGAAAGTGCGTCAGCTAGTCTTGAAAGTAAAGGTTTGGTTGAAAATACCTTAAAACCTAAAAACCTGTGTACCTCTTGATATGAGTTGAATATTCGCAAGGAAGACTTGATGACTACATCTGGGCTAGCTCCGTGATTTCAGAGGAAACACTGCGCCCTCCAGCAACTTGAGGCTTTGTTTATACAGCAGTAATTCAGAGAAGGCAGTGAAACGCGTGCTTCAAACCCAGCCTTCCGTAGTCCTGCCAATCCACTGTTTTGAAGAGAAAGTATCTGAGATATTATTCCAGTAATGAACACTTTTGTTTTCCAATTCCAGCATACGTCCCTGGAATTTCAAAGCTTTCTTCCCTTCCTACTCAAATTTAGTTTCTGCAGCGTATAGGTCGTTTCAGACACATGACAGCACTTAACCATCTGTTAGGGTTTTTGAAAGGTCTCGTTGAGCTGCAACAATGTGGATTTTTTTTAAGTTCATTATTAACCAGACAGGTAAGGTATCCGCATAATTTAATGAATATTTTGCCCTGTTTAGAAAACAAGAATTCTGGAGTCAGTGTTTTGTTTTTGTTTTGTTTTGTTACTGTAGAGGCAGAAAGGCTTGATAGATTTTCTCCAAAGATTACTATCAATTAGCTAATTTTTAGTAATAACATATCAGGAAAAAGGGAGGATTCGAGAGTATGGTCTATTTTGGTATATATCTTACTATAAATTGTAGACAAAGCAGATGTTCTTCTAAGGCTTTTGGAAGCTCCCAATAGTGGATTTTTAAAGGAAAGTGAAAGAAACAGAAATTTCATTATGTATTGTCACCTGCAGCTTACTAAAGGTATAGTAAAACTAAAAATAAAACAAACCAAAAA
>NW_016107722.1:1257347-1268972 GCF_001604975.1 Cebus imitator | reverse complement strand
AGGAAAGAAATCCTGCCCCAAAAAAAAAGAAACTCCAAAGATTTCATGTGTATTTTTAATTTATATTTCTTCTAGAATAATCTAAAACAAACAAAAGAAATGCATTAGATATAAAAGCACTAGAGCTGCTATCTTTAATTATTTGCTTTATAAATTAGCAAAAGCATTAAAATCTCTGCATAAAGGTAAGTGATAATGGATAATTGCTATTCATTTAATCATTTGATAAATATATATCGAACACTTGTTCTGTGCCAAGTCCTCAAGATATGTTAAGACATATGATATCTTTTATCTAACACAAAGGTTCATATGACAAACATATATATGATTATATTATATATCAAGAAAATATATAAATAAAACTTCATATATTCATTACACATTTTTAAATGCATATATATGCCATAGGAAAACGCGTGAAAACATTTACACCAAAATGGTGACTAATGACGACCTTCTCTACATGGTAGGATTTCTGAGGATTGTTATCTTGTTTCTCTATATTTATTTTCTAGCTTCTCTACTGTAAGAAAACTAAAACAAAACAAAACACTACAGGAGTTCAGGCCTACTGACTAAAACTTAACTTTAGAAGTGTTCTAAAGAAACTCTACTGTGAAACTTAGGTCTGTAACTCCCAAGTATTGTTTGAGCCTGTATTGCTTCCTACCTGGGACTTGTCCTAGACTCACCGGGTCTCCCTTCCTCAGTTCTGATCTTTCCACTCTCTAGCTCAGACATTTTCTGTGATTTCTGAATAGACACTGAATACATTCCAGGCTACTTGGTCTGGCATACAAAGATTCCAGGATTTGGCCACTATCTGCCCTACTGCCCCTCTCTTCTACATTTCATTCACTGATTCATTCACAGAAAGTATTTGTTGAGTATAAATCACCCTGCTTGGCAATTTGAAGATACAAAAGTAGAAGAAGAACCATGCTCTCTTCAACCTCCAGTGGGCAGCATAAAGTATGTTCTTGGCATGTGTGTGCACACGCACATCCAAACTTCACCAAAAAAGTACAGTGTGAAGTGGGTCTGAGAGGGGGCAATACACAGTGTTAAGAGAAACAAGAAGAGCCAGCAATTCTGCTAGAAAATTAAGGAAGACACTGTGGATCTGTTGCCTTTTGAGCTGGTGTTCATTGGGTAAATAGTTTCAACAGAGATAGGCAAAATTTTAAATGTTTATGACGGGGGGACATAGATATCCTAAGAAGTGCATAACAAGTACGAAATATTCACATCACTTGAAAAATGAATGAAAATATCCTTTCATTAAAAGAGATATTACTGTGTCTATGTTCACTGTATTTCTGTTTATTCCTTTGAAAAATACTGATTGTGTCACTTTGTGCCAGGCACTGGGTTAGGCAATAAGTACCCTGAGTATTCCAAATACCAAGTATAAGAACTTAGTACTCAGTACCTATACCTATGGGGACCAGGATATCCAGATATTGTTTGTATCAAGATAGCATCCTGAGAACGCCGTGTTTGTGTATTTGAAGTTCATATTTCTTCTAGTAGTAATAACACAAGGAAAGGAAATGCAGGTCTTCCCAGACTTTGGTGTCTGTTGGTGGAAAGTGATCCTCTAGTATCAGCATCTACTAAATGAGCTATTCTGTATCCTTTTCCAGATGACCTGAGAATGAAATTTTTAGGACTCTACCCCACTGAAGTAAAAGCACCATTGCTATAAGATAACGTATACTAAAGTATGAAGACAAAAATGTTAATTTTAGCAATTTGTAATAGCAAAATGCTAGAATACCTATCTGCAGGGCAATGAGCAAATAAAGTATTAAACCACCATACTATGAATTTTATGCACTTTAAAAATATATATATATTTTTTTAGAGACAGGGTTCACTATGTTGCTCAGGCTAGTCTCGAACTTCTGGCTCGAGCGATCCTCCCACCTTGACCTCCCAAAGTGCTGAGATTATAAGCATGAGCCACCTCACCCAGCCTTATGCACTTATTTTTTAAAAAATAAGTTATACTTGAGAAAAATGCATCAAAATATTATAGATTGATGGACAGATAGAGAAATAGATAAATTAACATGATAAAAAATACAGCAAAATGTTAATTGTAGAATATAGGTGGTGATGATATAAATGTTCCCCGTTTAATTCTTCCAACTTTTCTGTATGTTTGAAAATGTTTACAATAAATTATTGGAGATAAAAAGGAATGATTCTAGTTTATATGCATTGGCCTAGAAAGATAAGTTTTAAGTGTGTTTAGTATCATTCTATTTTTGTGGCTTAAGGAGGCTGGCTCTAAAGCAAAGGTCTGAGTCTTAAAGCCCAGTCCCCGTCATTTGCCAGCCCTGTGACCTTCCTCACTCCACTGGACACTCTGTGGTTTAGTTTTACTGGTAACAAACCTACCTCGTTGTTATTATGAGAAGTAAAGAAATAATACACTTGATTTCTTAAAACAGTGCCAGGCATGTAGCAAGTATTCAATAAATACTATTATTAGCTGTGACTGAGAGGAAAAAAGGGGCCATGTGGGGTGGGAAGGAGCAAATAAACCTGTGTCTCTCTATATAGTATATATATAAATGTAAACTTTGATTTTATGTTTATATATATATATATATATATATATATATATATATATACACACACACACATATGTATGTTTGGAATGGAAGGAGGACACACACACACACACAGCATTATGTTTTTTTGTTTGTTTTTAAGTGTAATGTAACCCCATAAGGAAACAATCAGACAAATCCAGAGACATTCTCCAAGATAACTGGCCTGGAAAAAAATGGCAGGACTGCTCCAGATTAAAAGAGACATAGGGCACATGGCAGTTGTAAGCAATGTATAACCCTTCATTGCATTGAGGTTTGAAAAAATAGCTATAAAAGACATTTGGGGCCGGGTGTGGTGGCTCATGCCTATAATCCCAGCACTTTGGGAGGCTGAGGTGGGTGGATCACCTGAGGTCAGGAGTTTGAGACCAGCCTGGCCAACATGGTGAAACTTCTTCACTACTAAAAATACAAAAAAATTATCTGGGTGTAGTGGCAGGCGCCTGTAATCCCAGCTACTTGGGAGGCTTAGGCAGGAGAATTGCTTGAACCCGAGAGGCAGAAGTTGCAGTGAGCTGAGATCACACCATTGCACTCCAGCCTGGGTGACAAGAACAAAACTCTGTCTCAATAATAATAACATAATAATTAAAAACATATATTTTGGGGACAACTGGGGAAATATTGAATATAGGCTGGAAATTTGCTGATATTAGGGAATTATTAGTTTTGTTTTGTTAGGTGTGACCATTGTATTGTGGTTATGAAGGAGGGTACCTTTTCATTTAATTTTTTAAAAATATATTCATGCTTGAGGTATCTGGGTAAGTGGTCAAGATGTTTGCAACTGACTTTGAAATCAGCAAAAAACACATACATAAACACATAAATAAAAGTGGCAAATCTTGCATCAGGGGGTGAGTATAATAGGTGTACATCGAACTATTATTATTGTTTTGTTTTGTTTTGTTTTATTGAGACAGTCTTGCTCTGTCACCCAGGCTGGGAGGCAGTGGTGTGCTCTCAGCTCACTGCAACCTCCATCTCCCAGGTTCAAGCGATTCTCCTGCCTCAGCCTCCCTAGTAGCTGGGATTACAGGTGCCTGCCACCATCCCTAGCTAATTTTTGTGTTTTTAGTAGAGACAGGGTTTTATCATGTTGGCCAGGCTGGTCTCGAACTCCTGACCTCAAGTGATCCTCCCGCCTCAGCTTCCCAAAGTGCTGGGATTACAGGTGTGAGCCATCCCATCTGGCCTGAACTATTATTTTTAATTTTCTGTGTGTTTGAGATTTTTCTCAATAGAAAGTTAAAAAACAGAGTTAAGTAGAAAGTTTTAAAACACAGACATGGGAGGCTGTGAAGGACATTTGCAAACACAAGGAAATGTGCAAGTTCTTAGTAAATACTGTCAGTGGTTTGGCATCAAGAACAAAGACACGAATTGTAGCAACATCAGAGTTTAATACAGTATTTCTCAAAGGGGTTCATGAACCTTGAGCATCATAGTCACCTGGGCTCTTCTTAAAAACACAGATCCCTGCTGGGCATGGTGGCTCACACCTGCAATCCTAACACTTTGGAAGGCCAAAGAGGGAGGATTGCTTGAGCTCAGGAGTTTGAGATCAGCCTGGGCAACATAGTGAGACCTTGTCTCTACTAAAATTCAAAAAAATTTAGCTGGGCATGTGGTACATAGCCTGTAGTCCTAGCTACTCTGGAGGCTAAGGCAGAAGAACAGCTTGAGCCTGGGAAGTTGAGGCTGCAGTGAGCCCTGGGCATGCCGCTGTACTCCAGCCTGGATGACAGAGTGAGACACTGACTCAAAAAAAAAAAAAAAAAAAAAAAAAAAAAGCAGATACCTGAGTTCCTCTGCAGATACAGGGAATGGCTATTTCTAAAGGTTTCAAGTAAGTCTCAATTACAGTGTTTACCAAACCTCCTTGATACAAGATGCACCTCTAGTCTAGTGTTTACTAAACATACAGATTCCCAGGCCCTTGGCTTCGTAATTTTGATTCACTTGGGCTGGGGCTGAGCATCTGTAATGCAGCAAATGCTTTAGACAATTTTATGATTCAGCGAGGTTAGAAAACACCATTTAAAAATTGAATGCAGGCTGAGCGTGGTGGCTAATGCCTGTAAACCCAACACTTTGGGAGGCCAAGGTGGGCAGATCACTTGAGGCCAGGAATACGAGACCAGCCTGGCCAACATAGCAAAACCTTGTCTCTACTAAAAATACAAAAATTAGCCTGGCATGGTGGCACATGCCTATAATCCCAGCTACTTGGGAGGCTGAGGTGGAAGGATCCCGTGAACCCACGGGGCGGAGGTTGCAGGGAGCAGAGATTGTGCCACTGCCCTCTAGACTGGGCGAAGGAGCAAGACTATGTCTCAAAAATTAAATAAAATAAATAAATAAAAATGAAAACTGAATGCAGTTTCCTAACCACACATGATAAGAATCACTTTGGCTGCTCACGGGAGCCACCCATATTTGTGGACCTCACAAAATCCTTCCAAATAGAATCTTCTGGGATTGGGTATGGAAGACTGTATTTTTATCAAGAGACTCTGATGATTCTTGATATCAGACAACTTGGGAAACATCAGGGCACAATTATGCAAAGCCATCTGAAAGCATGGCCCAGAGGAGCAATAGGGGCAGCTACAGACAGGTGGAGTGAGAAGGGAGCACCCCTGCCAGGTCCACACAAGCCCACCTCAGTCATCTCGGTGCCACTCGGGCCCATCTTTCAGGCGACCTAGTCCCCATAGTCCAATCCCAAAAGCCTGATTAGAAGATGTCATCCCACGTGGAGTACCTACAGGAAGAAAACATGCTGGCGGGAGTGTGCAGGATTTGGGTGCCCGCAGTAGTAGAGTTCTCACTGTAAATTAATACTCTTTCATGTTGGATACATGCAACAATCTCACAAGTTTGCTGAATGTATGTCAACTCCTGAAAGATGGCCTAATTGGCTTGATCCCAAGCACCCCCCCCCCTTTTTTTTTGGCTGCAAAAATGAGGGCCCTGCTAAGGTAAATGTGTCCCTTTGGAGATTTCTGAAAAAATACCCAGACATCCCTCGCTTTCCAAGCAATTTCACACTCTAATATCCTCTGGACTTCTACAGAATATTTAGACAAAGAGAAGTATCTGTCAGGAAGTCAGGTTTTTGGAGCAGTAGAGGGGGTTCTCAGTTGGACACCCTGGAAACATGCCTTGCCTCCCTAGCAGGCTGCAGGGACCCTGCCCCACCCTGGCCTGCCTTCAGTTCCTCAGGCATACCCAGCTCATTCCCTTCTCCAGGCCTTTCCCCTGATATTTCTGGAGAATCGAGTCTCTCCTACTTTTTACCCAGAGCCTCAAAAGGCTGGCTCCCTCACATCTTAGCTCAAATGCCACCTGCTTAGAGAAGTCTTTTTAGACCACACTATCTAAAGTAGTGGCTCCTTCCTTATGGTAGCACTTACCACAAACAGAAATAACGTTGCTTATTCATTTGGTTACCTCTTTATTATCTTTCTCCCCTCACCAGATTTTACACCCTTATTACAAGCACTTTATTTATTCCTAGGATCCTCAATATGTTCACAGGACCTGCCATGTAGAAGTGCACAGTATATACTTGTGAATTGAATGAATGAGTCTCAGGGCTGAAAAATGTCTTAGAAGAGCCTTGGTTTGGCAGGGTGCAGCGGCTCACACCTGTAATCCCAACACTTTGGCAGGCTGAGGCGGGCAGATCATGAGGTCAGGAGATCGAGACCATCCTAGCTATGGTGAAACCCCATCTCTACTGAAATACAAAAAATTAGCCAGACGTGGTGGTGCATGCCTGTAGTCCCAGGTACTCAGGAGGCTGAGGCAGGGGAATCGCTTGAATCTGGTTGCAGTGAGCCGAGACTGTGCCACTGCACTCCAGCCTGGTGAAAGAGCAAGACTCTGTCTCAAAAAAAATAAAACAAGAAGAGCCTAGGTCTATCCCCATTTATTATCCTCCAATAAATGACTTGCATGTCTATCTCTTCTTGGCATCAGGTAGTTCAAGAACGTTCCTGAACTAACTTACTTATCCCTTGGCTTACAGTGACTCTGGGAACTAGACAAGGTAATTCTTTTTTTTCTTTTGTTTTCTTTTCTTTTTTTTTTTTTTTTTTTTTTTTTTTTTTTTTTTTTAAGACCAAGACTCACTCTATGGCCAGGCTGGAGTGCAGACAAGCTATTCAAATGTGATCTGGCCAGCTGTGCAACTATGGACAGTTACTTAGTCTATTTCCCCATCTATAAGATGGGGATATTACTAGTCACCTATAGGGTTGCTGGGATACTTCAAGGGAAGAACATGTGAAGTGCCTAACAGTGCCTGGTGCTCATTAAATGGTAAGGGCCTGTCCCCCACTGGTGCCATTATGAGGAAACTGCACTATTTAAAGGGTGTTCTGATCTACAAAAGTGCATTTTATATATTCAAATAAAAAGTGACCAAAAGTGTAGCTTTTCTTTTTAATTGCATATTTTAAAGGACCTGGAGAATTCTTAGGGTTATCAGGGTGTGATACCAGACAATCTAATGTAAAATGAATTTTAGTGCAAAGTCGACCTTCCAAAGAGCAGATGACTAGGCAGTAATCTGGGAGGAATGGGATTTAGGGGAGCTAGAAACATAGCCAGCAGGCAGGGAGACCATTTCTTTCTTAGAAGGAGACCAGTACACGTGATTCTCTGGACTTGATTCAGGACAGGTGCAGAACCGTTGACAAGTGAGTTTGCAAGTGAGCACAGGTGATTCAGATCTGGATGTGGAGAGGGAATTCACTTGTAAAAGATTGGCCTTGGGTGGCTGAACAGAAGTGCCCAGGATTGAGGAAACAGGAGGCCAATTGGAAGTAGGCCCAGGCGGAATTTGCATCAGCTAGAACTCTGCCTCTGTATTTGCCACTAAAAGCTGCAATTGTTTTCCTGAAAACTGGGCCCAGCTGTGGGAAAGTGGTGTCTATATTAAAAATATTATTAAATGATTGCAATGCCTGCTCTGTAAGCTTGTTGGGAGGTTTGAAAATAACTGGCACATTACTTGGAACACAGTAGGTACTTAATAAGCATTCATTTTCCTTGTTGTTCGACACACATTTGAGTGTGTTGATTTGGCTAATGTGCGGTGTGGCTCTGCCTCACAGAGAGAGATGCTTTATTCACTCTTCGAAGACGTGGTCTCTCAAAGCCATGTCATAAGGCGTACAAGAGGATTGCCAGGGCTCAAATCAGGATTCGAGGGATGAAGAGAGAGAGGGGAGGAAGGAACTGCAGCACTGGTGACAGATGGCATGTGGGAAGGCTAAATCAGGAGTCAGGTCTGCTAAGATAGCAACAGTGAAAGGCAGGCTGGGAAGGCCTAGGAGCTGCGGCTTAAGGAAACTAAACTTGAGTTCAGATCTCATTATAAGGAGCTCAGAAATATCTTGGCGTTGGCAGGGGCACACATTCGAATAGAAAGCCAGCATTCTGTTAGCCCAGGGGGAGTGGTAATTGCCTGCACCACTTTTCTGATTCTCTAGCACCTTTTGACACTAGTCGAGTCATGGCCTAATAATCCAAACCCAAACCAGAGCTGCGGGCCAGCACAAGAGAAGCCAGGCCAGAGTGAGCCTCAGGTGAAGCTTTGGGACTTTTGGGGAATCTGTTTTCACTTTTCACTAAAGTTCTTACTATTCTGAAGATAGTTTTCAAATTGTCTTCAGTTTCTCAATTTAGAGATTTTTTCCAGAAAAAAAAGACTCCTTAAACCCGGTTTTAAGTAAATAGAATGTGGCTACCCAAAGGCCATGAGCAATTGTGATTCTTTTTTTTAAGACAAGAGTTTCGCTCTTTTTGCCCAGTCTGAGTGCAACAGTACAACCTCGGCTCACTGCAACCTCTGCCTCCCAGGTTCAAGCAATTCTCCTGCCTCAGCCTCCTGCGTAGCTCGGATTACAGGCGCGTGCCATCAGGCCCAGCTAATTTTGTATTTTTAGTAGAGACGGGGTTTCACCATGTTGGTCAGGCTGGTCTGGAACTCCTGACTTCAAGTGATCCACCCACCTCGGCCTCCCAAAGTGCTGGGATTACAGGTGTGAGCCACCACACCCAGCCCCGAGCAATTGTGATTTTTATTTAGGAGTCACATTGGAATGTGAATTGAACAAGCATGCTAAATCCATGAAGGGAAAAACATGTTTCATTGTGCTCCAACACAGATAACATAAAACTGACTCTTTTCACCATTCTTAAGTATACATTCCAGTGTTATTAAGTACATTCACGATCATCACTGCAGTTCACTTCCAGAACGTTTTCATCATCCCAAACCGAAACTCTGTATCCGTTAAGAAGTAACTCCCCATTCTCCCTCTTCCCAGCCCCTGACACCCACCATTCTACTTTCTGTCTGTATTAATTTGAATGCTCTAGGTACCTCATGAAGGTGAAATAGAATATTTGTTTTTTTGTGACTGGCTTCTTATTTAACTTCTCAAAGTCTTCAAGGTTCATCTATGTTGTAACATGTACAAGTACCTTATTTCTTTTTATTTTCTTTCTCTTTTGAGACAAGGTCTTGCTCTGTCACCCAAACTGGAGTACAGTGGTACAATCATGGTTCACTGCATCCTTGACCTCCCTGGCTCAAGTGATCCTCCCACCTCAGCCTCCCAAGTAATGGGGACTGCAGGTGAACACCACTACATTCAGCTAATTTTCTAATTTTTATTTTTTGTAGAGACAGGGTCTCACCTTGTTGCCCACGCTGTCTCAAACTCCTGGCCTCAAGAAATCCTCCCACTGTGCTAGGGTGACAGGTATGAGCCACTGTTCCTGGCCACCTTTTTTTTAAGAGATGGAGTCTCACTGGGTTGCCCAGGCTGGACTCAACTCCTGGGGTCAAGTAATTCTCCCACCTCAGCCTCCTAAGTAGCTGGGATTACAGGTGTGAACCACCACACCTGGCTCCTTTTATTGTGGTTACTGTTGTCTCTAGCCCTCGGCCCAGTGGAGCACATAGACCCTCAATAAACTCAATTAAGTAAATGACAACATGCTCACCCCCACGCAATGATAAGCAGTATCTGGCTGCAGGGAGTACGCCAGTCCTTTTTAAGGCAGAGTAATATTCCATGAAGAAAACTTTTGAGGCAGCTTTCTCTGGAATGGAGTCAGATGGGAAGGGCTAATTTTTTGAAGTAACTTTAGTCAGGAACACTGTATTTTTGACTAATTTTTAAGTCAAAATTTAAATCCTCAAACTAATCCAAACTAATTAGTAGTTATTCAAATACAATGTAAATATAAGATGAACCACAATTTCAAACAGAAATGCAGATGGGTTCTCACTTTTTAAAAATAAGCAAATGTGTGAAGTATTAATTATAGGGTTTTTTTTGTACAGTAGAACGTCTCAAAGTGTCATAGATAAATTTTCAAATAAAAACATTCAGAAAGTTAAATATAAGCATCGCAAAACCACGCCTATTTACAGGATTTATATAGGTTGGGATTACAAAAGTGGGACTTCAGATCTTGTGCAGAGATAACCTGCTCCCAGACTGACATGAGAGGAAGAAAAGTTGCTTATCCTGGAAGTCATAAAATACCGATTCTTACCTTGCTTATTGATCCAAGAATTGCTTATATCTTTTTTTTCCTTTTCTTTCTTTTTTTTGAGGCGGAGTTTCACTCTTGTTGCCCAGGCTGGAGTGCAATGGTGTGATCTCAGCTCACTGCAACTTCAGCTTCCCAGGTTCAAGTAATTTTCCTGCCTTAGCCTCCCGAGTAGCTAGGATTACAGGCATGTGCCACCACACCTGGCTCATTTTGTATTTTTAGTAGAGATGGGGTTTCTCTATGTTGGTCAGGCTGGTCTTCAACTCCCCACCTCAGGTGATCGGCCCACCTCGGCCTCCTACAGTGCTGGGATTACAGGCATCAGCCACTGCACCAGGCCTATGTCTTTTTCAACTGAAGGTGAAATGGAAATGTATCCACAGGTTGAAATGGTTTAGATGCAAATAAGTACCAATCTGGGATCATGTTTGCATAACCTAAACAAAGACCAGAATTCCCTTCCCCAAAGTTTTTTTAAAAGCAACCTCTGTATGATGACAGTATCCCCTAATAGCTGCCACCATCAGGTTTTTCCTAACCAGGCACCACTGTTGCACAGGAGACATGAGATTCGATATTGTTTAACTCCACATTTCTACATCCTTGGGATGTTCCCAGTCAGGACATTTACATGAAACTGAGTATAAACGTAAATTTTATTGCAAGATTTCTCGGAGCCTTTCTTATGCTAATGTTCATTGTGACTCTTTGGAAGAGTACACTGTGTAGCAATTCTTAAGCTGACTTTAGTCCAGAATCCACATTTCACAGGTCTTCTTGTCATACTATTGTCACTTGGGATATATTTTGGGAAATGCTGAGTCTAATAATAGCTTATAGAAAAGCAATAAAAATGATGAGAGAATTTGGAAATTGTACCTACAGTTGGATGTTTAAAAACCATGTTTTTCCGGCAATGCAGGAAGATGACTAGTTGTTAGAGCACAAACTTCAGGCAAAACAAAACTGGATTCAAATCCCAACTCTGCCACCTTGTAGCTATGTAATATGAGCTATTTAACCGCATTTGGTTTCAATTTTCTGCCTACTTTAGGAAATTGTGCCAGAATTATAGGAGATAACACCTAATTATATCGATTGAAATCCAGCCAGGAGACAAAAAAACACACCAATTATTTTATCAAAGATTAACACAAAGAGTTGTTAACTGAAAAATCGAAAGGAAAACACTGAGGTATAACACTAGTAGCAATTGCAGGAAGCGGCTGCCATCCATGGAGCTGGGGAAACAAAGTGAAGTTGGAATTATAAAAATTTACAGTTTGATTGCCGGGCGCGGTGGCTCAAGCCTGTAATCCCAGCACTGTGGGAGGCCGAGGCGGGTGGATCACGAGGTCAAGAGATCGAGACCATCCTGGTCAACATGGTGAAACCCCGTCTCTACTAAAGCTAC
>NW_016107722.1:1237388-1255852 GCF_001604975.1 Cebus imitator | reverse complement strand
GCAACTCAGAGAAGGTCACTTCCCAGCTTCAGCTCTCAGATTTCTTCCCACTGCATAGAAGACAATGTCAACTCCTACCCACAGCAAGTAAGGCCTGTCCTCTCTCCAACTCCATCCATGTCTCTCCTCCTTGTTTATTCAGTTCCAGTCACACAGGCCTCTTTTCTGTTCCTCTAACACCTGAAGCTCTTTTCCACTTTTGGCCACTGTATTTTATGTTCCTTCCAACCAAAATGCTACAGACAGACTCTTGACAAAGCTGGTTTCTATTAACGCAGAGGGCTCAGCTCAATTGCAGGCTCTTCAGAGAGGCCTTCCCTGACACTCTCCTGTCTACAGCTACCTCGTAACTTGTCTATTTCCTTTATGATATCTTTTGCTTACTGTTTATTGTTAGTCTCCCCTCACCCTTACCCATCCACGTGAGTTGCTTGACAGCCAGGACCTCCAGTATCTTGTTCGTCCTCTCTCTCTAGCACCAAGGACAGCAGCTCATTCAAAGTAGACCTTCTAAGTATTTTCTGAATGAATGAATGAGTGCTTGAATGAGTGAATGGTGTTCTCAGGAGAGAGGCACAAACATTACTAAGACAGTCTTGACTCCAGGGAGCAACAATCTAATGGAAAAAGTGTACATGTGCTCCCAGGTTCACTGACTGTCATCACTCACCTTACTCAAGTCAGAAGCATAAGAATTATCCTAAGCCACTCCTCTCCATGACCAAAAATCAAGTCCTTTGGCCATTACTGTTGCTCAACTGGATTACTATAATGGCATATTGATCCTAATTTTCCTACCTCTAGTATCCCCCAATTCAAACACTAAATTATCCTCCAAATTTGTATATTTATTTCTAAGTATTCCCCAAATTCAAAGATTAAACTATCCTCCAACTATGTATATTTATTTATAAGTGATTGATATGTCTTGAAGCTAATCAAATATTAGTAAAATTTAATTTTCTATGCAGCTAAAAATAAATATGAGTTCCAATACTTTTCCCACACCTCACTTTGTAGACTGTTACACTTCAAACCACTTCCCATACTGATATTTAAAAAATACAAATCTGATTATATTGCTATATTTAAAATTACTTCAGCGATTCCTCAATACTTTTAAGATTCATTTATTCATTCCACAAATATTTGTTAGATGGTAAACTCAGTACAAAGCAATGGGAATACATGGATAAACAAGTCAGCTCCTGTTCTGAGCAGTTTTTAGTCTACTGAGAGACAGAGAGAAGTAAACAAGCAAATAAGACACAATGTGATAAATGCTAAGATGGGCTTAAGCATGGTATGTTGGCCAGGCACAGTGGCTCACACCTATAATCCAAGCACTTACGGAGGCCAAGGCAGGAGGATCACTTGAGGCCAGGAGTACAAGACCATCCTGGGAAACATAGCAAGACTCTCTCTCTACTTAAAAAAAAAAAATTAAAATAGCCAGGGAGCCATGCATGGTAGCTCAGCTCACAGCTGTAATCCCAGCATTTTGGGAGGCCAAAGCAGGTGGATCGCCTGAGGTCAGGAGTTCGAGACCAGCCTGGCCAACATGGTGAAACCCTGTCTCTATTAAAAATACAAAAATTAGCTGGGCATGGTGCCATGTGCCTGTAATCCCAGCTACTCGGGAGGCCGAGGCAGGAGAATCACTTGAACCCTGGAGGTGGAGGTTGCAGCGAGCCGAGATCACACCACTGCACTCCAGCCCAGGCAACAAAGTGAGACCCTGTCTCAAAGAAAAAAAAAGCAAGGCGTAGTAGCACATGCCTGTAGTGCTGGCTAGGACTCGAGAGGCTGAGGCAGAATAATCACTTGAGCCCAAGAATTCAAGGCTGCAGTCAGTCATGACCATGACACTGCACTCCAGCCTGGGTGACAGAGCAAGACCTGTCTCTAAAAAAGAGAAAAAAAGAAAAAGCATGGTATGTTATGGGACATGGAAATAGTGCAGATTAGCTAGAATGTGAAGTGTGGAAGGGGAAAACAGAGGTAACGAGGCTGCAGACATAAACTGAGGCAAGATCAGGAAAGGGCTTGATAAGATTTAAACTTTTATCCTGATGGTAAATGGGAGTCATGAGTCATTTAATCAGAAGTAACTTAACTGGTTTTTTATAAAGAGCTACCTGTTTGGATGTGGAGAATGAACGGGTATGATGGGAGGACTAAGGAATCAAGACAGGAGGCCAAGAGACTTTTAGGAGACGGCCACAGAGTCCTCTAATGGTGGCAGTGAGAAGCCTAGCATGGAGGTGGGGAGAGAGGAAGGAGTGAAGGTAAGATTTGAAAGATATTCAGAAGAGAGTACAAAACAGGAGTGATAAGGAACGATGGCCATGCTTTTAGTTTGGCCATCAAGATGAGGAACTAAGGAAGCAAAACAGAGTTATGGAAAACGTGCTCAGTTGAGCTTTGGAACTGTTGAGGTTGAGGAACGTATGAGACAGAGTGGAGATACATGGGTCTAGGGTTCAGAAGAAAGTTCCAGCCTGAAGATAGAGAGTTTAGGAATTGCCAACATAGGAATGGATGGAATCAGCCAAAGGATGGGAGGTAAGAAGAGACTGCTGAGGTCTGAGCGTTGAGGTACACCTACCTTCAAAGAACCAGGCTGAAGAAGGTGTAATGGAGACTAGGAGCAAGGAGTAAGGCAGGTTTAGCAGGCCGGGGAAGGGGACAGACACAGAAACTAATAATGCAGGAATAGAATCGAGATTTGCTGACTGATCGAATATTGGGGAGAGATGAGGGGCCAGAATAAGTGGAACATAATTCTGGGGTTTTGGTAGGATAGAAATGTCACTAACTCAGAAAGAGAAAGTGAGAGGGAAACAGGGTTTTGTAGGAAGATGTGTTCTACTGGACATGGTGGAGGGGCCTGTGGGAAACATGAGTGGAAACATCCATTAGCCACTTAGAAATGAAAGCTTCAAACTCAGTAGAAAGACCAAAAATAGATAAATTGATTTGAGAAAAATCCTTCTAGAAGTAAGGGCTGATTGCAGTAAATAAGAGAGAGCATAGATAGCGCACTCTTTGAGAAAGGAAGTCTATGCTTGGCTCCTCGGTGACTACTCCATGTACTGCCAGACACACAGTGGAAATGGTGCTTAACAAGACATGGGTCCCATGAATGATGCCTGAGGCCTTTAGAAACCTAGGAAAAGATGCAATTCATGGCAGTGATGTCTGTGGACCACCTGCATCGGAATCATCTAAAGGCTTGTTAGAGGGGTGATTCCTGGGCCAGATCCTAGATGTATTAAATTAGAATTTTAAGACAGATAGATCTGTGATCTGCATTTCTACCTCTCCCCTAAAAGCAGTTCTTAAGCACCACTGAAATGCAGCGGAAGATGGTGACTCAGAAGCCAGAAAAGAAAGTTTCTAGGAGGAGAAAAATAGTTACGTGTAGAATCCTTCAAAGAGGGGCCATGAAAAATGAGGAGCAAGGAAAGGTCATGGCATGGGGTAAACAGGGGCTTACTGGGCACCCTTGGGAATTCAGTTTAAGTCAAATAGTCAGAATATAAAAGAGGATGCATAATTCATCATGAATAAGACACAAGAAAACAAAAATGGCCATAGTGTAGGGTTCGGAGAATCCCAGACTTAGTAGTATTAGAATTACGGGGGAACTTCTGACTCAGTATGTCTAAGATCTGAGTTGTGATTCTGTTAGGTACCAGCACTGGGGAATCATTGTTGTACTTTCTCCAGATGTCTGGAGCTAAGAGAAATAGTAATAGGATGGAAGCTAAATAGGAGTCATAGGGTGGAATGAGATACAAGGTTGGGGTGGGGAGTTCTTTAGTACTGGTAATATCTAGCATAATTTAAGGCAGAAGGAAATAAGTTAGACTGAAGATAAAGAGAAAGGAGATAGGCTAGTATTCTTTTATTCTCTCAAGGACATCAGTCCTGAAATTGCTCTTAGTATCCCAGCATTATCATTTTTTCCCTCTCCACTGATTTGTTCTCATGGTCATTCAAACATGCTGTTATTTTCTCTCATCTTTAAACACTAGTAAACCCATATTGACAGTCACCACATCATTTCTCTGTTCCTCCTTATAACAACATTCTCAAAAGAGTTGATTCTATTTGCTGCCTGCAATTCTTCTCTGCCCAGTCACTTGACTTCATTCCAAATGGGTTTTCTCCACACACATTACCAAAACTGAGCTTATCCAGGCCACACGTGACCTCTGTGTTGCTGAATCCAATGGCCAATTCTCATATCTCACATAATCTAATGGTATCATTTGACATAGATCACTCTTCTCTGAAATACATTCTTCACTTGGTGTCTAAGAAACTGAATAGTGATAGCTTTAAAACATGGGTGTAAATTCATTTCTACTTCTTTAATCAAGACGTGGAGTCTGTATCTGCTTTCCTTGAATCTGTATGGGCTTGTGACTGCTTGACTAATGCGGTACAATAGAAATAATAATAGGTCATAAAGGCCCATGCTCCCTAAGATCAGGCACATGACAAGGATGTCCGCTCTGCCCATGTCTATTCAACTTTGACATGTGTAATTGACATTTAAGGGTAATGAAGACTAAAAGCAAAAGTTAGACAGAAAGTTCTAGCCAGGAAAATTAGGTAAGAAAAACAAATAAAAGGCATTCAAACTGGAAAGGAAGAAGTAAAATTACTTCTGCTTGCATATGACATGATCTTGTATACAGAAAATCGAAGGAGTCCACTAAAAAACTATTAAAATTAATAAACAAGTTCTAAAATTTGAAGAGTACAGTATCAATGTCCAAAAATCAAAAATCAATGTATTTCTATATATCAGTAATGAATAACTTGAAAATGAAATCAAAACAATTCTATTTACAGCATCAAAAAGAATAAAGTGCTTTGAAATACATTCAATAAAATGAGTACAACTTATACTCTGAAAACTTTAAAACATTCTTTAAAAACATTAAGGAAGACCTAAAAAAATAAAAAGATATCCCATATTCATAGATTGGAAGACTTAATATTGTTAATATGGCAATATTCCCCAAATTGATCTAAAGGTTCTGTGTAACGCTATCAAAATCCCAGTTGACTTTTTTTTTTTTTCAGACACTGACAAGCTGATCCTAAAATTCACACTAAAATTCAAGGGACCCAGCATAGCCAAAACAATCTTAAAAAAGAACAAAGTTGGAGAACTTTTGCTTACCAATTTCAAAACTTACCACAAAGCTTCTATAAGTGAGAAACAATAGTCTTAGCATAAACATAGCCATATAAATCAATAGAATAGAATTGAGAGTCCAGAAATAAACCTTCAATTTTACAGTCAGTTCAACAAGGGTACCAAGACAATTCAATGAAGAAAGAGTAGTCTTTTCGACAAGCAGTACTGGGATAACTAGATAACCACATGTAAAAGAATGAAGTGGAATTCACTTTCTCACACCAAATATAAAAATTAACTCAAAATTGATCAAAATGTAAAAGCTAACACTATAAAAACCCTTATAAAAAAATAGGTGTAAATCTTTGAGACCTTGAGTTAGGCAAAGCCTTCTTAGATATGACACCCAAAACACAAGCAACAACAGAAATAATAGATAAGTTGGATTTCATCAACATTGAAAACTTTTGCGCTTCAAAGGACACCTCAAGAAAGTGAAAAGATAGCTCACAGAATGGGAGAGAAATATCTGTAGAGCATATGCCAAAAGGAACTTGTGTCTAAACATATAAAGAATTCTTACAATTCAATAATAGAGAACCGTTACTACCTAATTTAAAAATGGGTTAAAGTACTAACTAGATATACAAACCATTAATAAAAACATGAAAAGATGTTCAATACCATTAACCATTAGGGAAATGCAAGTCAATATCATAAATGGGGAGCTAACAGATACAGAATTTTCGTTTGGCAAGACGAAAAAGTTCTGAAGATCTATTGCATGAGAATGTGAATATACTACTGAATTGTATACTTAAAAGTGGGTAAGACTATAACTTCTGTTATTGTGGGTTTTTTTTAAAAACCAACAATTTTAAAAATACACAATTATACTGCTTCAAGGGTATTCAAGTGTGAAGTGAAGTGGTATAGGTGCCCTATTCCACTAGGGTAGGATAGCTATAATTAAAAGATAATAACAAGAGTTTGGGAGAATGTGGAGAAACTGGAACCCTCATATATTGCCAGCAAGAATATAAAATGGTACAGCTGCTTTGGAAAACAATTGGGCAGTTCCTCAGAAAGTTCAACATAGAGTTGCCACATGAGCCAGTAATTCCACTTGTAAGTATTGAATAGGTCTGGAATCAGCTGCTGTGACATAAAAATTATTTTAAGCAGAAGATATTTGAGTTCCTGAAATCTCTTATCTGCCTAAAAGGAGGGTCTTCCAAAAGAACTCAGAATAACTCAATCGTCATAAAACTCCGTCTCAGGAACAACCAGAGAAAATTAACTATTATCGCCAGCGATAAGATGCCTCCATACCACAACTAAATAGACGTTTGTCACGGAAACTGTATCTCCCATGTATTCTAAGGGCCCATTTATCTTTCCTGAAAGTCATTGTTTTCCTACAAGTGCCCTGCTCCCTCTTGCCTTCCCCTCTTACGAGGATACATAAGCCCCAAATAATCACCCCTTTGAGTCACATTCCTTTGTGAACTCCTGTCTGTATGTAATTAAAATTTGTCTTTTCTTTTGCTAATCTATCTTTTGGCAATTTAATTTGCAGGCCTCCAATGACTGAATCTAAAAAATAGATTAAAAGCTTTTCCTTCCCAACAGTATATACCCAGAGAAATGAAACATATGTTCTTAACAAAACTTGTTCCTAAATCTTCATGGCATTATTCATAATAGCCCAGAAGTGGAAAACCCTAAAAGCCCATCAAATGCTGAATGGATAGATACAATATGGTATAGCTACACAATGAAGTATCATCCAGCAATAAAAAGGAATAAAATACTGATTCATACTACAACATAGATGAACCTTGAAAACATGCTAAGTGAAAGAAACCAGTCACAAAAATCTTGTATTGTGTGATTAAATTTATGATTCTACATTTGATTCCATTCCACGAAATATCCAGAATAGACAAATCTTTAAAGTAGATTAGTGCTTTCCTAGGGCTGGGAGGATGGAGGGATTGGGGATGATCGTTAATAGAAATGTTCAAAATTTATTGTGGTGATGATTATAAAATTCTGTGAGCACATGAAAAATATTGAATGGTACAATTTGAATGGGGGAATTGTATGGTATGTAAATTAGATCTCCACAAAGCTGTTTTTAAAGGACAAAAATGGCCATGCAGCTTTGTTTTGTTCACTGCAAACACTTGATCTTAGAGCCCCAAGCCTCCATTAAAGCAGTGTGACTACCCTAAAGCCACCAGACTGTCATAAAGCCCAAGCCACATGTAAAGGCCATGTGCTGTCTTAGCTCAGCCCAGCCTTTTCATTGTCACAGCCCAGGCACCAAATACCTGAGTAAAGAAGCTTTCAGGTGATTCTAGCCCTCAGGCCTTTGGGTCACCCCAATAGCCATTAAAGTATTCCCAAGTAAGGTCCCAGACAAGCCTATCTACACCATAATCTGTCTCAATCCCTGAACACAGAATCTCTGAGCACAATAAAATGGTAGTTGTTTTACACCATTGTATTATTATTATTACTAATTTGTTAAGAAGTAACCAGTTGCTGTAAAGACCACTCTTCTAGTTTTCCTCCAATCTCACTATCTGCTCCTCAGTCTATTGGTCCTTCCCTCATATCCCTGAATGTGGGTGTATCCCAAGTGTTAATCCGTGGGCCACTTCTATGCCTATGCTTACTCCCTTGACACTCCCGCTTGGTCTTTTGGCTTTAAATACCATGCTAATGACTCTCAAATTTATATTTTCAGCCTGGACCTCTTTCCTGAATTCTAGATTTGTATATTCACCTGCTTATTTGACATTTCTACTTAGATTTCGAACTGGCATCTAAAACTTAACAAAAACACAATTGAGGCCAGTTGCAGTGGCTCACACCTATAATTCCAGCACTTTGGGAGGCTGAGGTGGTGGATCACAAGGTCGGGAGTTCAAGACCAGCCTGGCCAACATGGCGAAACCCTGTCTCTATTAAAAATACAAAAATTACTGTGCATGGTGGCGTGCGCCTGTAATCCCAGCTACTTGGGAGACAGTCAGGAGAATTGCTTGACCTAGGACCCGGGAGGTGGAGGTTGCAGTGAGCCAAGATCATGCCACTGCACTCCAGCCGGGGCTTCTCAAACAATCAAAAAAACACACAATTGTTCTTTTCCTCCAAACTTGCTCTTTTTTCAATCATCTCCGTCTTAGCACTGCAACTCCCAGCCTTGCAGTCATTAAGACCTCTTCACTGCAAACTGGCTTACTACCCAGCTCCCTCAGGTCTCTACTGAAATTCCTAGAGGCCTTCAAATACAATGTAACCCAATCTCTGTCCCTCACATTCTCTATCTACCCATCCCAGCTTTGATCTCCTCCACCTGATACTGTATCTTTTACTAATTGGTCTCACCTCCACCTGATACTGTATCTTTTACTAATTGATCTATCTTTTACTAATTGTTATATCATTAAGGGTGATATAACAGTTTTGCCTATTTTATTCTTTCCTGTATCCCCAATGACCAAAGGTGTATACTGTCTTTGGCCCTCAATAATTATGTTTAGTTATTAAATGAGTAATTAAATCGGTTCAGGGAACAAGCAGGGATGAAATCAAGAATCTAAGTAAAGTGTTAGCCTCAAAAGGAGATATAATACATCTCTTCTCTTGGGGAAAGAGAAAAAAAAATGTCTACTGATTTTGAACTTCTAAGCAAAGAAATTACAGTAGAACCCATCACACATGGGGCTTATTATGGAGATCACCAGTGTAAGCACTTTACACATATTCATGGGTGTAATACTCTCAACTGCCTGTGGGCAGGCTCTATTATCAGTTTATTTTTTATTTTTTTGTTTTATTCTATTATCATTTTATAGACAAGGAAACTGTAAAAGTAACTTCTCCAAGGTGACCAGCCATTAAGAGGCAGAGCTGAAATGCAAACCAAGTTATCTGACTTCAGGGTCCATCATAACCTCCACACCATACTACGTCTTGAAGGGTCTTTACTGAGGGTGATATAACAGTGGTGGGATACAAAACTTGAAAAGAGGGCCAGGCGTGGTGGCTCACGCCTGTAATCACAGCACTTTGGGAGGTCGAGGCGGGTGGATCATGAGGTCAAGAGATGGAGATCATCCTGGCCAACATAGTGAAATGCCGCCTCTACCAAAAATACAAAAAATTAGCCGGGCGTGGTGGCGAATACCTGTAATCCCAGCTACTAGGGAGGCTGAGGCAGGAGAATCGCCTGAATCCAGGAGGCGGGGACTGCAGTGAACTGAAGTCTGCAGTGAGCCGAGAACGTGCCGCTGCACTACAGCCTGGGCAACAAGAGCAAAATTCTGTCTCACACACACAAAAAAAAAAAGTAGAAGAGGTCTGAAATAGCTATGTGGGAGTTCAGCAGGGAGTCCATCAAACTAAAGGATTGTTGAGAAGCATTGAAGGCCTGGTGCAATTAAATTATATGGCTTTGCAATGAACTCCTTTAAGTTGGAAAGAAAGGGTCACCAAAAGAGGAGGTGGCTACTCACCTGTCAAGTCTGCTCAGATGTAGTCCTGGTTCCAAAAGCTGCTACTTTTGAAAAACAGCAACTATATAAGCAAGTATTTCATCTTCCTAATGATACATTGAAATAAAATCAGTTTATAGGTGTACTCACAAAATGTCACTATTCACATCTACCGGCAAATTCTGACAACAAGCCCCTCGGAATCAGTGTACTTATTTTTACTTCATAACCTACCAAATCCTTCATATTTACAATTACTTTAGCTCCAACAAAAACTAGAGGCAAGTCATCTTTAAGTTATGAAAATGATGGATAAATGAATTAACAAAATGTGGCATTCACATCCAGTGGAATATTATTCAGCCTTAAAAGGAATGAAATTCTGATGTAAGCTATGACATGGATGAACGTTTAAGAAATGCTAAGTTTAGACAGACACAAAAGGATATTGTATGATTCCACTTACATGAAGTACCTAGATGAGTCAAATTCATAGTGACAGAAAATAGAATGGTAGTTGCTAGAGGCTGGCAGGAGGGAGAATGGGTAGTTATTGTTTAGTGGGTATGGGGGTTTCAGTCTGGGATGATGAAAAAATTCTTGAGTTGGATACTGATGAATGTTGCCAAACAATGGGAATGTAATTAATGTCACCTGACTTTACACTTAAAAATGGTTAAAATGTTAATTATATATATGTATATTTTACTACAAAAAGGTTATGAAACATGGAATAAGAATGCAGGGTTGGTGCAAGTCTACTTCTGACTAGAAACCAACTATGTGTCTAGGACAGTTAAGGTACAAAGACATCTAGAGAGGCAGCATAGCTAGGATGGAATATGAATATTCCCCCAATTTACACGACAAAGAGACTTTTCAAGATTCTTATACCGCTAGTTAAAGGCAGCAGGGACTGCGGCTTTGGACTACCCTGCTTCCAATGGCAGGGTTGGAACAGAGTCTTAGGAACTTCCAGCAGGCAGTAGTGGTGGGGGGTGTACCTAATTAGCCATCAATGCTACTTTTACGCGCAAATACTGACGTCAGGAGTCTTGCCTGATGCTTTGTAGCCCAGACTCTCAACAAGTATCTGGCTCCCAAAAGGTATTTATTACATAGCTAGTGAATGTAGATGAACGTTTGATTTGGTTCATAAAATGGAGAGTAATGTCTTCTTCAGAGGGCTATACCTGGTTGGAATAAAATTATATAAAAATACAGATGCAAAGGCATTATTCTTAATACAAACAGGACAAAAAGAGGCTTGAAAAATCTCCCCGAAGTTCACAGTTTATTTGCCATGATCTGCTTTCTTGGTGAGTTAAGGATAATTATAACTGAAAACATGGAAAGCTCTGATTTATCTTTTCCTTTTAGTCATCTTGGAAAGAGAAGAGGGTGGGATCTTTTTGCCTAACAAGTTTCTCAATTCTTACAAAGACAGAACAATGGATGAACAAAGTAATTTACTATTCAGAAAGATACAGGGTTTATTTGGAATAAAAATACACTAGAAAAAATAGTTGTTTCTTTTAGTGATTCTTCTAGCTCTATAACACGCCTGCCTGCGCCCACCCCCGCACTGTCCCCACCCAGTTTTGGATGGATTTGCTGTGCAGGCGGAAATCTAAGGTAAGGCATTAAAGGTTTTACAGATCTTCTCTGGAAGATCACATTCTGCTAATCTAATCATACTTACTATCAATTTAATAAATTACCCAAAAAATCTTATTATCCAAATTTTATATATCTGCCTCCTGTAGATAAGTATCATTTTATGATACACTGAAAACAGTCAAGAATTATACTTTGTATTTATGATTTAAGAACCTATACTTAAAAACTATGACTTGTATTTATGTAACTATGATAAGGGACATTAGAAATCGAACAGATGGATATTTATAAAAACTGGTATTTCAGGAAAATATTTAATGCAGTTCATTCCAACTCCTTTGTATAAACTGGGGAACACACAATTAATTACTTTAAGTAGAATTAAGTTTTTTCTTAATTGTACTCCAGATTACATCAAAGGTAGTAGGAATCTTAAGACTTTAACCTCCCCAAATTTTCAATGAATTGCCTTTCAGAATGATTTTTTCTAATTAACATGATAGGAAATCTAGCTAATAAAAGGCCAAACTCTTACATTCTTCTCAAGAGTTGAATGAATTTTTATGTATCAACACAGATAGATTCCAGTATTCACTAAGCAGAAGGGAATAATTAATTTTTATCATCCAGGTACCATAGAATTATGAAGTTAAAATAGAATTTTCATTGATGGTCAATACTGTAGATTCCATGTTATGATGAGTTCCAAGATCATATATTTCTGCATCTTTAATAGAAAGTGTACTTTTCAGTGTTACAATGTCTTCAAAGAGTCTTCAGTTTGTCTTTATCTTGCTCTTTTTGACTGCAAAGTGCAAAAGATTCCTGAACAAACTGCCTGCACATTGGGCACTGCTGAAAATACTTCACACAGCCGTCACATAGGCATGTGTGTCTGCATGGTAAGAGCACCCAGTTCACAGTCCCATTCTGGCAAACAACACAGTCCTTGCTGTTCTCCTCCGATGGCTCAGCTTCACTTTCAGAGAGCCCCGCCTTTTCCAACAAAGTTCTGTCTGTGTTTTTTTCTTCTGAAGAGGAATTGTTGGAGGGAGTGAAATTATTATTTGCAGACATGAAAAGTTGCTGAAAATCAAAGAAATAAGTTTGAAGATTATTATAAATAACAATTACTCTTTAAAACTGGGGGTCATAAGAGCTGCTCAACATTTATGAGCTAGCAAATCCAATTGCAAAGGACAGTTATCTTCTATAATTACTAACTGAAAAAAAATCACCTCTTCATAAATGGCCATTCTTTGATACTCTGTAAACAAAAGACTACAGAGTACAACTTACCTTAAGATCATGAAATTGACCTTGAGCCAAGAGTAAATATTGATACAATATTCTGCAGGATAGTTTATAAGTCCTATCAGGAATATGAATTACTGACACCATCGAAATCTAAAATAAAAATTGAACACTGGTCAGTACTTGAAATCTTATATTATTTCACAAATATGTGAAAAATGCTTTTCAACTGCTTCTAGATACTTTGTCTTCTGCCAAAAAAAAAAAAAATGCTTCTCAAAAATAAAAAAGGCTGATAAATTGGAAAATTTATATTAATCTGTATAAATCATAGTCACTGCAGAGGAATCACTTACTGACATCTGGCAGAGTTATTTTAATTGTATTCAAATTTACAAATTTAATGTGATCACAATGGACAAAGGAATCTTTGAGAGGACTAAAGAATGAAATGAAGGAGAGGAATGAAAGTCAATATTAAACAGTATTTTTAGAAGCTTGGATATAAGGGAACCAAGAGAAAACGCTTTTGTTTAGAGAGCTACATGCACTGACTCTAAGATTCTCAAATGGAAAAATGAACACAAAAGAACAGCTAGGAAAATACTGAAAAGAGATAGCTTTGAGGGGGACTAGCCCCATGAGATAATAAAACATACTACAAAACCTTTAAAATTAAAACAGTATGAACTGGCACATGAATATACAGATGGATGAAGCAACATAAACAGTCCAGAAACAGACCTAATTATGTATTAAAATATTATAAAGGTGTCATCTCAAATCAGCAAAGAGTTTTTTTAATAAACAGTATTGGGATAACCATATAGCTATTTGGAAAAATACATAATTAGATGCATTCCTCATACCATATATAAGAATAAACTCCAGACACATAGGAGATCTTAATGTAAAAAATAAAACTGTACAAGTACTAGAAGAAAATGAATAAATTCCATTTTCGTCTCAGCGTAAGGGAAGACATTAACTATGACTTGAAACCCAGAAAAAAAATACACTTGACTATATAATTAAAAATATACATGACAAAAAGCACCATAAAAAAGTCAAAACATATGACAAACTAGAATAAATATTCACAAGGCATGTCACAGATTAAAGGTTAATATTCCTAATTTATGAAGAACTTTTAAAAACTGAAGAAAAATGGTCAAAATTCTATAGAAAAATGGGCAGAAGACATGAACAGACAATTCATAAAAAGATATAAACATGGGCCTTGACGATATTAAAAGACGTTTAATTAAAATTAATACAGCACTTACTGTTCACTCATCAGACTGACAAAAATTCAAAAACTTGTCAATGCATTCTACGGAAATACACTCTCATATATTACTAGTGGAAATGGTTTTTTACAAAAAGCTACAATTCCAATGGCAATATCTAACAAAACAACATGCATTTGTACTTCAACCATACAATCCTAACAATATTAAGATATGTACATATGTATTATTCAGCATAAGATTATTTGCTACTGCAGCATACTGGAGGCTACCTGAATGTCCAAGCAGAGGAGATTGGCTGAATAACTATGGAATATACACAGCACACACACAGTGCAGTGCTATGCAGCTGTTAAAACAAAAACAAAAACAAAAAACTGAAGACAATCTCTGCTAACTGGTGTGCGGTAAATTCCAGGAGATTTTCTGAAGTGAAAAAAAGCAAAGTGCAAAAGAGCATGTGTACCAAAGAAAATGTGCTATCTTTCATGTAAGAAAAAAGAGAAAATAAAAAACAGGGAGGATAAATAAGAAAACAAGTATCTCTAAGGACTGGCGTATGTGGGAAAGGGGTGGAAGGGATATGGATGAAAACAACATGAGTGTATTTCTTTATATGGTTTTCTGACTTTTGAGAGAACTAATCCAAGTAATCTACAGATACAATTTGACTACAAACCCTTAGTCTTGGCAGGAAGCAGAGAAAGGGCAGTTTGAGCACCAAAATAATTAAATTCAGTCATGAATTATAAAACACTGGGGAAAAATTCATGAGGCCATAGAGACAACAGATAAGCAAACAAACAAATGGGAGAGAAAGGAAGTCTCTTGCTTGTTGTAGAATGCCAAGAACTGACTGGAAGGAGGGCTAGAGTTGGAAAATAATTATTTTGCAACCACCACAGTAAAGATAAAATCTGGCAAGAATCATCAATGGATGTTAAATCTAGGCAAAAAGAAAAATTTTAATAAAAAGCACAGTATTTACATGATCTCACAGTGCCTCCTCACAGACCAAGGGAGAGAAAAAAGCAGAACAGTGGAGAAATTAGATAACACCTTGACTAAGAGATCAAAATCAACATGACCAATTAGAGAAAAGAACATTGCATGCTTCTAGTGGTGGCACTCTGAAAAGGACACATCATCACCTGGGCAGCTCACTGGCTGCAGATGCATAACACTGATCTGATCCTAAGAAAAATCAGACAAACAAAATGAGAATGTTTTAATTTACAAAAAGGGTGTGTGAGTGTGTGTGTGTGTGTGTGTGTGTGTGTGTGTGTGTGTGACTATACCCTTCAAAAATGCTCGTGTCAGAGCATGGAAATTTTCCAGATTAAAGGAGACTAAAGATACATGACAAATAGGGTGTGTATGTGTGTCGTGTGTGTGTGTGTGTGTGTGTGTGTGTGTGTGTGTGTGTTTGACTATACCCTTCAAAACTGCTCATGTCAGAGTATGGAAATTTTCCACATTAAAGGAGACTAAAGATACATGACAAATATAAAATCTGGCTCTGGACCAGAACCTGAACTAGAGAAGAAAAATTGCTTGTGTATTAGATGAAATACTGTATCAATGTTAAATTTATAAAGCAGATGACTATACTGTGGTTATACAAGAATGCATCCTTATTATTAGGAAATCCACACTGAAGTGTTTAGGGATAAAAGTATCATCATGTATCCAACTTATTCTCAAATCATTCATTTAAAATATACATACGATATACTTACAAATATATACGATCATATATATGTGTATGTATAAACATACGAGCAGGCTGGGTGTGGTGGCTCATGCCTGTAATCCCAGCCCTTTGGGAGATGATGGCAGAAGGACTGCTTGAGCTCAGGAATGTGAGACTAGCCAGGGCAACACAGTAAGACCCTGTCATTACAAAAATAAATTTTTAAAAAATTTAGCCTGGCACAGTCGTACATTCCTGTAGTTCTGGCTACTCAGGAGGCTGAGGCAGGAGGATCACTTGAGCTCAGGAGGTTGAAGCTGCCATGAGTGAGCTATGACTGTGCCACTGCATTCCAGCCTGGCAACAGAGCAAGGCCCTGCCTTAATCAATCAATCAATACATACATACATAAATGGGAGAACAATAATGCAAAGGACAAAAGTGTTAACAATAGGTGATCCAGGTACAGGGTATATGGGTGCTCTTTTACTTTTTTATTTTTGCAACTTTTTGAAATTATATATAAATAAAAAGTTTTAAAACCCTACCTTGGTTGTAAAAACACAATATTCTTTACAAGTTTGTAAAGATTTATTAATTTAGTAATAGCATCAGAGGCTTTTAATACTGAATAAAAATGACAGGATTAGTGGAAAACAGTAGTTATCACTTCATTCTAACAATTTTGTCAGCTGGGCACAGTGGCTCAT
Source organism: Cebus imitator (assembly GCF_001604975.1). Lineage (NCBI taxonomy): Eukaryota > Metazoa > Chordata > Mammalia > Primates > Cebidae > Cebus > Cebus imitator. The sequence goes on along the minus strand of NW_016107722.1, from coordinate 1,239,659 downwards.
GCCTGTAATCCCAGCACTTTGGGAAGCCAAGGTGGGTGGATCATGAGGTCAGAAATTCAAGACCAGCCTGGCCAACATGGTGAAACCCCGTCTCTACTAAAAAGACAAAAATTAGCCAGGTGTGGTGACCTGCACCTGTAGTCCCAGCTAGTCAGGAGGCTGAGGCAGGAAAACTGCTTGAACCCAGGAGGCAGATGTTGCAGTGAGCCAAGATCACGCCACTGCACTCCACCATGGGCAACAGAACAAGACTCCGTCTCAAAAAAAAAAAAAATTGTCATTGAATATTAAAAGCCTCTGAAGTTATTATCATACTAATTATATATGTAGTCGTGGGTATATATTTGATATGGAAAAAATATTTGAATATACTATTACATGAAAGCAGGTCACAAAATAGTACAAAATGTATAATTTTATCTTTAAAAAAATTATAAAGATTTGGAAAGATACAGACAAATATTCACAGTGGGTATTTTTGGATTATAAAATACAGATTATTACACTTCTCTGCTTTTGTCTTAAATTTCTATACTTCCTAATCTTTTTTATCCCACAAATGTATTATCTGAATACAGAAAAAAAAGCGAATGTACTTAAGTAAAAATGAAACAAATTTAAAGTCAAAATTTTATAGTAACAATTCCTGCTTTCCTTTTTTTTTTAACCTAAAACAACAGACTGCTTCCTAACTGTACTACCTAACTATAATTCTTTACTGTTAAAATAAACATATTTTATTAATAATTTTTTAAAAATATAGTCCCTAACCCACAGATAAAATACTAAAAAACCACACATGATAAAGAAATAGGAAATGTTTCATTTGCTTTTAAAATCATACACAGAGAACATTAATATAAAATATACCAATAAATATATTTGAGAGCCAATATTATCCTCCAATCTGAGAAATAAGAGACAGAGAGAAGTGAGAATTAACAGGAAAAAAGGAGGGAGTCCACAGACATGCAAAAGGACCCAGACATGGATACATATACAAAGCACAAGAGAAGATGGCTGTTAACCCTTGGGAGACACTCAGGCTCCCCTATGGGAACAAGCCTACCACAAGTACGGCTGGACCATTGTGATCAGGGACCTGATAGCAAACCCTTCTCTGGCCTACAAGGCCACTGAACTGAAAACACACACAAAAAATGGTTAAAATGATAAGCTTTATGTTATATATATTTTACCACACGGATACACAATCACTCCCTGTTTGGACAGAGGAAAAAAGTTATAAAAAGAAAAAAAAAAAGACCCTCAGCACCTAAAGGAGATAGAGAGCACTATCAGTGAAGGGAAAAGGAATCCAATGGGGAAGCTGGGAGGAAAAACGACTGCGTCTGATCCTTTAGTGTTGAACCAAAGGAAAAAAGAGAACAGAACTCAAGAAACTTAGAAGAGATGGGGCACATAGTGGGGACAGAGGATTTCCTTGCACAAGCAGGCAGGGTCAAGAACAAAGAGGCTGGAAATATAAGACACCAACTTAACAGGTTTTATTTATCTTTAACTGAAAAGGAGGGAAGGGAGAGAGGAAGCCAGGAGGCTTCTCATGCACACTAAGGTACATGCAATGTACAACTAAGGTGTTTGGCTGTCAAGCTCTACAAGGCTCATTAACATTGCCTAGTATGACTTTTTTTTAAATTTACCAAAATTTTATTGAACCCCTATTGTGTCCTAGGCACTGTACTAGGTTCTGGAAATACACTACTGCACGTATGACTTTTGTATTTTGTATTTTTATTGTATCTATTTAAGTTATACAACAGGATGTTTTGATATACATATACCTAGTGAAATGGTTACTATAATCAAGCAAATTAACACACTCATCATCTCACATAGTTACTTCCACTTTTTTTGCATGTGGCTATAGCACCAAAAATCCCAAAAGCTATATCATATTAACTACAGTCCTTATGGTGTACATTAGCTCTCTAGGCCTGTTCATCTTACGTATGTGCAACTCTGTATCTTGTGACCTACATATCCCCATTTCCTTCCCCTCTGCTCCCCATGACTTGGAAAAAATAAGCTGACCTCAGCTCAATGGAACTTCAGTTTGAAAAGATTAAAAACCAAAAAGCCAGATGGTTAACTGCAAATGAGTAGGGTCTAGATTTCCCAAAGAGTCTGCACCTTCCAAAGCTCAGTGTACACTTGTTACAGGAAGATATTTCTACAAAAAAAAAAAAAAAAAAAAAAAAAAAAAAAAAAAAAAAAAAAAAAAAAAAAATAGATCAAGAATATGAAGTA
>NW_016107722.1:1232494-1237367 GCF_001604975.1 Cebus imitator | reverse complement strand
AAAAAAAAAAAAAAAATGCTCAGAGTCAAGCCCTTGTTCCATCTCTTACTACCTGAATGACCGGGATTTTCTCAACTCTGTTTCAGTCTGAAAAAGGAGGATATTTGCCCTGCCCTAACAAACCAGGTTGTTGGAAGGAAAAAATAAGTTAATGATGTGAACATACTTCGCATATTATGAAGTATCACAAAACCACGTTGCCATATCTTTATAAATGAATAATGTATACTAAACACTTCAGAAAAGTAGTCAGTTGTGTGTAAGGACATTTTTACCATGATACACCTTCATCATAAGTTTATTTCGTGTGTAAGTTTCTATTATATTCAGAGGCTTATCAAAGTTTCAGTCCTCTTAGATCTCTAAGATACTTTTAACTTCCTAACAGGAATCAATTACCAGACTGAAAAAATAATTAGCACATAATGATTACTATAATTACTGAAAATACAGGGGCCAGATATATAAGATACAGGTGCAGCAGGGGCTTTGATGGAAACAAGGTGACTGCAAGCAGGCCAAAAAAAAAAAAAAAAAAAAAAAAAAAAAGAGTGGATACTATCTTAAAATTGAGCACTTTAGATCATTATTATGCTTATTTATTCAGTGCTAAAAATGTTCAGAATAAATATGCTTCCCAACAGACTGTTTCTATATAGCAAATATAGAATGATAAAATTTAACTTAATTCAGAATAATATTAACTTAACAGAATACAGAATGATAAAATTAACTTAATTCACCATTATATATCTTTTATTTTCTAAATAAAGTCATATTACTATAATCTATAAGGTAAAAAATGAGTCATACTCTGAAGGTACTGTTACACATATAAAAACCAAATAGGTGTATACCCCATTTTTCTTTTTTTTTCTTTTTTTGAGACAGAGTCTGGCTCTGTCGTCCAGGCTGGAGTGCAATGGCACGATCTTGGCTCACTCCAACCTCTAACTCCTGGGTTCAGGCAATTCTCTGCCTTAGCCTCCCAAGTAACTGGGATTACAGGCGCCCACCGCTGCACCTGGCTAATTTTTGTATTTTTAGTAGAGACAGGGTTTCACCATGTTGGCCAGGCTGGTCTTGAACTGACCTCATGATCCATCTGCCTTGGCCTCCCAAAGTGCTGGGATTACAGGTGAGCCACCACACCCAGCCTCATTTTTCAAGAAAAAAGTTTCTAGACCAAATGTACAGCCTCAGAAATTAAAATAAAACTTTTTCTACTTATCAAATAATGAAGAACCACCATTCAAATGATTTAAAGGTAATGCTTTCAAATTTTTAAGTTACTTACAATATCATAAATTTCTCGGTCATCCTCATCAGCTAAGGTCAACAGCGCTACCAATGGATAGCGAGATCTGGGCACTGTACCAAAGTCTTCAATTTTAGTATCTCTTGGTAACTGGCAATATATTTCTTCTTTGCTATCCTTTTTAATACTTTTTGAAAATGTAAAGGTAAATTGCCACTGTAACCTTAAGAACAAAAGTATACCAAAAATGATCAATAACAAGTTAGCAACACTTTATCCATAAGAAGTCTAATTTTCATGTGCTAACGGGTCTATCAGATAAAAGGATACAAATACTGTTCCTGATAGAGATATTCACTATACAGAGCATCTTCTAATGCTTGGGGAGTGCTTATTCTGAAGCAATAAACATGCTTCTGCAGAGCTTCATATAATTTTTGAACACTGCATCCCCAGTAGCATGTAAGGAGGCTATCTTCAAGGCAATCTGTTGTCAAGGTTATGCCAGCTGTAAAAAATGAAGGAGAAAGAATGAAAATTATTTAATGTAACTTCTAATACAATCATACAGGGTGAGTAACAAAAGCTTCCTTTTGGATCCTGGCCAGGCTGATGGCAGTTAGAAGAACTTGTTAAAGGGTACGCACCTATAAATGAAGGAACTGGCCTCTATAACAAAAGATATAAAAGCTCAATGTCTACACATTTGTTGAGAGCTATCAATAAACATTTCTTGATATTTATATATTTAAGCTTGGAAACTGTCAATTTTCTTTTTTGGTGACTCTAAGACATCTCCCATCTAGACTTTTAACACTAAAATACAGTTCACTATTGATAACCTACCATTCACATAGTGTGTATAATCCTAATGATAAGAAACAGTGCAGCAGAATAGACCTGTCTTCTAAAGTGGATGTGTACAACCTATAGGGTCCACAGCATGATCACTGTTGTAAGAAAAACATTAAAAAGAAATTGAGCTTTACTAACATTAAAATATACATTTACAACGTTAACATACAGGCTTATCACAGACTTAATGTCCCATGTAATACATAAAATACCCTGAGGAAAGAGTGGGGATTCCAAAACATAAAGAGTTTAATAGTGATATCTTCATTCAGTTGTTCACTTGCAACTTAAGAAAAGATATTACCATTTGAGTAGACCTGATTAAATGGATTTATAAATTGAAAGTAGACATGAAATTATATCATATAGTTTTATTTAACACTTATATAGGACTTGCTTTATGTCACCTATGTTATTCCCCCCTCCAAGGGGTATTTGTAGCAATAACACATTCAAGGGGGTAGCAACATCCAGTGTTTCATACTGCTGGGGGGTGCAAACTGCAGTGGTGCAAACTGTAACAGGTAGTACTCCTTGGCACTGATATGCTGACTAGACCAAAAGGGAGTGGTTTTGGTCATTGTTCCCAGCTGAACAGCCTTGGTATCTGATTCCAGCTCTCCTAACCTGCCAGCAATTCTATAAGCTACCCAATATCCTTTTATTGAAGTTGTTTCTGTTGCTTACTAATAGGAATTCTGATTGATATATTACCTATTTTTTAAAATGTGATCAAGAGTATACATTAGAAGAAGATACACAAATACAAGCAGATGCTCCACAGGATACCAAAAACTGATTTTTCCAGTTTTATTCTCAGTATTTAGTAGTATGGACACAGAGTCTGAGATTATGAGTAGCACTGATACATGACCATTTCTAATCATACTTAAGCAAAAATTTTAATTGGTAGGAACTTTGCATAGGTAATTGGAGCAGACTTAATTTCAAATTTTTATGATTCCAATCATTGGGTATTCATTAAAGAATGAAAAATTCTACTTGATATTAAATAGAAGAAGGAAAACATTTTATTAACACATACAAATATATGTAGGACATATACACACACATATAAAATCACACATATTTCTCCCTGTGTCATTGTAGAACCACACAACATGAGGCAGAAGAAAAAAGTTGGAGGTAGACAGGAAAGGAAAAAATAGAAAAATGTATATTTTAAAACGTTGAAAAAGAAAAAAGAAACACAAAATAATTATTTATTAATGTATTACTAGCAAAAATGTAAATATATATATATATATATATATATATGGCTACTTATTATAGCATTACTTATCATAGAAAAATGCTGGAATAAACCCAAATGTCCATCAGTCAGGAGTAAATGAATAAAATACAGTACTCTACAATGAAGTACTAAGAAGCTATTAAAAAGTAATTGAGGCATATAAAAATATCTGCACATACTATTATGAAATGATCTTCAGAATATTTTATTAAATAAAAAAAGCAAGGTAGAGAAACTTAAATACATATGCTACTGTTTATCTCACAAGAATGGATACCCATATATGTGTTTGTTTACATTAAAAAAGAACAGGAAAGGCATGGTGCTTCATGCCTGCAATTCCAGCACTTTGGGAGGCTAAGATGGGCGGATTGCCTGATCCCAGGATTTGAGACCGGCTTGGGCCAACATGGAGAAACCATGTCTCTACAAATAATACAAAAATTAGCTGGGCACGGTGGCATGCACCTGTGGTCCCAGCTACTTGGGAGGCTGAGGTGGGAAGATTGTAGCTGCAGTCAGCCGTGATCATGCCACTACACTCCAGCTGGGGTGACAGAGTGATACCCTGCCTCAAAAACAAAACAAACACAAGAACAATTGGAAGTATAAGCCTTTTAAAACTCAACTTACAGCTTACAGAACATGTAAAACTACACTGTTTATTTGCTTTGTAAAAAGAAAAAAGCCAGAGTCCCAGAGATTCAGAGGTGCTAAGAAGACTTGTTTATAGACTTTGTATACTTAAGTAAAGTGGAAAGAGTGTCAGAGACCTTTGACAACTGGAGATTGATCATACTTTAAAATGTCTCTGAAATTAATTAATTAAAATAAACTACAGAATCTATAAAACTATACTCTCCATAATCTTTCATAAACTTGTCCATTACATAAACCGAGGGGAGAATGTAATGATTTCCACTATCTAAAGATAGTTCCAGCACCCCTATCAAAACTATGCTCCCTTTACTTTTTCCACTTCTTTTGCAAAGAGTTTCATGTATTTTTTTGTCTTCTAAAACTCAGTACATACACAACATCATTTTAAGATCAATAGCATTAACAGAATTGGGGGCATAGCTGTAAACTGGAAAATTCAGAATCAAAATAAATGAAGCAGCATGGGTATGGCATCTCTCAAAGTGTCTTTAGCAAGACTAGCTACAACAGGCAAATAAAGTGGGGTGTAAGAGACAGTCTTGTGGAAAAATAAGGACTGTAGAAAATGTGCTAAGCCACTAAAAAAGGAGAAACGACGGGGCAGAAAAGATACAAATCTTCCTGAAGAAGGATCCTGTGAGAGAAGTAGCAATAAAACAAAGAGATCATTCATGAGGATAATAAAGCCAGAGCATTAGGAGATGAAAGTTTCAGGTTGTAGGGAATGGAGGTTCACAAATGCCTCCAAACATGCCATGTATGTTGTGTTTCTTTTTCCTAACCCTTTTGCTTTAATGTTAGCTCTTACCAGGGTGAATAAGCTAAAATACAAGGAAGCTACTTAT
>NW_016107722.1:1222295-1231484 GCF_001604975.1 Cebus imitator | reverse complement strand
GCATTGGTATTTTCAAAATTAAATTACTTCAGTAGTCATGCTGTGCGTCCACACATTTAAAGAATTTTTCATGACTTCAGTAATGCTACTGTTGGTTAGCACATAGTGTGCAGGCATAGCTAAGAGGGCTATTTACTGGCTAGCTTTTCATTTGCCTCAAACATTTGCACTGCTGGCTCTATTTGTGACTATTTCTGCCTGAAAAGCAGATTGACGGATTTCCTCACACTTTGTTCCTCACAAATGCCCTGTGTTTTGCTCACAATGTATCAGTTCTTCTTAGTTTTTCAGTATATTTTCAGACTTGTGGAAATGTACTGAGGAAGGAAGGCCTTGCAGCTGGTAGATTTATCACTGTGGGTCCTGCTCAGGAGCCAGATGTGACACGGTAGTAGGTTCTAGTCTATGGCCACAGAGGTGGGAGGTTATTGAACCACCACTATTCTGTACACTTTATTTTTTATTTGATTTTATTTTTTGAGACAGAGTCCCAGGCTGAAGTGAAGTAGTATGATCACGGCTTCCTGCAACCTGGACCTCCTGGACTCAAGCGATCCTCCCTTTCTTTCCCCTGAGTAGCTGGGTATACACTTGAATCAGGTTTAGCACAGCCTACTGTCTTTTACACAAATTGGTTTTCTCTGTGTCATATCTTAAAATTTCGTTTTGCCAAGTGAAAAATGTCAGCATGAATTGTTATCTATTATAGGGATGGAGCAGGGAGAGGGTTGGCTGAGATCCTAGTTTACATCAATTCATAGGATAATAGTATTTACAGCTAAAGAGGATGAATAAGAAATTTTGTACTTTTGGAGGCCATGCACGGTGGCTCATGCCTGTAATCCGAGCACTTTATGAGCCTGAGGCAGAAGGACTGCTTGAGACCAGGAGTTTGAGAGCAGCCTGGGTAACAGAGCAAGACTCCATCTCTACAAATTTTTTTTTTTTTTAAATTAGCTAGGCATGGTAGTACACACCTGTAGTCCCAGCTACTCAGGAGGTTGAGGCAGGAGGACCACTTGAACCCAGGATGTTGAGGCTGCAGTGAGCTATGATCACCCTACTGTATTCCAGCCTGGGTGGAAGACCAAGATCATATCTCAAAAAAAAAAAAAAAAAAAAGCCATGTATTTTTCCTTACAAATCAAGATTTACTTAAGGCTGATGATCCATATTGAATAAGTAAACTGATTTTTGACCAGTTACTAGATTCTGAGAGTTAGAGGCAGGAAGGATGAACAGACAAGAATGGTCCACAGAAGCAAGGGAGCAGGATGTTGCGAAGGAAGGTCTACTCTGTAAAATACTAGAGAGAGAGCATTAACTCAGGCCTGAAAGACTCCCACTGGATTTGATGACTGCTGGGAGTCGAAAGCACAGGGCAGATGTAGTAATTAGTGACTTCCGAGAAAGCCATTTCAGTAGAGGGATACAGGGAAAAGTCAGACTGCACTGCACTGAGGTAAGAGGAGAAGGCAAATGCAAACAGCTTCTAAGAAGCTACCTGTGAGGGAAAGAAGAGAAATAGGGCAGTAGCTTGAATAGGATGAAAAGCAGAGAAAGATCTGGTTTATTTGTTTTGAAGAAACCTGGAATGTAAGCAAGTATAGAAGGTGACAGGTCTCAGCCCAGAAAAAAGCTACAGAGCTGTATCTAGAACTACCTATTCTTTATCTCTATTGAACTGTCACAAAACCAGTTCAAAGTCTGAAAGTTCAAAACTGAATTAATTGCCTTTCTTCCAAAACTTGCTATTCTTTCTGTACTCCTCGTTTTTGTAACAGGATCTGGCTATGGACAACCCACAGGAAGAACCTGAGTCTTCTTAGACTCCTCTCTTACCTGCACCATAACTGACTGTTTCTTTAATGCATCACTCCGTTTCTCACCCAAGAGGTAAACACCTACTTATCTTTCAATATTCTACTCAAAAAAAAAAAGGAAGAAAAAAAAGAGACTCAGCATACTCTTTTTTATGAAGGCTTTTCTGAATATGCCTCTTCAACTTAACAAATTTAACCATCTCTTTCTTTACAATTCTAAGGCTTCCTAAATGGTCCTGCAGACAACTTATTTTTCCAAGCAAGCACAAAAGCAATCAACTGCCATCTGTTACCTACCATCTACAAAATAACATGTTATATCAAAAAAATTTATACCAAAATACCATAGTTTCAGATTAAAAGACAATTGTTCTGGCCGGGCGCAATGGCTCACTCACGCTTGTAATCCCAGCGTTTTGGGAGGCCGAGGCAGGCGGATCATCTGAGGTTAGGAGTTTGAGACCAGCCTGGTCAATATGGTGAAACCCTATCTCTACTAAAAATACAAAAATTAGCTGGGAGTGGTAGTGCACACCTATAATCTCAGCGACTCGGGAGGCTGAGACAGGAGAATCACTTGAACCCAGGAGGCGAAGGTTGATTGTGCCATTGCACTCCAGCCTGGATGACAGAATAAGGCTGTCTCAAAAAAAAAAAAAAAAAAAAAAAAAAGGCAATTGTTCTTCAAAAGGTTAGCAACCTTAGATTAACTGTATTTAGACATAACACATCATTTCTCACTTGACTACAGACCAATAAAAAGGGCACAGTGTTCTAACAGACTTCACCATTAACACCTGTAATACTTCATTCTGCTCCTTCACATATACATCTACCTTTGTTTTACTAGGTGGTAAATTCTTCAGATGTAAAGTGTTTCAATTCTTAACCTTTGTATCTGTAATACACAGTACAGCCCCTGGAACAAAATAATTGCTTAATAAATGTTTGTTAAAAGATAATGAAGGGAAAGAAATAGAGAAAGAAAATAAAAGGACTAAAAAAAAAAAGAACGCAAGCAATGAGAGAAAATCTTTGGAAAACAGCTACAAACTTGTAATTGAAGCTGAAGATGGATTAGTGATCTCTAAGCCAAAAGGATTCTTGACTTGTCTCATTTGCTTTTTGAAAACTCTTGTGCTGAAGTGGGTCTCTTCCGAATTTCTCAGAATTACTGGAACATCCCAACCAAACCTAAAAAAAGGTAAAAAATATTATTTTAACAAATGTTGAAACTTTATGTTACATGTAAAAATCTGCTGTGCTTCATTAGCTATTCCTTTCAGCATTGTCAGAAAAAGAGGTTACATCTCTCAATTTACGTTATTTTATGAAATTAATCTAGAACTAAGGGAGATTAGGGATCCCACCCAACTGCAAAACAGTTGGCCCTCTGTGTCAACCAACTGCACATCACAAATATTTGGGGGCAGGAGGAAGAATAAAAAATAATAATAACAAATAACACAAATTCAAAACCAATACAGTATAACAACTACACAGCATTTACACTGTATTAGGTATAAGTAATCTAGAGATTATTTAAAGTATACAGAAGGATGTGTGTAGGTTATACGCAAATACTATGTAATTTGTGTACTGGCTCATGCCTATTATCCTAGAATATGCGGGTGCATATCCTAGAATCAATCCTCCCCAGATATCAAGGAAGGACTATGTATTGTTCAGCTGGCTGAATCAACATATTCTTGAAAACAAACAGTTTTACTGTTAATACTTTTGATAACACCGAAGGAATATGGAGATTACAAATTATACTTAATACAACAGCAAACACATGATGAACTTAATGAATTTTTTTAAATATGAAAAACAAATATATATTCAAGAGGCAAACTATTTAACAGGATTTATGGGACAACAGAATTTTTTTTTGGAGTTGGAGTTTCACTCTTGTTGCCCAGGCTGGAGTGCAATGGCGTGATCTCGGCTCACTGCAACCTCCATCTCCCGGGGTTACAGGCACATGCCCCCATGCCAAGCTAATTTTTGTATTTTTAGTAGAGAGGGGGTTTCGCCATGTGGACCTGGTTGGTCTCAAACTTTTGACCTCAGATGATCTGCCTGCCTCAGCCTCCCAAAGTGCTGGGATTACAGGCATGAGCCACCACGCGTGGCTGAGACAACAGAACTTTTAAAACACCAACTACAGCTCTTCATTTATAATATATCTTCTATTTTTAAATTTCACGTAAAAATGTAGACTCTGACAATGCACACAGAACAGAATTAAAAGGAAAAAGAAAGGGGCTAAGCTCAATTCTTAGTAAAATTAAAGAACAGCTACTTTACTCAATTTACATAAAATAAAATTAACATATACCAGTTAAACTTGGAGACTTCAGCTTAAGATGGCACAGTCAGGGTCCTATTTGATGCACTCCCTTCTCTCCAAACATGCATCAGTGATAGATTAAAAAATAAAAAGAAAAATAAAAAAGACCCCACAGATACCTGAGTCCCATATGCTTTAAACAAAAAAACAAAGACTCCGCTGAAATGAGTAAACAAACTCTGGCATATTTAAACAAAAGAACAGAAGTACTCAGCACTGAAAAGGAATAACTGATTGCTACCCCCAAATGGATAAATTTCAGAAACATCATCCGACTCAAAAGAAGCCTTATGCAAAAGAATACATGCTGTATGATTCTCTAATATGAAATTCTAGAGCAGGCACAACAAATCTATGGTAGAAATAAAAATGAGAACAATAGTTGCTTCGGGGAGTACAGGAGTAGGAAGTAACTTTCCCTGGCTGGGAAAGAGCATAAGAAAATTGGTGGGAATGCTCAGTATCTTGACAGAGGCTTAAGTTGTATAGACGATGTGTTTGATAACATTTGGTAAATGTTTCACTTAAAATTTGTACATCTTACATGTAATTGTTACTTCAAAACAACTATAAACGAAAACAAATATTGAACAGTAATATGTAACATTTTAGAACTTACAGTGAAGTTCTAAAATCATCAAAGATAGACCAATGTGTGGATAAAAGAGTGGATTAATGTGGACAGATATGTAATACAGCAATTACAGTAAAATGCTGATGGTAGAACCTAAGTGACAGGCAAATGTTTGTTCACTGTATAATTCTTTCTAGTATTCCATATGTTTGAAAATTTTTATCATAAAATGCTGGGAAAAAGTCATACCTGGGTTTAAAGGCAAATACCTTTATGGATCTAAAAAAGGAAAGAAACATAAAGGAATGAGTAAGGCTATGCCATGGTTTCATGGTTCTCGGTCTGGCAGCAGACAGTGGTAACCAAGCCTTCACGTATTAAGGAGACGAGTATAGGCAGTCCACTCCAGAAAAGGGCTGGAGCCAGATTCATAACTTAGAACCAGGAGCTGAATTAGGTCAATATCAACACAAGCAGGCAGAACTGTGGTTTAAGACTTGGTCCTAGGCTGGGTGCACTGGCTCATGCTTATAATCCCAGAACTTTGGGAGGCTAAGGAGGGAGGAATGCTTGAGCCCAGGAGTTTGACACTAGCCTGTGTAACAACAGCGAGACCCCATCTCTACAAAAAAATAGAAAATTAGCCAGATATGGTGGTGTATATCTGTGGTCCCAGCTACTTGGGAGGCTGAGGTAGAAGGATCACTTGAGCCTGGGAGGTCAAGACTGCAGTAAGCAGAGACTGCCCTCCAGCCTAGGCAACACAGAGAGATCCTGTCTCAAAAAAAGAAAAAAGAAAAAGCAAACAAACAAAAAGGTCGGGCATGTCGGCTCATGCCTGTAATCCCAGCTCTTTGGGGGGCTGAGGAGGGTGAATCACCTGAGGTTGGGAGTTCAAGACCAGCCTGACCAACAAGGAGAAACCCTGTCTCTACTAAAAATACAAAATATTAGCCAGGCATGGTGGCACATGCCTGTAATCCCAGCTACCTGGGAGGCCGAGGCAGGAGAATTGCTTGAATCCAGGAGGCAGAGGTTGCAGTGAGCCAAGATCATGCCATTACATTCCAGCTTGGGCAACAAGAATGAAAGTCCATCTCAAAAAAACCAAAATAAAACAAAACACTCAGTCCTAGACTAGAGGTCTAGGAATCTAGGCATAAATAACTACAAAATGTTTTTGCAATCTATCCATCTGACAAAGGTCTAATATCCAGTCTATAAGGAACTTAAATAAATTTACAAGAAAAAAAAAACATTAATATGTGGGCAAAGGACATGAACAGATGCTTCTCAAAAGAAGACATTCATGTAGCCAACAAACATATAAAAAACAGCTCAACATCACTGATATCAGAGAAATTGAAATCAAAACCACAATGAGAGATACAATCTCACGCCAATCAGAATGGCAATTATTAAAAAATCCAGAAACAACAGATGATAGCAAAGTTGTGAAGAAAAAGAAACACTTTTGCACTGTTGGTCGGAGATCTAGAGGCAGAAATACCATTTGACTCAGTAATCCCATTACTGAGTCCTATTACTGAGTAATCCTATTACTGAGTATATACTCAAAGGAATATATGTCATTCTATTATAAAGATAAATGCATGCATACATTCATTGCAGCACTATTCACAACAGCAAAGACATGGAATCAATCCAAATGCCCATCAGTGGGAGACTGGATAAAGAAAATGTGGTACATATATACCACGGAATACTATGCTGCCATAAAAAGGAACAAGATCATGTCCTTTGCAGGAACACAGATGAAGCTGGAAGCTGTTATCCTCAGCAAACTAACACAGGAACAGAAAACCAAACGTTACATGTTCTCACTTATAAGTAGGAGCTGAAGAGTGAGAACACATGGACACATGGGGGGGAAACAACACAGAGTGGGGCCTGTCAGGGTGGGAGTTGGATAAGGAACAGCATCAGGAAGAATAGCTCATGGATGCTGGGCTTAATACCAAGGTGATTGGTTGATCTGTGTAGCAAACTACCATGGCACACATTTACCTATATGTAACCAACCTGTACATCCTGCAGCACATGCAACCCAGAACTTAAAAGTTAAAGGAAAAATATAAAAATAAAAATAAAATAAAATATTCAACTAATAATAATAACTGTACAGTGGATAAACAGTGAGGATGAGAACAAAGGGAGAAAAATAACAAAACAAAACAAATCTTCTACTAAAATTTAGGTTGAAAACCGAAGTTTCAAAACACACAAACATAACACTGAGAGATAACCAATAAAATTAACAAATGAAATAAAAGTTCACTTTTGATTAATCTGATTTTACAAAAGAGGTAAGGCTGCTCTGGTCCTGCCTAACAAAGCTGAAAAGCAAGACTCTAACAGACTAAACTATTTCTGAGTAACTTAACTGTGGCCCAGAATAAAGCCCAAGAATATTTATAGGAATACAAAAATATCCAGCACCTAATAAGGTAAAATTCACAATGTATTGCATCTGATAAAAAAAATTAACAGACATGCAAAGAAGCAGGAAAATATTACCCACAATGAGGGGAAAAACTCTATTAAAATAGATCCAGAAATCATACAGATACTTGAATTAGTAGACAAGAATATAAAAATAGCTCTCAGAACTATATTCCATATGTTTAAGAAGAAAAGCAATGACTGCACATATGATATAGAGGCATGGAAGATATTTAAAAGTCCCAAATCAATTTTTAGAGATGAAAAACATAACGTTTTAGATAAAAAAATATAGTAGATGAGATTAACACCAGATTAGATACTGCACAATAAAAGATTAGCAATCTTGAAGACAACATAATAGAAAGTACTGAAAATGAAACACAGAAAGGAAAAAGACTGAAGAAAAATAAATAAAGCATCAGTAAGCCAAGGGACAACTTTTAAGCAGTCATGTAACTGAAGTCTGAACCTATCGCTCAAGTTTGCAGAGGACAGATAAAGTATTTGAACATATAATGACTAAAACCTTCCCCCAAATACTGAAAACTATAAAAACCTACAGACCCAAGAATCTCAATGAGCTCCAAGCACAAGAAACAAAGAAAATTACCTAAGGCAAATAATAATCAAATTGCTTAAAACCAGTAATAAAGAGAAAATACTAAGAAAAAGAAAAAAGATACACTACAGTTGCTAAAGAAAAAGAAAAAAGATACACTACACACAGAGAAACAAAGATAAAAATGAGAGTAGCTTTTTAATATTAATAAGAAATAATGAAAGGCAGACTATCTTTAAAGAACTAAAAGGAAAAAAAAAATCTTATCGGTCAAGGCTGGGCACAGTGGCTCACGCCTATAATTCCAGCACTTTGGGAGGCCGAGGTGGGAAGGAGGGCAAACTGCCTGAGCTCAGGAGTTCAAGACCAGTCTGGCTAACATGGCAAAACCGTCTCTACTAAAGATACAAAAATTAGCTGGGCGTGGTGGCATGCACCTGTAATCCCAGCTAGTTAGTAGGTCGAGGCACCAGAGTCCCTTGAATCTAGAAGGCAGAGGTTCCAGTGGGCCAAGATTGTGCCACTGCACTCAAACCCGAGTAACAGAGCAAGACTGTCTGGAAAAAAAAAAAAAGAAAGAAAGAAAGAAAGAAAAAAATCTTGTTAATCTAGAATTCTATACCTCTGTTTTTCCAAAGCAAAATTAAAGATTTTTCAAACATAACAAAAGCTAAAAGAATTCATCACCAACAGATTTGCACAACAAGAAAAATTAAAGTATGCCTTGGGAAGAAGAAAGATGATACCAAAAAAGAAACCTGGATTGATACAAAGAAATAAATAGCAGTGAAATGGTAACTCCATCAGGAATTGATGCTTTTCCTATATCTCTTTAAAACATTACTTGAAGGTAGATGGTGATAAGTTGGAGGTATATTATAAACTTCAAAGGAACCATTAAAAAAAGTTATTGCTAATAAACCAACAAAGAAGGTAAAATAAAATCACATAAATTATTTAACTAATGCAAATGAGGGCTGAACAAAAGGGAAAAAGAAAAAAAGCAGACAAGTAAAATAAAAGAGGGGAAAAGAAGCAAAGAATAGACAAAACAAACAAAAAATGAATAGCAAGATGGTGGAATTAAATCTAACCACATCAATAATCACATTAAATGAAAATGTTTTAAACTCCTTAATTAAAAGGCAAAGATTATTGGATTGGATAAAAACATAAGACCTAGCTATATTGTACATCCAAGAAACCCAGTTTAAATAAAAAGACAAAAATAGTTTACAAGTAAAAGGATGAAAAAAGATGTATCTGCTGACACTAATCAAAAGAAAGCTGAAGTGGCTACATCAATACTAGACAAAGTAGATCTCAGAGCAAAGACTATTACCAGGATCAAAGAGGTCCATTTCGCCGGGCGCGGTGGCTCAAGCCTGTAATCCCAGCACTTTGGGAGGCC
>NW_016107722.1:1221063-1222177 GCF_001604975.1 Cebus imitator | reverse complement strand
GGAGGCGGAGGTTGCGGTGAGCCGAGATTGCACCATTGCACTCCAGCCTGGGTAACAAGAGCGAAACTCCGTCCCCCAAAAAAAGAGGTCCATTTCATAGTGATAAATGGGTCAATTCATCATGCAGACAAAATATTCCTAAGTGTCGATGTACTTATTGATAGAACTTCAAAATATAAAGCAAAAACTGATACAACTGCCAAGAGAAACAGACAAATCTACAATTATAGTCAGAAATTCTAATAATCCCCACCACTTCAATAATTGGCAGGTCCAATATATAGAAAATCACTAAGAACATCAAAAACTTGAATAACACTATCAACTAATTTGACTTAATTGACACTTATAAAGCATCTCACCCAGCAATAGCAGAATATATATTATTTTTAAGTGCACTAGGACATTTGCCAAAAGAGAGAATATATTTGGTTTATAAAACAAGTCTCAATAAATTTACAAGATGTCAAGTCATAAAAAAGTATGTTCTCTAACCACAATGGAATCAAATTATAAATCAATAACAGAGATATCTTTTAAATTTCCAAATATTTGGAAATTAAATAACAAAACTCTAAATAACTTGGAAATCAGGAAAAAAATCAAAAGGGAATTATTTTAAATTATGACCTCAATAAAAATGAAGACATATGTGTCAGAATGTGTGGAATACTGATAAAGCAGTATTTACAGGGAAATTAAAAGGCACTAAACATTTCTGTTCCATCTCCTGGAACAGAAAACCAAATACGGCAAGTTTTCATTTATTAAGTGGGAGCTAAATGATGAAAACTGATGAACCCAAAGAAGGGAACAACAGACACTGGGATCTACCTGAGGGTGGAGGTAGTGAGGAGGAAGAGAAGCAGAAAAGATAACAATTGGGGCCAGGAGTGGTGGCTCATGCCTGTAATCCCAACACTTTGAAAGGCCGAGGCGGGCAATCACCTGAGGTCGGGAGTTTGAGACCAGCCTGACCAACATGGGGAAACCCCGTCTCTACTAAAAATATAAAAAATTAGCAGGTGTAGTGGCACATGCCTGTAAGCCCAGCTACTCAGGAGGCTGAGGCAGGAGAATCGCCTGAACCCAGGAGGCTGAGGTTGCAGTGAGC
>NW_016107722.1:1211610-1221038 GCF_001604975.1 Cebus imitator | reverse complement strand
AAAAAAAAAAAAGAAAGATAACTATTAATAACTATTAGGGAGGATTAATACCTGGGTGATGAAATGATCTGTACAACAAAACCATGACACGAGTTTACCCATGTAACAAACCTTCGCATGTACCTCTAAACCTAAAATAAATGTTTAAAAACAAAAACAACAGAAATCTCAACCTTATAAAATACAGGCCACCAATGAGTCCAAGTTTCTATCAACCAAACAAGTATGAGTTAACACTTTAGATGCAGAATTTCTTGAGAATATACCCAGATCAATCAATATGATCTGATCTAGTGTTACATTCTATTCTCTGGCTTAACAAATTTACAATCCATCCTCACATATATTCCCAGGATTCCACAGATACACATTAGCAAAATTTTGCAATTCTTTTCAAGGACGAACTATTTCTAATCAGATCAGATTGTGTCCCTATACTACACAACATGCAGAGATCTGGGCTTCAAGACAAGACAATAGAGGTAGGTCTTAAGTGTGGATAGCCTTTGTAAAGCAACTGCCCTAGGTGAGGTTATTACAGGATCTTCAAGCAAGAAAAGGCTAATTTTCTCACACATGGAAAGTAAGCGGCTTCTGTCAACAATGGATGCTCCGAGTGACTGGAGTTTTTTTCAAGATTCTCAACTCTGTCCATGTCTACCTAGATTGTCCCCATTCCAAGTCTCAGGGTTCCACTTCTTTCCAATAAATATTCTACATGAGACACCGACAAAAGCCAGGTTATTCTATTCCTAGTGTAATTAAAACTGTGTTTAGGCACCCGCCACCATGCCCAGCTAATTTTTGTATTTTTAGGAGACATGGGGTTTCACCATATTGGCCAGGCTGGTCTTGAACTCCTGACCTCAAAGATCTGCCCGCCCTGGCCTCCCAAAGTGCTGGGATTACAGGCAGAGAGCCAAGACCACACCACTGCTCCAGCCTGGGCAACTGAAAAAGACTCTGTCTCAAAAACAAAATAAATAAAACTGTGTTCAATTTTTGGCAAGACAAAATAAAGTGCTTTAGAGCCACAGAAACTTTCTGATTCTCTAATAATTGACCAATCTAACAGTTTGAAGACCTGACTTTGTCATTTTCTTTCTGTTAGTGCTCCAGGGAACACAGAAGCCCCCATCTCACTTCTCCCTCAGTCCCTGTAGTCACCATTACTGCCATAACAGGCAAGCCCTTTAGCCACTTGGTCCTCCAGCGCACTGCTTCAGAAATAATTTTACCACAACCAACCAAATATAATAATTTGATTGTGATGCCACTATATGTAGTGGGTTACTAGATTATTTCCCACTGGCAAAGAGCTAAAGTTTACCAAACCGACCCCCAAATTCTATCTTTGAAAGTTTTCTCACCAGAATCTCATTCTTAGTGACAATTTATCAGTCGCAGTCCATGCAGGAGTCTGAAACTGCATCTGTTATTTTAACAAAGAGATTTTATTTTTTAAGTTATCAGCATCAACAAAGAGAAATTTTAATATGAATAATGTTAACCATATGTTGAAGAACTTAAAAGACAGAGGACACTGAGTCGCTACTTATTTGATAAGAAGTAGCAACAGCAGGAAGCAGCTATCACTCCTAGGACAAGGGAACAGAGAAAAGAGAATAAAGAAAATTATATAGTTTAGAACTTTGGAGAAGAGACTATGGAGCTCAGGACTCAGACCTGAGGAAAGGATACTGGTAGCTTTAAGGGAGTGCATAAGGCTGATTCTAGCGGAGTAGGGAAGCATAAACTGGAACAAGTGGGACCAACTATTAATGCCAGAGGGAGGCATTATTGTGGCAAGTGAAAGACAAGAAAAGAAATCAACAGAAAGCAGCATGTCTCTTCATCCCTTCCAGCCTTCCAGTCTCCCTCCCTTGTTGGCAAGGCCCAATAGGTAGTCAGCTTGCAAAGAAGAAATGTAGTTTAGAGTTCTGCCCTAGATTCACAAGGCAGAGGGTGGTATGAAGTCGAGGTCAACAGCTTAATAAACTGCAGTCAAGAGGAGGCTGGGAGTAGTTACTGAGTCATGGTCCCTGATTATTTGAAATTGTTAAAGGGTGTAAATGGCCTTTTGGGTGTCTTTGTGCTCAGTGCCTGGCAGAAGCTATCAGAGCTCACAGAAACCATCATATGGTAAAAGAAAAATACTATACTTCCAGTTGCATGCCTCTTTGCTATTGCTATTGGGATTCCAATAACCAGATGCTCCTGTTCTTTTTCCACTACCACACAGTGCAGGTGGACATGGTAAACAGTGGAAAGAAGCAAATGGTGAAAAACTCAGAGCAGTACTAAGGGGAAAACCATGACAGAGAAAACACATGACCAATAGGGATGGTATTATGGGAAGTTAAAACAAAACAAAACAATGAGAAGGGTGAAAAACATGTACATTAACTAGTCTGCCCTTCTGACTGGGGTACTATTAGAAAGATGTTTTTATGAGATCTACATGGTGTCCAAGTTTTCATCACTTCTAGTCCATAAATATGTGGCCTTGGCTTAAGTTTGCAAATAAACATGGTAAAAAGCTTATCTACAGGGGCAAAGCTAACTCAGATGGAGAGAATGGCTGGGTTAGGCTCAAGGTTACTGGTTAGACCTAAATCACGATGAAAGTGACTGGCATTTAAATGGTCTTCTGGCCTCGGCAGTGCTTAGCCCAGACTTCCAAATGTTCTACGACTCCATGGGCTTCCACTCTTGTAAAACTCTTACCCAAATGGGGTGATTTGGCAGTTATTAAATTTTCAAACCAAGTCTTAAAGCTGGCAGAGCCAGGATTTGAAACTGTCTGACTCCAAAGTCTGTCTGTTAACCACTACAAACATAAGGCTCCTGCCTAGCCTCTTCCCAATACTAAAGATTGGTATCTAAGATATCTAATTAGTTGGCCTATTTAAAATAAAAATTAAAGCACATAAGGCAATTATCAACTAGTTACTATTTTCCTTAGTGGAGAAAAATTATGTTTCATTAAGAGAATAACACTAACATTATAGTCATTTAAAAATCTTGTGTTAAGACTGCTTTTCTCACACAGGCAGCACCTTCCAATAATTCCAATGACAAACTTTCATGTAATGAACAATATCAATAAAATCTGATGGGTCAATAACCAATTGTGTAAGATTGGTCTTTGTTTTCCAATCTTATTCTCACATACAAGTAATTTGTATTTCCAATCCTCACCCACAAACAAGGCAAGGAATTCTAGGCTCTATTGCTAGTAGGGTGAGGGGCAAAGTGGAAATGTCAAAACTTTGGTCACTTCCTAAAGATGGCATATATTTTCGTAAACTGACAAGGGTCCGTGTTCTTTAAGGCAATCAAATAAATGCAACCAAAGGCTATTTTAAAATTCGTTTTCCATAGCCTTCTTTATTCACTAACATGTTCTCCTCTGCCCCTCTGCTCATGCCCAGACTGCCTTCTCTGAAATGCCTCTTCTTCACTACTATATACATTTGATTCCATTTATTTTTAAAAATACTCATTCTCCGAAATCCAGCTCATGTCTCTCTCTTCAACAGAGTCTTCTCTGACCTCTTCAGACTATGGCTGTTATCCACTTAGAATTGCTGTTTGATCTTTTTGTAACTATCATCTTCTCAAAGGGACTCCGGAGGCTGTGGCCTAGAAAAACTGCTGTGGGCTAGTAACACGGTTTCAACTCGCTATTATTTACAAGCCTTGTCTAAACATGATACAACAGCATCTCCTCAAGTGAGAAACTGAACCGCTAGGCTAGAATTGCTCAGCGGTTATCTAACAGTCCATTCTACTTGTATCCAATAGGCAATTGTGCTGTCCTCAATGTAACTTATTTCTAAGGTCTCTTCCAGCTCTAAAATTATGATTTTACAATTCTATCGACTTAAATAGTACTTCAAAAGGTGTGGAATCTACATAGAAACCTTTAAACTCTCAAATGGTAACAGTTCAGTTACAAGTTACGCTGAAAGATCTGAGGCTAAGGGCTCCACTCAGGTCAGAATCACAACTAGGAACCTCGCTCACTGTCCATCCAGTCTGTGCACTGTAGCACAGCTGACTGACTCATTCCAAACACACAGTAGGCCCGAATCCAGGACAGACGCCAAACGGAGAAGCACTTTCTCCCAACACCGAGACCAAGCCCCTCCTGGCTGCTTTATCGCCTACAAACAAAGCTGAGTAAAACACCCCAATCCGGTACCACCCCAAGGTGCCCCAAGCGACGCGGACCAAACGGTGATGCTGGGCAGTGACGCAGGTGCAGCGTCCACCTTGTTTTCCTCGCAGAGAAAGTCGGAGTCCCCGGCACCGGGGGACACCGGATCCCCGACGTCCTCGGGCCCGCGGCCCTCCGGCTCCTGTGCCCCCTGCAGTTTGTCGCGACCCCACTCCCGGAGTGTCCGCCCCTTCGTCTCTCACTCCTGGGACCCTTACCATCCCAGTACCAGGCCGGTGGTCACGATGAAGCAGGTAAACACCACCGCGATGTAGAAAAGCGGCGAGTATTCATAGAGGGTCACCAGAAACACCGCAGCCATCAGGGTCTCAGTCTGGGCTGAACCCGGCTCCAGCCGCGTAGCCCAGCCCAGCCCAACCCAGCCCAGCGGAGTCCAGCCCGCCCGGCCAGGCTAAAAGTCACTACGGTGCCCCGGAGCGGACAAACTTTGTAGATCCGCACTCGCCTGGAGTTCTCGTGAGCAAGACTTTAGGGCAGCCTCGCGGGCAGCGGGAGCCTGCGTACCAATCACGGCGCCGCCTGCAGGATCCGCCACGCCCCTCCCGCTCCTGTCCCGAGCTATTGGCTACGCAGACGTGGGGGACGACTCGCACCGCCCCCGACTCGAGGGATTGGTACCCAGCGGGCGTCTTAGACGCTCTGGCCCAGCGGTCATTGCTGTTCCGCCGGCAAATTCTAAATAGACTTGAGGGCCAACTCTGTCCCGGCCTTGGGCAATACAGGTTTTCTGAAATCAGAGAGAGGCGCAGTCCGAAATCTGCGTGCACCGTTTCTAAATCCTGAAACCCTGCGCATTATATCTTAGGCAAACTTGGGGGGAGGAGGAGGAGGGCGGGCATCTTGGGTTCTACGAAATGAAATAACCATAGGCACAGTGAAAACACAAGAGTCTCTAGCACAAGCAATTTATATGAGACTTGTCAGCCTTTTCAGATTGGACTTAGTCGTATAGGAAAATCAGCTCATCCAAGATTCTCTTAGAAATAAAACATCGGCTTCCTCCCACACCCTCCTCTTTTTCTCTTCTTCTTATACTCCTCAAGTTAAAATTAGCCAAACATTTGAACCTGTATTCGTTTCCACTTTAAGAATAATTTAATTTTTTTTTTTTTTAAGAACAGAAAGTAGCTAAATGCCCACTCCCTCGTCTCAACCCCATGAGTCAGCTCCATTGAGGTGGCCTCCCTGAAAGTCTTTCATAACACTTCATTCATTGGTTTGCGTGTAATCCTAAAGCCACAACTATCTACATCAGAGAATGGGAATATGTACTCTTACTATATGTAAGCAGCAACACACTCTGCTACAAATCAGAGTTTTGTTACTGAGGAAGAAAGAGTATGGACACTGGGATAGGTAACTGGTAGCCTCTGTCACCCTCCTAAGTCACCAATAAAATTTGTGCTTGAGAAAGATAAACTAAGTTTATCCTATGGCCTCACATATTCCTTGGCAAATGACCATGTATTCTCTGGAGCAGCACTGTTTGAGAAGCTTACTTCTACAAAACAATTTTTAATTACTATATATCTGACTTGTGAAAGTATATAGTTTAATCAGCCCTCAATTGTTGGACAATTTTTCATTGCTATAAACAATACTGCAATGAACATCCCTACAGCTAAAGTATTTCCTTAGAATAAATTACTAGAGATGGAACTATGGTAAAAAAAAAAAAAATTGTACATTTTAAAAGACTTTGTAGAAATACTGCTCTCCAGAAATGTTGTACCAATTTGTATTCTCACTCTTTCATCCACAGTTTGCCATCATTTGATATTGTCAGTTAACAAAAATATTAGCCAATCCGAAAGGCAGTTTTATTGCAACAACAACAACAAGAAGAATTTCTACAATGAAATGAAAATGTAGGAAGCTCCAAGTTAAAGTGACGTTAAACACATACATCGAATTTTTATTCCTCCTCAAGTCCACTAAAACTACAGTAAAGTGATTTAAAATGTAAATCTACAAAACAAGAACAGAAAATATAAAATAGCAGCAACATATTGGGACGATGAACAAGGATAATTCACTAACCAATATATGAAAACCAAATCCCAAACCAGCAGTGGAAAAAACTGAGACCCAAACGATTTACTTTGAAGAATTCTCAAAAAGAGCAAGAACTAATACAAACTTAACTAGAGTCTTTATCATTTCCCACTGGGATATCTGCTAGGGCCACTGAAACTTTCCAATGTACTCTGCACAGTGATAGTAAAAATGATTTTTCCACAGCATGTACTTTATTGCCAAGAACGCTTGATTGTCATGTTATATTTCCTTGAGGACAAAGTTCCCAAGGTCCTTGTGTGGCATACCCAGTTCTACATGACTCGACTTCTACTTTTCCCTCATTTACTCATTCAGAAAATGTTTATTGAGTGTCAGACATGTGCCAGACATTCTAGAAAGCAATTAGGGATACAATAATAATCAAAAAATGACATATCCCTGTTTTTACGGAGCTTAGTATCTCAGGGAAGAGATAAATGTTAACCAAAGAATCAGGAACAAAATATAAAGGCAGAATTATGATACATGTTGTTAAAAAGAGAAATATGGGCGGCCAGGCATGGTGGCTCATGTTTATAATCCCAGCACTTTGGGAGGCTGAGGAAAGCCAATCACTTGAAGCCAGGTGTTTGAGACCAGCCTGGGAAATATGGCAAAACGCTGTTTCTACGAAAAATACAAACATTAGCCAGCTGTGGTGATGCATGCCTGTAGTCACAACCACTCAGGAGGCTCGAGAACCGCTTGAACCTGGAAGGTGGAAGTAAGTCTTGACTCACTGCATCGCTGCACTCCAGCCTGGGTGACAAAGGGACACTCCATCTCAGAGAGAGAGAGAGAGAGAGAGAGACAGAGAGAGAGAGAGAGATAGAGAGAGAGAGAGAGAGAGAGAGAAACACGCAGTTGTGAGAGCATATAATGGGGAAAATGAGGGGGATATAATGTAGAACAGGGAAACCTTCCCAGAAGAACAGATGGTTGAGAGAGAGGCAAAAGAAGAGGAGGGGAGGAAGAGCATTTAGCACAAAAGCTACAGCACATGCAAAGGCCCTGAGGTGAGAACTGAAAGACTAGTATGGCTAAAGCATAGTGAGTGAGAAGGAACAGGGTATGTGATAAGATGGAGAGATAGGTAAGGCCCAGACCATACAGGAATCATGCCATTTTATCTACATAAATTTACACTAAGAACAATGAGAATCCGCAGATGAGATTGAAGGGGGTATGTGTGACAATCTATTTGTATTTTGTAACAATCACTTTGGCTATTGTATGCAAAACTAATTGGAAAGAGGCTGAGGCAGATACGAGTGACTATAGGGACATTAATTAATAGATTCTTTCAAAATGCCAGGCAAGAAATATTGCTACCTCTGATTAGCAAAGTCATCAGGAATTGAAGCAAAGTGAATTATTAATTGGAAATGATTTTGTGAGTGACAGAAAATCAACAAAAATAGTATCTTAGTGATCATAAAAGTGTATTTTTCTCTCAAGTGAAAGTCCAGAGGTAGGCAATACAGGGCCAATATAGTGCTGCACAGTGCAAGGACCCAGGCTTCTATTTCTCTCTACCATTTGCAGCTTCCATTCCTAAGATCACCTCATGATCCAAGATGGCTGCTGCAGCTCCAGCCATCAGGTTCATATTCCTGTTAGCAGGGAGGACAAAAGGGAGGGAAAATGAGACACCATTTCTATTTAAGGATACTCTAGGGACACATCATACATCCAAATTCAGCATCATGCCCACATTTACCTGCAAGCGAAGCTGGAAAACACAGTCTTTGTTCAAGATAGTCGTGTGCTTGTCTACACTAGAGAGTCCTATTACTTATAGATGGAGGAAAAAATTAAAAGAGAAGCGTCCCTGTCATAGAAATATGTAAGACTTAATGCTAGATTGGACATGGCATATGGGAGAGAGGCAGGAGTTGAGGTTTCTGGCTTCTTCCCCAAGAAGAATGGATGTCTTCCTTTCACCAAATTGGATTCTGAATCTCCAGTCTCTTACCATTCATCCTTGTTCCCCTTCCTTCATCCTCTCCTCCTTACAAACACTAATTTTAGCCCTACTGAATTACCAATCTTCTAAAACACAATAGAGATATTACAGATGCAGATTTTCAAGACCTGAAGCTCATACTTTTTGGGTGACCCATTCCAAGAAGGTGAACATAAAATTGCAATGACAAAATTAAGCATAAGGCCATAAAAAGGGCCCACACAAACTTAAACTTCGTTCATACTTGCGTATTTTAACCTGAACCTTTACTTTATCTATCACCAAGATTAAAAATTGTAAGATGCCATGGATTATTAGGTGTGTCCGGACTCCAGAGAAATTAAAATTTGGGGATTGGGAAGGGGGAAGAGGACACCAATCTTTAATTTAGTGAAATGAGCCATTTGCAGATCCCAGAATTGGCCGTGCATATTTCTTCCCTTGTCTGGAAAGCCCGTCTTCTTTCCTCCCCATCCTTCTCCTGGCTAACTTTTAGTTACCTTTAAGGACTCAGTTCTGAAGCTCCCTTCTCCAGCAAGCCTTCCTGTATGCTTCCAAACCCTTGTGGAGATGCCTCTTCCAAAGCAACCAGTATGTGACCGTATGGGAGCCCTCCTATTTCTGGTGTGAGCCTCTGCTCACTGATGTATTTAGCCTGCTAGGTACCCAGCTCTCTGAGCACAGGAATGACACTTCATTAATGTTTGTGCCACCAGCACCTAGCAGATGTGGGGTAGTCATATTACTGAATTAATGAAGGAATGAAAGAAGCTTTTCTCCATGAGATTATTTGGAAGCACAAAGTATCAATATTAGTTTTTTTTTTTTTAAAGTTTGACTCTCAGATGAGCAGGAAGAATGGCAGTTCTTTATTATCTCTAACTGATCTAGTTTTGCTTGAAACCCCACCCTAGACCTAGCGTGGTGGCTCATGCCTGTAATCCCAGCACTTTGGTAGGCCAAGGCAGGCAGATGGCTTGAGCCTAGGAATTGAGACTAGCATGAGCAACATAGTGGGACCCTGTTTCTATAAAAAATTGAAAAATTAACTGGGTGAGGCAGGAGGATTGCTTGAGCCAGGGAGGTTGAGGCTACAGTGAGCTGTGATTTTGCCACTGCACTCCAGCCTGGGTGACACAGAAAGACACTGTCTCAAAAAAA
>NW_016107722.1:1208673-1211600 GCF_001604975.1 Cebus imitator | reverse complement strand
AAAAAAAAAAAAAAAAAAAAAAAAAGAAAGAAAACAGCAAGACCCTGTCTCAAAAAAGAATAAAAAGAAAGAACCACCCCCACCCCCACCAAGTATTAGGGTAAAAAGAGAAGACAATGTGAGCTTAAATTTATCAATTAAAAAGTATATTAGGCCAGGCACGGTGGCTCACGCCTCTAGTCCCAACACTTTGTAAGGCTGAGGTGGGTGGATCGCCTGAGGTCAGGAGTTTGAGGCCAGCCTTGCCAACATGGTGAAACCCTGTCTCTACTAAAAACACAAAAATTAGGCTGGCTTGGTGGCGGGTGCCTGTGATCCCAGCAACTCGGGAGGCTGAGGCAGGAGAATCGCCTGAACCCGGGAGGTTGAGGTTACAGTGAGCCAAGATTGTGTCACTGCACTCCAGCCTGGCTGACAGAGCAAGATTCCATCTAAAAACAAAAAAGTATCTTAGACTCTTCAAGTTTAATTGCTCCGTTTAGGAAGCTGGTCAGGTTCGAGAAAATTTTTTGTCTCTCCTCTCTCTTCTCTAGATTCTTCCAAAGACAATATCTGATTGTACAAGGTATTCACATGACCTGATAGTGGGGGTCAGGAAAATAAGACCTCAGCTCTGCATGACACCTGTAGGTCCTCACTAAGGTGAAGCAGGTTTAATCTGGCTTTTTGTGGTACCAGGCTAGCCCTCACTGCAGAGATCCAGGGTTCTAGCCATTTACCTGTGATTGTAAAACCCTCATAAACTATGGCTCCTTAGCTCTACTAGTTCACCAGACTGCTCACCATCTCCAATGTTACTTACTGGGGAATAGGTAAACATGTAGATTCTTGCGTGTGTCACATGCGGGCTAGTGAGAACCAACAGTTATCTCAGGATACCCAATCAGGCTACCTCTGCCACCGAACACCATTGCTCTAGCACCACAGTGCCGGTGGTGCGAAGCCAAATGCAAGGCCTCCCCTTTCCTAGAGGGAAAGTGGACTACCACCTCCAATCTCTTCAGTTTCTCCAATACCCCACCTATTTTTAAATTTTGTAATTTTTTATTTTTGGAGATGAAGTCTTGTTCTGTTGCCCAGGCTGGAGTGCAGTGGTGCAGTCTCAGCTCACTGCAACCTCTGCCTCCCGGGATCAAGAGATTCTCCTGCCTCAGCCTCCCAAGTAACTGGGACTACAGGCACCCGCCACCACACCCAGCTAATTTCTGTATTTTTGGTAGAAATGGGGTTTCACAACATTGGCCATGCTAGTCTCAAATTCCTGACCTCAAGTGATCCACCTACCTCAGTCTCCCAAAGTGCTGGGATTACAGGCGCGAGCCACCGCCCTAGCCCCAATACCCCATGTATTTGGATGCTTCCACTGCAATCACCCACCTACCCAATATTCCAGCCTGGAGGGAGGTGGAGACAAAACTGACTTTATTTTATTTTCTGAGACAGGGTCTCGCTCTTTCGCCCAGGCTGGAATACAGTGATCACGGTTCACTGCAGCCTCAACCTACTGGGCTCAAGCGATTCTCTTGCCTCGGCCTGTTATAGTGATGGGATTGCAGCGGTGAGCTACCAAGCCCGGCCAAGTGACTTTATTTTAAATGCTAATCTGTCGTGTAATTTCTGACTAACCCTGCGTCGAGAATGCCTTCAAAATGTCTCATTGATGTATTGCTCTTTATGTAGAAACTTTGCTGGAAAACATGGTCCCAATCCAGATCCCAAGAGTAGGTTCTTGGATCTTGTGTAGGAAAGATTTTGAGGCAAGTCAAAGAGAGCAGTGAAATAAGCAAGTTTATTGGAAACTACCCTGTTACAAAGTAGGAGTCTTCAGCAGGAGAAGAAACACTCCATCCTTGGTTAGTTCCTCTATACTTAAACTGCAAGGAGCAATAATAAACTTGGAACATGTAGATATGCTGGCTAAAGGTAGGGGCTATTGGTGTTACAGATGACCATTAATCCTTCATTAATGGTATCTTTAAGTAAAGTGGGCTTCACTCTTAAGACATCTGGACATTCTGAAGGCTTTGTGGGAGATGCTCTATATGGTCATAAATATTCTGCAATTATAAGTGATGGTCAGCTTGGGTTGTGGGTGTTTTCAGACCAGAAGTATTAACCTTACAGGTGCCTTGTGAGTGCTTAGCTACTCACTCATGATGGAGTCCCTCTGGCCACACTTTATTAAACCAGAGGCCTGGAAAGCAGGTGTTTCTCTTACAGGAACACCTATTCATTGTAAGTTTCCTCCAAAACAACCCTCGTTGCTGCAGAAATCATAGGCTCTGCTCTGACACCCATAGCCACCTACACATTCCTTCCAGAGCACATATGCTCTTTTCTCAAGGTATAAGCCCTGGGTCTGGGGTGTTGCAATGTAGAGATCTAATTGTCTTGCAGCTGCCCAAGACAACATTTCTGTGTTTCCCTAATAAATCACACAAAACCAACAAACTGGATTTTTCTGGCTCCTTCTTTGGTCTCTCTGCTCCTTCAGCCTTTAGGAGCTGCTTTGCATATGTGGCCATTTCACCAAGGGGGAAGCCAGAACAGGTGGATATGATCCAGCACTTGCTCTAGCCCTTACTCCTCCCCACGCTCCGGCAGATCAGAAGCAGAAGACTTGCCTTCCTTCCCGGCAGGTACTTTCCTCATGTCAGAGCCTCACTTTCCCTGCTGTATGGCATACGTTAAATACCACTCTACTGTTGCCAAGGTCTCGATTTTGAAATGGTGACTGAACTTAAAAAATTTATAAAGGCTTTCTTTCTTGGTAGTGTCTGGCTTTTTCAAGATGACTGTGTTTCTTGAGATTCAAACATCTTATTTTAGAAGTCAAAAGCTGCTTTTTCTTTTTAATTTCTGACATCACAGTTCTATTTATTCTTTGATGCTGATAGATACTTCTGACTGATCAAGGAGAAGGCCTC
>NW_016107722.1:1173238-1208598 GCF_001604975.1 Cebus imitator | reverse complement strand
TTTTTTTGAGACAGAGCCTCACACTCTGTCGCCCAGGCTGGAGTGCAGTGGTGTGATCTTGGGTCACTGCAACCTCCACCTGCCTCAGGCGATCCTCCTGCCTCAGCCTCCCAAGTAGCTGGTACTACCAGTGCACACCACTACGCCTGGCTAATTTTTGTATTTTTATTAGAGATGGGGTTTCACCATGTTAGCCAGGCTGGTCTTGAACTCCGAATCTCAGGTGATCCACCCACCTTGGCCTCCCAAAGTGCTGTGATTATAGGTGTGAGCCACTGTGCCTGGCCGAGAAATGCAATAAATATTAACATGTTTTTGAAAGTTATAATCTCCCTTATGTATTTGCTGGAGCTGCCAAGCCTTTCATTCATATGGTCTTTCTATAGTACACATTCTGTCCTAGAAGGTCAGATTTATCTCAATTTGGAAATATCAATAGGTAGAAATATAAAAAGTGTCCTCACTTTGAGTTTCAAACTTTGAGAAACTGGCAAATGGAACTCAAAGTACAATTTTGATATCAGGTCATAGATAACAGAAGCTGTGAAAAATCTTACAGTACTTTGGCAGAACCTAACAGCTTAACTCTTTATAGCCCACTGAACTTCCAAGTCCCTGAAATGCTCCTGGTTTCAGATGCTGGGCTTCTATTGTCTATAACTATGAAGTGGTAGAAGGCTATCTGAAGCCTGCTCCAACTGAGCTGACACTGATGATTAATGTGGTATTTAGTCTGTGACCCAAAGCTTAGGACATTCGTCTAGAACAGTGGTTCTCAGCTGGGAGTGTTCCTCCCTGCCACTTCAACATCTAGCAATGTCTGGAGACATTTTTGTTCATCACAACTAGGGAGTTGCTACTGGCCTCTCTAGTGGGTGGAGACCAGGAATGCTGCTAAATATCCTACAATGCATAGCACAGCCTACTCACAGCAAAAAATTATCCAATTATCCAATGTTAATATTGCTGAGGTTGAGAAACCCTGGTACAAAAAATTCTATTGGTTCTGGGCACTTCTCACCAAATCACTGTTTCCACCTTGGTCCAGGCATGCCTTTTACTGAGTTACCACAGTAGCCTCCTGAATAGTGTCCTTCTGCCTCTGCTCTCCACAGGCTATTCTTCTTCTTTTTAAAAAATACTTATTTAAGGCCGAGCACGGTGGCTCATGCCTGTAATCCCAGCACTTTGGGACGCTGAGCCTGGCGGATCACAAGGTCAGGAGTTTGAAGCCAACCTGGCCAATACAGTGAAACCCCGTCTCTACTAAAAATACAAAAATCGGCTGGGCATGGTGGCACGTGCCTGTAGTCTCAGCTACTCGGGAGGCTGAGGCAGGAGAGTCACTTGAACCAGGGAGGCAGAGATTGCAGGGAGCCAAGATCGTGCCACCGTACTACAGCCTGGGTGACAAAGAAGACCCCCTCTCAAACAAAAGAGAATTTAAAATTTAATTTTTCCTTTATATACAGTAATGTTCACCATGTTCGCGTGTACAGATACGAGTTTTTGCAGATGTATAGAGGTCATGTAACTGTAGTCACAATCAAGATACAGAAGGGCAGCTCAGTTTTCAAAGTCTCTGCTCTGCTGTGTGAGTCTGCTTCTCTGATTCAGCCTGCTTCAGTCAGAGTCAGACAGTAAAAGAGAAAAAAAATAACTAGAAAACTTGGGTGTCATTCTGGTCATTCTACAGGTTTTGACTTCCTATGGTGCAAGTACTGAAATTAAGGTCTAATATTACGTACTACTTTGACAACTGGTGAAATTGGGAATGGCTTGACCTCAAGTCCCTTTCCCTACTCCGCTCCCATGGATAAAGTCCCCTAGCCAAACAGCCCCCCTTATCAGAAGGACAGGCACAGTGCCTGCTTATCCGTGAGCAGTGAGTTTCAGTTCCCTGCCACCGCACAGAATTATCCAAATAAGCCCATCACGTCCATCCTTCTGCAGGAAACAAAGAGCTGTAGGGGAGGGAAAAATAGCTTCGTTTTACCCTTCTAGGTTCTTTGGCTGGGCTAAAATTAAATTGACACGCAACAGATTAACAGGAGAAAAGCCATATTTAGTCATGGATGTATGCATGAGAATCCCACAAAATCTGAGACTCAAAGTATGGTCAAATGAGTGAAGCTTATACAGCATCCTGAGCTACAGAAAGGAACGGTGGCCCTGGGCTTCTGAGGCTGGGTGGTGACAAAAGTTATGGAAAAGCGAGGGGAGGAAATGTTGCTGAATAAAGGCTGTCTTGTTATTCAGATAAAAAGTCACTTGGGTAATAAAAGTTGTCTTAAAGCAGTTTTCAAAAAAATAGATGATAGTCTTTCTGGGGATGGGTCTACCTCTAGTCTCCTCTCCTGCAATCCAAGCTCATCTTCCCTGGTTGATACGGTTAATAAGATTCCCAGAAAGGGGAATTCATGACAATCAAATTCCTTTTGCAGGATTCATCTTCAGGCAGATTGGGGGATGCTCAAAGAAAGCCTCTGCCTGTAACCCTTGTTCCCCATGTGTCCTCAGTTCAAAGTAATCGGCATACCAAAGCATCATATTTGGGGGTGACATTCCCTGAACTCCTTTGGGAGTATCCCACCCTCTTGAGTACCCCACCCACTGTAAAGCCTACCTTCCACAGCTTCTGATTGTTCATTCTGTTCCCAAGTGCAGCACTTGGGCCATGCTGTGTCCTGTTCCCTTGGGCTGGAAGTATAAAATCTCTCTCTCTCTCTCTCTCTTTTTTCTGTCACTCAGGCTGGAGTACGGTGGCACAGTCTTGGCTCACTGCAAGCAGCCTTGACCTCCTGGGGTAAAGCAATCCTCCCACCTCAGCCTCCCAAGTAGTTGGAGCTACAGGCACACACCACCATGCTCACGTAATTTTGTTCATTTTTTTGTAGAGATGGGGTCTAACAATGTTGCCCAGCAGATCTCGAGCACCTGGACTCAAGGGATCCTGCTGCCTTCACCTCCCTAAGTGCTGGAATTACAGGCATGAGGTGCTGCACCCAGTCCCCCTTTTTTATTCTCAGTTTCAAACATTTGCTCAGACATGACTCTCCTGGTGAGGACTCAACTATCCTATTTAAAATTGGAAATCCCTCCTCCTTTGTACTCCCAACCTCCCCTTTTCTATTTTTTTCTCCCATAACACTAATCACCTTCTAACATACAATTTGTTTGCTAGCTCTTGTCTGTCACTTCCTTGTTCCCATTAGGATGTTACTTCCAGGAGAAAAGGGCTTTGAACCTTAGCACCTAGGAAGGATACATAATAGGCCCTCAAAAACTATTTGTTGGCCTAGCGCGGTGGCTCATGCCTGCAATCCCAGCACTTTGGGAGGCCAACGCTGGTGGATCACTTGAGCTCACAAGTTCAAGACCAGCCTGGGCAACATGGTGAAACCCTGTCTCTACTAAAAATACAAAAAATTAGCCAGGAGTGGTGGCACGTGCCTGTAATCCCAGCTACTCAGGAGGCTGAGGTGGAAGGATCACTTGAGTCCAGGAGGTGAAGGTTGCAGTGAGCCGAGGCCACACCACTGCACTCCAGCCTGGGTGACACTTTCTTATCTCAAACAAAACAAAACAAAACAAAAACCCAAAAAATAAAAAACCAAACCAAACCAAAACAAAACAACTATATGTTGAACTAATGAATGTGTAGGAAAACGTGAAGAATGGTGTGAAAAGAAAAGAAAATTTCAGGACTTTACAAATTAATTACGCCAAGGGGAAAAGTTCAGCCCTGGAAACTGAGTCACATAACACAGCTCTTTATCTTCTCCAGTGCATGACTGTTGCTTCTTGACCTTTGTGTTGAGTTGTGATACATTAACCAGACTCCCTATTCTTCATTCAAACCTAGACTAAATGACGGTAGAGTTAGACACCCTTGTGATTGTTACCTCTTTCCAGCAGAATGTTAAGGAACCCCTTCAGAATGTAATCGGTAATAGCCAATCAAATCTTGTGTCTGTATGTTAGCCTTTCTACGGAACATGTTATAATTCTGTTCAGCACATCCATTTTTGCCTAGACAAATAAAACTAATCTCCATTCTTTTGTGTCTATGTGTCCATGGACAGCCCACTACCCTCATTCCTTGCACTTGAATAAACTCTTAACCAGATCCTGATCTTCAAAATTATTTCAGATTGACGTGACAAATATACTAACAAGGCTGTTAATTCAGAGAATGAAGATCTTTAAAAAATTCAAGCCAGAAATCATTAATCTACTTCTGATCTTTCCCCAGTTTTTAATTAGACTACTCCTTCCCTTTCTACCCTGATCTTGTCTTATGTCAAATCTTTTCATAAGATAAAGCACATTTCGGTGACCTCAACATAGCTTAGTACTGATGGATTCTTGAGTTTGCTACAGAGGTGACCTAGGGCTATTTCCATGGCAGAAAAGTGCTGGAAAACATTCTGGAACTTGTCCCTTACCCTACAATAACCCAAGCCAGAATGGCATTCCCAAGCCTCATTGTAAATAGACGAGTATATTTTTTTCTGATTAAATATATTCTATAGATTGAGTTCAAGTAGTCTATATTCATTTCACACTTCCCATACAATAAATCACATTTCCATCAATTTGGCCTTCTTGTCAATACATCACTTTCTATAGCTTCTGCCCGCTTCGCCCTCCCAAACTGCTGGGATTCCAGGCTTGAACCACCTCACTTGGCTTGTTGTCTTGTTTTGATCCTTTTCAAAAGGCAGTTTATAATCAGCTATAAGACTGATTGATGCTTTTAAATATAGGTCTCTGATAAATTTGCAGACTGGGTCATTAAAATAGAGGGAAAAACTTCCAGGGCTCTTTTGGATAGCTAAGGTGTCATATATTGAGCAGAATAGAAGTTAATTACGTGGACTGTAAAACAATCATTTTATGACTTTTGCTTGAAATGTTGCTGATCCTTTTGTTTTTCAGAGTCAAGAAAACTTTTTTTTTTTTGAGCTTTTTACAGCTTTTAACAATTGAGTAAGGTATAATCCTGTGAACAAAATTTGGAGCATATTTCTTCCTATCTGGTTTCCCTAGAATTTGGAAACTCTTCCTGAGTATTCTTAACTTGTGGCAATATAGTTATTTGCATAATTGCAATAAGAATCTGTTTCTTTCATAACAGAACATAAATGGAAACACTGGTTATTTTACCAAGGCTTTCACTGAAATGACATGCTTTCAGATATAAATAGACCATTTTAGGGAATCAAAGTTGACTTATAGAGCCCATAAAAGCCCCTTAGGAAAACTGGTCTCACAGTTTATGCAGTACCTATAAAGGGTTCCCAACCCATGTAAGTACAGAATGTCACTTTCTTTTTATTATATTTTATTTATTTATTTTGAGACACTGTCTTACTCTGTTGCCCAGGCTGGAGTAAAGTAGTCTGATCTTGGCTAGCTGCAACCTCTGTCTCCCAGGCTCAAGCGATTCTCCCACTTCAGCCTCCTAAGTAGCTGGGACCACAGGTGCATGCCACCATGCCCCACTGATTTTTTTGTAATTTTTGTAGAGATAGAGTTTTGCCATGTTGCCCATGCTGGTCTCGAACTCCTGAGCTGAAGTGATCCACCCGCCTCGGCTTCCCAAAGTGCTGGGATTACAAGTGTGAGCCACTGCACCCAACCACGAATGTCACTTTCTAACAGGCCCAGAAGCTCCAAATTATCTTAGGATGTCCAGAGGAGAGGAATTCACCCAGTTAACAGGTATTTGCAGCCCAGCCTACTCGAGGCTTTAAAAAGTCTCATCTGAGATTCCTTATGGAAAAAGTTCCAACTAAGCCAATTTAAAAGTGATCCTATATGGCAAGTAATTATTTTTGCTGCACTTGATACAAATAATAAGGTCAAGTACAATAAAACTAAAACTTATTTTACAAATTTGGCCTACCTTGATCTGTAGCTGATAAAAATGAGAGACTGAAAAGTATTATAATACACCTGCTGGTAGATTCTAGTCTTATCTGTTGTTTTTGAGTATTTTAAAAATATTATTTTTGGCTGAGTGTGATGTCCTATAATCCTAGCACTTTGGGAGGTGAGCAGATCACCTGATGTGAGGAGTTCGAGACAAAACTGGCCAACACGGTGAAACCCCTTCTCTACTAAAAATACAAAAAAATTAGCTGAGCGTCGTAGCCCACACTTGTCGTCCCAACAACTCGGGAGTCTGAGGTTTGAGAGTCACTTGAACTTGAGAAGCGGAGGCTGCAGTGAGCTGAGATTGCACCACTGCACTCCAGTCTGGGCAACAGAGTGAGATTCTGTCTGAAAAAATAAATAAATGAAAATAAAATATTTCCACAATTTGGACTTAATCTTAAATCCTTTCTGGGCCATGACTCTCCAAAATAATATTTTCAAAAATTTTCTTCCATTTTTCTGATTTATACTCAATAAAATTGCTACTATTCTTTTTTCTGAGGCCCTACAAGCTGAAGCTTGTTCCTTGTGACGCAAGGAAGAAGAACATGTCAGATTGCCACTGCCTTCCTCCTCTGTAACTAAAGATACTTTGAGTGTAACATCTGCATAGATTATATCCACCATTAATGTTTATTTTTCTTCTGTTTCCATAAATGCCTCTTATTAAAAGTCTGTTGCCTTATATTTCAGACTACAGGAGACTATTCACTTAGATTCCAAATGGCATCTAATCTTTTCCTGCAAGCATTATTGAACTGAGCTTAAACATTTTATTAATTATCACTGGGTGCTATTTGGCTTTTAAAATAATTATTTGTTATACTCAATAGGGGTGCAGATGTTAAATGTTATGTTTTCCAGGCTTCAAGTATTCCAAGTTCCTTCAAATTCTTTAGAACAGTCGGTGAGAGATTTTCATGCTCCCCAAGGTTAAGCAGTGATGACAACCCTGTTCAGCAGGAACTAGCTTCAGAAGATGAAATCTTTGGCCCTTTCTCCTTAAGAACAAGGAAGGTAACAGGGCGCGGTGGCTCCCGCCTGTAATCCCAGCACTTTGGGAAGCCAAGGCGGGTGGATCACAAGGTCAGGAGATCGAGACCATCCTGGCCAACATAGTGAAACCCCGTTTCTACTAAAAATACAAAAATTAGCTGTGTGTGGTGGTGTGCACCTGTAGTCTCAGCTACTCAGGAGGTTGAGGTAGGAGAATGGCTTGAACCAGAGGGTTGGAGGTTACAGTGGGCTGAGAATGCGCCACTGTACTCCAGCCTGGCAACAGAGCCAGACTCTGTCTGAAAAAAAAAAAAAAAAAAAAAAAAAAAGAATAAAGAAGGTAAAATCTTATAAGGGAGATGAAACAGCAAAAATGGGGCTTGGCTTCAG
Source organism: Cebus imitator (assembly GCF_001604975.1). Taxonomy (NCBI): domain Eukaryota; kingdom Metazoa; phylum Chordata; class Mammalia; order Primates; family Cebidae; genus Cebus; species Cebus imitator. Next base: position 1,201,269 of record NW_016107722.1, on the reverse strand, counting down.
CTCACCCACACTAGAACTTTTTTTTTTTAATTATATTTGGGCTCTGGGGTACATGTGCACATCCTGCATCCTGCCGGATTGTTGTTGCATAGGTACATACACGCCACGGTGGTTTGCTGTCTCCATCCCCCGCTCCCCACATTGCCTACATCAGGCATTTCTCCCAGTGTTATCCCTCCCCATCCTCCCCACCCCTCACCTTGCTGTCCCTCCCCTTTCTTCCCCTCCACCCCCTCCACCCAGCCCTGTGAGTGTTGTTCCCTTCCCTGTGCCCAAGTGTTCTCATTGTTCATCACCCATCTATGAGTGAAAACATGCAGTGTTTAGTTTTCTGTTCTTGTGTCAGTTTGCCGAGAATGATGCTTTCTAGATTCATCCATGTCTCTATAAAGGACAAGAACTTGTCGTTTTTTTATGGTTGCATAGTGTTCCCTGGTGTATATGTGCCACAATTTCCCCATCCAATCTACCACTGATGGGCATTTGGGTTGGTTCCAGGTCTTTGCTATTGTAAACAGTGCCACAATGAACATACATGTGCATGTCTTTATAATAGAATGATTTATAATCTTTTGGGTATATACCCAGTAATGGGATTGCTGGGTCAAATGGAATTTGTATTTCTAGATCCTTGAGGAATTGCCACACTGTCTTCCATAATGGTTGAACTAATGTACACTCCCACCAATAGTGTAAAAGTGTTCCTTTTTCTCCACATCCTCTCCAGCATCTGTTGTCTCCAGATTTTTTAATGATTGCCATTCTAACTGGCGTGAGGTGGTATCTCAAAGTGGTTTTGATTTGTATTTCTCTAATGACCAATGATGATGAACATTTTTTCATGTTTGTTGGCTGCATATTTGTCTTCTTTTGAAAGTGTCTGTTCATATCCTCTGCCCAGTTTTGAATGTGTTTGTTTGCTTTTTTCTTGTAAATCTGTTTTAGTTCTTTGTAGATACTGGATATTAGCTGTTTGTCAGATGGGTAGGTTGCAAAATTTTTTTCCCATTCTGTTGGTTGCCGGTCTACTCTAATGATTGCTTCTTTTGCTATGCAGAAACTCTTAAGTTTAATTAGATCCCTTTGTCTATTTTGGCTTTTGTTGCCATTGCTTTTGGTGTTTTATTTATTTTTTTATTTTTATTTTTTTTTTTGGTTCAAATTAATGGTTTTATTTCCATCTTTAACACTAGCAGAGGAGTCCAAAACAGACTGATATCCATGGATATAGTTTAAATGTAACAAAGAAAAAGCTGAACTATGTACATTGAAAAAAGGAGAGATTTTTGCACACCAACCTTTTCCTAGTTTGCAGTTTCTGAATAGTAGAAACCAAACACATTAAAAAAAAATTTTTTTTTTACCGATTTAATTTAGGACAAAGTAATACAACTTTTATAATCAACCACTTGAGTTATCTTTAAGGATAAAACTTAAAGAAATTTAAAAATGGGTGTTACCATATTTTATTATTGGACTGGCTCCAAGGTTGCCTTGCTCCAAGTCTGGGCATCATGACGTTGCCATGACGCCCAGAAGAAAGTTAATGGCAATGATGTCCAGTCAGAGGGCAGACATGCTACACATCACGACAATGAGAGGTGAGCCTCCTGCCCTCTTCAACTCCAGGTAGAAAATTATGATTTTCATTCAAACTAACTGAGCCCAACGGTTAAAAAGTCAGAATGAAGAATAAAACAATGTTCCTTTCACATAGAGGAGGGACACTCCTTCAGCCCCATTTAAAGTGAGCTCTGTGCTGAGTTCCTGCTCCTTCAGAAGGGTAAACTGAAGGTCAGTTATTGCTAACAAAGCCAGAAGTGGCCCCTTTCCCACTCTTAAGCTGCTTCACATGAAAAGGCTGTTGGTTTGGCTTGAAGCCCTCTGAGGAAGGAGGAGTGAGGAAGAGGAGGCAGGCTGGCACTCTAAGGCCTCTCTCATTAGCCACCCCCAGGCCCTGTGCTGTCAGGGGCACTTTGCTGCCTCTTTAGAGAACCCGAGGCTCCCACATGCCTGTGGAGTGAAGGAGAGGTTGTCATCTGGGTTCCTGTGCGGGGATAAGCCACTGTGTTTACCAATCAAAACCTATGTAGTCAAAAGCCCAAAGGATCCAAGCCCAACTGTCCAGAGTAGTTTCTGAAATAAATGCCATGGGGTTGGGAAGGATGAGAAAGCCAAGTCAGGTGGGCCAGGTTCTCTGAAACATGGGGCAACAGTGACTTGGGCAAAAGCCTGGAAATGAGTGGCTGATAAGGCCACAATTACTGCCACCACCTCTCAGCATCTATGCAGGGGCAGACATTAGGCAGTGGGAACTGAGGATCTGAGGACTGGAGGGTGCGTGGTGAACACAGGATGAATTTTATCAGAAAGGAGAGGACACCCACACAAGTGCCTGCCCTATTTGACCTGCATGTCCTGTGCCAGGTGAAGGACGCTGGAGCGTGGGTAAGGTTCCTGAGAACAGCTGGTGGGCAGAAAGGGACTGGGATGGGCACTGCTCCGCAAGCAACATTAGGCCTCTGGGGGGGGATGCTAATAGTGCTACATCTTGTGGACTGCTGAAAAGTAGGTAAAGAATGGCCTTTATTGCACTTTTTCCTTCTTAGAAAACGGGGGATTGCTCTGCAGAATTTCTCTTTTTGCAGAAATCACTGCAGATCAATAAGATGCAGGCAGAATCACGGCGACCTCAAGGGAAGAAGTCCAGCGACTGGTCTTTTCCGGGGCCACTCTTGCACCTGGGATCCTCGAGCTGGGTGAACCAGGTCTGGCTTGGTCAATGTGTGGGCAGGCAGACTGGTCAACCGGCAGACACTTGGGACAAGAGGTGGGGTACCCGGGGAGCTGGGGCAAACTTTCCAAACAGGGAAAATTTCTTGGCAACTATGCACGTTCTCCAACCAGACTAGAACCACAATTCCCAATTACAATGTGCCTGACTCCTCCCTTTCTCCCACCCTAGAACCGACCACCCCAGAGGAACACAGAAGACCTTGGAGGGTCCTGGGTCCAGCGCCACAGCATTAGACTGGAGATAACAAAAGGAAGGGGTTGGAAACAAAAGAGCAGTTTACATATTGGACGTTGGTTTCGACACAGTCTTTCTGAGCTCAGGAAAATGGAGGCAGATAGATACCACTGGAAAACCTGTCTGTCTGTCTGTCCATCCGTCTCTCTGAGCAGCTCTGAATACTTCATATATAAATGGGGTGGTACCGTTTGTGGATGATCTTTTTCCTACAAGTTGGGCAAGTATTAGCATTCCTCAGGGAATCACGGAGGCACTGGCTACAGAAGACATGGCCACATTCCGTGGAAACGATGAGACGTCCATTCTGCACAATCTCTGAGTATCCATCCATGCAGATAGGACAACTGACAGTACCAGAGGGCCTGAGGCCTGCAGCGCCCTCGTCCCTGGTGTTTCTGGGAGTGTGGGTAGTCACATACACGTCTCTGTCCCTGGACAGCTCTTCATCGTCACTGCTCACCACACAGCTGTCAGCATGGTCCTGGTGTAGCCTCCTAGCATTCCTCCTTGGTCTTCTCCTTTCGTCAACAATCACAACAGAGTCATTGTGAGTCAAGTCAACAACAACGGGCTCTAAAGATTCACAGGTGAGGTCCACAATTTCATCTCCAGCAGTTTCCACAAGTTCTATGGGTTCTGCTTCCAAGGAAATCTCCAGGGTGGAGGCTGCTTCCCGAGTTCGCTTCTGGGCTTGTCTAGAATTTATTGTTCCACCACGACGCTTTTGTACTCATTGTGCTCTTTGGTGCCAACGTACAGAAAAGGAAGTGATCTATGCCAAGGTTTGCAGGGAAGTCAAGTGTTCTCAACCTTTCATGCCCTCTGATTACTCATCTGGCTTGCAGAAGAATTTGGATCTGGGCAGATTTCCAGTATTTTCAAGTCCTGTAGCTGGTTAGGTCCGCAGGCGCCGCCGCCGTCACACTCCAGAGAGGAAGCTCCTTCTCCGGCCGCCGAGGAGAGCCCCTCAAGCAAGATGCCGCCGCCTCATCAGCGACCCAATTCCGCTTCCTGCTTTTGGTGTTTTAAACATGAAGTCCTTACCTGTGCCTATGTCCTGAATAGTGTTGCCTAGGTTTTCTTCTAGGGTTTTTATGGTGTTAGGTCTTACGTTCAAATCTTTAATCCATCTGGAGTTAATTTTGTATAAGGTGTAATGAAGGGGTCCAGTTTCAGCTTCCTGCATATGGCTAGCCAGTTTTCCCAACACCATTTATTAAACAGGGAATCCTTTCCCCATTGCTTGTTTTTGTCCAGTTTGTCAAAGATCAGATGGTTGTAGATGTGTGGCATTGCTTCCAAGGTCTCTGTTCTGTTCCATTAGTCTCTGTTTTGGTACCAGTACCATGCTGTTTTGATTACTGTAGCCTTGTAGTATAGTTTGAAGTCAGGTAGCATGATTCCTCCAGCTTTGTTCTTTTTGCTTAGGATTGTCTTGGCTATGTGGGCTCTCTTTTGGTTCCATATGAAGTTTAAAGTGTTTTCTTCCAATTCTGCGAAGAAGATCAATAGTAGCTTGATGGGGATAGCATTGAATCTATACATTACTTTGGGCAGTATGGCCATTATTGATTCTTCCTAACCATGAGCATGGAATGTTTTTCCATCTGTTTGTGTCCTCTCTTATTTCCTTGATCAGTGGTTTGTAGTTCTCCTTGAAGAGATCTTTTACATCATTTGTTAGTTGTATTCCTAGGCATTTTATTCTCTTTGTAGCAATTGTAAATGGCAGTTCGCACATGATTTGGCTTTCTGTTTGTCTGTTATTGTTGTATAGGAATGCCTGTGATTTCTGCACATTGATTTTTGTATCCTGAGACTTTGCTGAAGTCTTAAGCTTAAGGAGGTTTTGGGCTGAGATGATGGGGTCTTCTAAATATACAATCATGTTGTCTGCAAGTAGGGACAATTTGACTTCTTCTTTTCCTAATTCAATGCCCTTTATTTCTTTTTCTTGCCTAATTGCTGTGGCTAGAACTTCCAATATTATATTGAATAGGAGTGGTGAGAGAGGGCATCCTTGTCTAGTGCCAGTTTTTAAAGGAAATGCTTCTAGTTTTTGCCCATTCAGTATGAGATTGGCTGTGGGTTTCTCATAAATAGCTTTTATTGTTTTGAGATATGTTCCACTGATATCTAGTTCATTGATAGTTTTTAGCATAAAGGGCTGTTGAATTTTGTCAAAGGCCTTCTCTGCATCTATTAAGATAATCATATGGTTTTTGTCTTTTGTACTGTTTATGTGGTGAATTACAATTATAGATTTGCGTATGTTGAACCAGCCTTGCATCCCTGGGATGAAACCCTCTTGATTGTGGTGGATAAGCTTTTTGATGTACTGTTGGAGTTGGTTTGCCAGTGTTTTATTGAAGATTTTTGCATCAATGTTCGTTGTGGATATTGGCCTGTATTTTTCTTTTTTAGTTGTGTCTCTGCCAGATTTTGGTATCAGAATGATGTTCGTCTCATAGAAAGAGTTAGGGAGGATTCCCTCTTTTTGAATTGTTTGGAATAGTTTCAGAAGGGGTGGTACCAGCTCCTTTTTGTATGTCTGGTAGAATTTGGCTGTGAACCTGTCTGGACCTGGAATTTTTTTGTTGGTAGGCTATTAATTGCTGCCTCAACTTCAGACCTTGTTGTTGGTCTATTCAGTGTTCAACTTCTTCTCGGCTTAGTCTTGGGAGTGTGCAAGTGTCCAGGAATTTATCCATTTCTTCCAGATTTACTGGTTTATGTGCATAGAGTTGTTTGTAGTAATCACTGATGGTAGTTTGTATTTCCGAGGAATCGGTGATGATCTCCCCTTTATCATTTTTTATTGCATCTATTCAATTCTTCTCTCTTTTCTTTTTCATTAGTCTAGCTAGTGGTCTGTCTATGTTGTTGATCTTTTCAAAAAACCAGCTCCTGGATTTATTGATTTCTTTAAGGGTTTTTTGTGTCTCTATCTCCTTTAGTTCTGCTCTGATCTTAGTTATTTCTTGTCTTCTGCTTGCTTTTGAGTTTTTTTGATCTTGCTCCTCTAGCTCTTTCAATTTTGACAATACGGTGTTGATTTTAGATCTTTCATTGTTTCCCGTGTGGACATTTATTGCTATAAATTTCCCTCTAGACACTGCTTTGAATGTGTCCCATAGGATCTGGTACATTGTGTCTTCATTCTTGTTGGTTTCAAAGAACATTTTTATTTCTGCCTTCGTTTCATTGTTTATCCATTAGTCATTCAGGAGCAAGTTGTTCAGTTTTCCATGTGATTGTGCAGTTTGAGTGCGTTTCTTAATCCTGAATTCTAATTTGATTGCACTGTGGTGTGAGAGACTGTTGTGATTTCCATTCTTTTGTATTTGCTGAGGAGAGATTTACTTCCAATTATATGGTCAATTTTAGAATAAGTGCAATGTGGTGCTGAGAAGAATGTCTATTCTGTGGATTTTGGGTGGAGTGTCCTGTAAATGTCTATTAGGCCAGCTTGGTCCAGATCTGTGTTCAAGTCCTGAATATCCTTGTTGACTTTCTGTCTCGTTGATCTGTCCAATATTGTCAGTGGAGTGTTAAAGTCTCCCACTATTATTGTGTGGGAGGCTAAGTCTCTTTATAGGTAGGTAAGAACTTGCTTTATGTATCTGGGTGCTCCTGCATTGGGTGCATATATATCTAGAATAGTTAGCTCTTCTTGTTGCATTGGTTCTTTTACCATTATGTAATGCCCTTCTTTGTATCTTTTGATCTTTGTTGGTTTAAAGTCCGTTTTATCAGAGACTAGGATTGCTACCCCTGCTTTTTTTTGCTCTCCATTTGCTTGGTAAATCTTCTTCTATCCATTTATTTTGAGTCTATGTGAGTCTTGGGGTGTGAGATGGGTCTCCTGAATACAGCACACTGATGAGTCTTGACTTTTTATCCAGTTTGCCAGTTTGTGTCTTTTGATTGGGGCATTTAGGCCGTTTACATTCAATGTCAATATTGTGTTTGAATTTGATCCTGCCATTTTGGTACTGGCTGGTTGTTTTGCCTGTTAGTTGATGTGGCTTCTTCATTTCATCGTTGTTCTTTACCATTTGGTACACTTTTGCAGTGGCTGGTACTGGTTGTTCCTTTCCCTGTTTAGTACTTCCTTCAGTAGTTCCTGTAAGGCAGGTCTTGTAGTGATGAAATCTCTCAGCAATTGCTTGTTTGTAAAGGATTTTATTTCTCCTTTACTTACAAAGCTTAGTTTGGCCGGTTTATGAAATTCTGGGTTGAAAATTCTTTCCTTTAATGGTGTTTCCTTAAGGGTATTGGCCCCCACTCCCTTCTAGCTTGTAGGGTTTCTGCCAAGAGATCTGCTGTGAGTCTGATGGTCTTTCCTTTGTGGGTAACCCAACCTTTCTCTCTGGCTGCCCTTAGGATTTTTTCCTTCATTTCAACCCTGGTGAATCTGACAATTATGTGCCTTGAAGTTGCCCTTCTTGAGGAATATCTTTGTGGTGTTCTCTGTATTTCCCGGATTTGAATGTTGGCCTGCCTTTTTAGGTTGGGAAAGTTTCTCTTGGATAATATCTTGAAGAGTGTTTTCCAACTTGGATTCATTCTCCCCATCACATTCAGGTACGCCGATCAAGTGTAGATTAGGTCTTTTCACATAATCCCATAGTTCTTGGAGGCTTTGTTCATGTTTTTTCACTCTTTTTTCTCTAATCTTGCCTTCTCATTTTATTTCATTGATTTGATCTTCTATCTCTGATATCCTTTCTTCTGCTTGATCGATTCAGCTGTTGAAACTTATGCCTCACAAAATTCTTGTGGTGTATTTTTCAGCTCCATCAAGTCGTTTACGTTATTCTCTAAGCTGGTTATTCTAGTTAGCATTTCGTCTAACCTTTTTTCAAGGTTCTTAGTTTCTTTGCATTGGGTTGAACATGGTCTTTTAACTCAGAAAAGTTTATTACCCGCCTTCTGAAGCCTGCTTCTGTCAATTCATCAGATTCATTCTCTGTCTTTTTTTGTTCTCTTGATGGTGAGGAGTTGTGATCTCTGGGAAGAGAAGAGGTGTTCTGGTCTTCAATGGTTTCATCCTTTTTGCGCTGTTTTTTTTTTCCTCTCTTGGTGGGTTTATGTCCCTTTGATCTGGTTTCAGGCGGAGTCTCTGAGCAGACTTTTTCTTCTATTGAGGTTGGAGCTGTATCTTTTTTGGCCTGTAGAGGGCGTTGCTGGGCTCTCTTGGGTTTGGTGAGGTTCCTGGGTGGGGGGTCCTTCCCTGGAGTTTGTTTGCAGGTGAGATTGGCCCCGCCTTCCCAATGGTATCTCTCCCAGAGCTCCATCTTCCTGGTTGGGTTCAAACTGGTGTATTTGCTGCCTAACTCTCTAGCAAGGGCTTTAGTTTCAGTTCTGTGGAGGTGGCGCCTGCCAGGCCTTGTGGCCTGTTTCCCTGCTTTCAACTCTGCCTCCCCCTGTGGGACGGTGCGGCCTGTTGGCATTAGTCCAAACTTCCGCCCAGGTCTGTGTGACAACTTGCTGCCCCAGGTGGGAGCCGCTGCTCAGATCTGCATAGACTACAGTGCCCCACCCTCTGGCAGGGCTCTCGTGGACTGTGGGTTGTATGAGGGATGAGGTAAGCACAGGATCCGAATTAGACCACTGAGTGGGTGAAGTCCCCCCCCAAGTCAGCTGCATGTTTCAGGTGAGGACATGCCACCCGCTCTTGATTTGCCCCCCTGCGCGGCTCTCACCCTGTGGCGTCTTCCCTGGGCTATTTTCAGTGCCATATCAGTCCCACCAAAATGTCTGGAATTGTGAAGTCCTCCAGCCCTCTGCGTCTCATTTGCTGGGAGCTGCATTCCGGTGTTACCTTCTCTCCGCCATCTTGGCGCCCCTCCCTCACTGGATCATTTTTTTTTCAGGCATCCCCACTCGTTTCCCACGCCACTACATTACTGCTAATAGTCCTTTTACTTAAAGAATTCCAGTGACTGGCCTTAGGAGATAACCAAGGTTGCAGAATGTCCCACCTCAAGAAGGAATGTTGAACAATTGATTCACAGCCTTGTTGCCACAAACCAGACCATCGGTGGCCCATTATTCAAGACAACCCTTGCAAGCAGATAATGCTGACCTGCATAATCTACTCCTAATTTGTTGTGCTCTTTCTGGAAAGTCAGTCAGGGAATTTTCTCACTCTCTTATGGTGCCTCCCTTATCCCCTCGCATAAGCTCCAATGAAACCTTGTCTGGAGAAATTATTTGTCCTCAGGTCAATTTGCATTGAGAGACCAATAACCTTTGGTCATAACAAAATAAAGTACTGCCCAGGCAATTTGTTTTATTGAAGGCACCGGTTGAATCCTAGAGCCTAAACTTTAGTTCTTCCAAATCACTTTCTTCATGTATTCAATACTGGAGTTGTTCCACTGAGTCTGCATCTGGGACAAAGACTTCTGGATGTTCACTTAGGCAGTGGCCCAAAAGAGTGCTCATTGAAACGCAAATCATCATTCAATCATACTTCAGTAAATAACTTGCATGGAGAAGAGAGATGGATGTGGTGACTGACGCCTGTAATCCCAACACTTTGGGAGGTGTGCAGGAAGATTGCTTGAGGCCAGGAGTTAGAGACCAGCCTGGGCAAAAAAGTGACACCCTATCTCTACAAAAAATTAAAAGATTAATCGGCTGTGTGGTTGCATGCGCCTGCAGTCCCAGCTACTCTGGAAGTGAGGTAGGAGGATTGCTTGAGCCCAGGAGTTTGAGGCTGCTGTGAGCTATAACTGTGCCACTGAACTCCATCCTGGGCAACAGAGAGAGACCCTGTCGGGGGGGGTGGGGGGGGCTGTGGGGGAGGGGAATGTATCAACCAAGTACTGGAAGGCTGCAGTGGTCAGAGGTGGGGTTCTGGAGAGGGTGGGAAGAAAGGAGGGGTGTGCCTAGTTTGAGGGAGATCAGATTTGGAAGGTAGGCTACGGTCAGTACACACATTTACCATTGAAATCATTAGTGTCAACCATGACCATGCCCTCAGAGCTTGAAGACAGTTAAAACGGTCTGGAGAATTGGCATGACTTTTAAGGAGGCACCTTGGGTTTGTTTCTCACTTGCAGCCAGGCAGAGCATCCTCCTCTAGAGGGCGCAAGGGAAAAAAAAAAAAAAAAAAAAAAAAAAAAAAAAAAAAAAAAAAAAAAAAGCAGGCGCTCGCGTTCTGGCTAATTTTGAGCCGCGCCTCCTGCCGTCCGCCATCACGTGCCGGCCCGCCAAGGCTGCGTTGATAGGTGGGGGCGACTGGGCCCGGCACCGGGCAGGAAGGGAGGCGGCCGCCAAGCCATTCTGAAAGGCGCCCTAGTGAAGGCGACAGGCAGCTGACGGCCGGAAGGAAAATGGTGAGTTGCCGCTGGGAGGGCGGGAGCCGCAGGGCTGGGCGAGCCGGCCAGCCGGGCTTTCCTGATTTCCGGAGCCGGCAGCGGCGGGCAGCGCCCAGAAGAGGTCGGCGTCCGCTTCCTTCCTGGCGGCTGGCTAGTGCCTGCAGCCAGAGACTTGGCCTCCGCCACCGCGCCTTGGCAGCGTTCTCCAGCCGGGCCCGGGGTAGACCCGCCCAGCGGGCCATGGGACTAGGGTGTGGCCACGAGTCGGCGGGTAAGGGGGAGCCTCGCCAGGCCCTTCTGGGAGGGCTTCAGCTTCTGAGCTGTAGGTCGGAGGGAAAGGGATCTGCCCCATCGGAGGGCTCTCCCAAACCCCGCTTTTCCTGTCAGGGCCGTGACCAGGTCCCAAGGGTTGGTGGGCTCCGAGCATCTTCCGCCTGGCGGCGTTTCAGGGGAGGACTCATTCTGATTGAATTCTCTCGGCCTCGCCTAAGGCTTTTTTCTGTGTGCTCTTTTCCCTAGCCTCCTACAGAGGATTTCTCCTTATCTTTGCTTTCCTATGGCCGTTGGAAACCTTTCGACCCAAAGCTTTGGCCCTGGGCCTTAAAGTAATTGTCAAAAGCTTTAGTTTTGTTGGTTCTGGGGGTTATGGCTTCTATTCTTACATGGGCCGGACCCCAAGCATAAAAATAAAGTGGAGAATTAAATAAATCGCCATCAAGGATCTTTTGATCTATCCCATCAGGTTTTTAAGTGTGCGTAAATTTCATTAGAAACAACAAAAACACTACTCTCTGACCATCTAGTCAATTCCCAACGCACTTTTATCGAGTAGATCTTGTCATGGTCGCTGAATCCAATGGAATCTTTTCAGTTTTCATCTTTTCTGACCTTTCAGCTGCATTCCAGAGTGTTACACGCTCGTTTTTGAAGCATTTTCTTCATTCTTCCCCCTTGGCTTCTGGGATACAGAACTCGTCCTACCTCTCCTATTGGTCTGTCTATTTCTCTGGCAGACTATTCTCCTTTCCCTGGACAATACTCGAAGGAGTCCCAGGCTTTATTATAATCCATCATTTTCTATTCTGTATTCTTTATCCTAAACTATGGCTTCATTTACCACCTATTTTCAGATTACTTGTAAATTTGCAGCTCAGAACACCTGGCTTCTGAGATCCATTCCAGATCTATATGTCCTTTTTTTTTTTTTTTTTTTTGAGGAGATGCTGTTTCACTCTTGTTGCCCAGGCTGGTGTGCAATGGTGCGGTCTCTGTTCACCGCAACCTCCGCCTGTCAGGTTCAATTCAAGCTATTCTCTTTCCTCAGCCTACCAAGTAGCTGGGATTACAGGGATGTGCTACCACGCCTAGCTACTTTTGTATTTTTGGTAGAGACGGGGTTTCACCATGTTGGTCAGGCTGGTCTCGAACTCCTGACCTCAAGTGATCCACCCACTTAGGCCTTCCAAAGTACTAGGATTACAGGCGTGTGCCACTGCGCCCAGCTCCAGAGCTATATATTAATATTTCAGTATTAAGTTAACATCCCCTGGGAAGCTTTTCCCCCATTTGGGCACCCTCAAAGCCACCTCAGTTTGTCAATAAAACTCATGCTCTTTCTCCTCAAACTTGGTCTCTGTCGGTGTTCCTTAACTCAGTGAAAGTTTGTGTCATTCAATCTGTTATACAAGCCAGAAGCCTAGGAGTTACCTTGGTAAACTTTTTTTTCCTCACCCACACCCCACCCCCACCCCCAATTTCCAATGTGTCACCACCTCCTTTGTAGTGGTTAAGAGTGAGTTAAGATAGGCTTGCCTGGGTTGAATCCTGGCTCCACTAGCTATTTAATTGGGGAAAGATACTTAACCTCTCTAAACCTTAGTTTCCTGCAAAATAGGAGTATTAATAGTATCTGTTTCATGAGATTGTTTTGAGCATGAAGGGAAATCTATGTAAAGGATATAACACAGTGTTTCTCTCATAGGTTCTGATACATGTTAACTATTATTAGGACTAAATTGGAATTTTTTTGCTATTGAGTTGTTTGAGATCCTTACATCTTCTGGTTACTAATTATTTGTTGAGTAGAGTTTGCAGTTTTTTCTCCCATTCTGTATATTGTCTCTTCACTTTTGTTTTCTTTCCTCTGAGAAGCTTTTTAGCTTGATGTAATCTCATTTGTCTATTTTGCTTTAGTTGCCTGTGCTTTTGGGTCTTACTCAAAAAAATCTTTGCCCAGACCAATGTCCTGAAGCATTTGCCCAATGTTTCCTTCTAGTGGTTTCATAGTTTCACATCTTACATTTAATTTGATTTTTGTGTATGCTGAGAGTTGGGATCTGATTTTCTTCTGCATATAGATACCCAGTTTTCCCAGCACCATTTGTTGGAGAGAGTGTCCTTTCCCCAGTGTATGTTTTTGGCATCTTTGTCTAAAATGAGTTGGTTGTAAATGTGTGGATTTACTTCTGGGTTCTCTATTCTGTTTCGTTGGCCTGTGTGTGTGTGGTTTTATGCCAGGATCATGCTGTTTTGGTTACTATTGTTTTGAAGTATATTTTGCAGTACCGTGATACCTCCAGCTTTGTTCTTGTTGCTCAGGGTTGCTTTGGCTATTCACAGTCGTTGTGGTTCCTTACAAATTTTAGGATTGTTTCTTTCCCTTAAGAATGTCATTGGTATTTTGATCAGGATTGCATTGAATATATCACTTTAGGGTAGTATGGACATTTTAGCAATGGTATGTCTTCTAATCCCTGAGTTTGGAATATCTTTCCATTTTTGTATGCCTTCTTCAATTTCTTTCCTCAGTGTTTTATAATTTTCATTGTAGAGATCTGTCACTTCTTTGGTTAAATTTATTTCTAGATTTTCTTGTAGCTATTGTAAATGAGGTTGCTTTCTTGATTTCTTTTTCAGATTGTTTCTTGTTGGTGTCTATAAATATGTAATTTATCAGCTCTAACAGTTTTTTTTTTTTTAATGGAGTCTTTAGCTTTTCCTAAGATCGTGTTGTCGTAGACAAGGATAATTTGACTTCTTTTTTTCTAACTTGGATGCCTTTTATTTCTTTCTCTTCCCTAACTGCTCTGGCTAGGACTCCCAGTACTGTGTTGAATAAAAGTGGTGCAGTTGGGCACCCAGAACTCAGAGGAAAGGCTTTCAGTTTCCCATTCAGTATGCTGTCAGCTGTGGGTTTGTCATATATGGCCTTTATTGTTTTGAGGTATGTTCTTTCTATACCCAATTTGTTGAGGGTTTTTATCATGAAAGGATATTGAATTTTATAAAATGTTTTTTCAGCATCTCTTGAAGTGATACGATTTTTGTTCTTGAATCTGTTAATGTAATGTATCACATTTATTGATTCACTTATGTTGAACCATTCTTGCATCACTGGGACAAATTCCACTTGATCATGGTGGATGATCTTTTTAATGTGTTGTTGAATCTGGTGGTCTAGTATTTTGTTGAGGATTTTTGCATCTGTGTTCGTCAGAGATATTGGCCTATAGTTTTCTTTTTTTGCTGTATACTTGTCTGGTTGTGGTATCGGGGTAATGCTGGTCTTGTAGAATGAACCTGTTGCTATTTTTTCCCCTTCAGTTTTTTGGAATAGTTTGAGTAGAAGTGGTATTTTAAATCTTTGGTAGAATTCAGCAGTGAAGCCATCAGATCCTGAGCTTTTCTTTGATGGGAGACTTTATTCTGTTTCAGTCTCATTACCCATTATTGGTTTGTTCAGTTTTTGTATTCGTGGTTCAGTCTTGGTAGGTTCTGTGTGTCCAAGAAGTTATCCATTGCTTCCAAGTTTTCCATTTTATGGGAGTATAGTGTTCATAATAGTCTCTAATGATTCTTTGTGTTTCTGTGGTATCAATTTCAGTATTTTTTTTTGTCTCAGCTTTTATTTCTTTTGCACATTCTTAGTAGCTCCTTTTAATATCTCCATAGTTATTTAATTATAATATAAAATGTTATTGGCCTTAATTCTGATTATAATATGAAATGTTATTGATCTTTATTCTTAGGAGGTTTTTTAATACTTTCGTTGCTTGTTTTGTTTTTATCCCCTGTAATTGTGAGGATGAAAACGAATTTATTAATTCTAAGTGTAATCAGATTATTTTCCTGTTCTTCCTTCACTGTATAAAAATAGCATGCTTGCCTTACATTCTAAGAGCAGACAGTGATTCTTGACTTTCCTCATATTCTTCTCTTCTTCTCCAGTTCTGATGATATTGCACATTATTATGTGAATGGTTTTTGAGACATTCATTAGCCAAAGAAAAAGTTAAAGTATACTTTAAAGTCCTTTTATGTGTTCACATATTTTACTTTAATGCATTCACTTAATTGACATTTGTGAATGTCAGTGTGCATTATAAAGGTATTAGGTTTTATAACTAACATGATATATATTGTACATATAACATGTAATATATTGAAGTCATGGCATTTTATATGTATGTGTTTTTTCTTTTATAGAGTGAGTCTTTGGTGGTTTGTGATGTTGCTGAAGATTTAGTGGAAAAGCTGAGAAAGTTTCGTTTTCGCAAAGAAACGAACAATGCTGCTATTATAAGTAAGCTAAAAGTGATTGCCTCCAAGTTACATGTTCTTAGTTTGTTTTTAATCTTGTAGCTACATTGAATGAACTGAACCTTTGGAACGCAGTATTACTTCTTCTGTTTCATTTCCCCAGCGCCACCTTTAGATCACTTTAAAAAATAAGTAGCAGCTAATTCTAATGTCACAAAACAGAGGTGGATTGTCCCACCTTCCCCATAGTTCTCCTCTCAGCTGCCTGTACAGCTCTGGAGGTGGTCATCTTTGTCACTTGGGTAATGAGGATTTCCATTTGCAGTGACCCATCCAACCCATCCTTCTTGGGGGACTAAAAATAGCCTGGCCAATGGCTCATGCCTATAATCCAAGCACTTTGGGAGGCCGAGGTGGGCAGATCACAAAGTCAGGAGAGCGAGACCATCTTGGTCAACCTGGTGAAACCCGTCTCTACTAAAAATATAAAAATTAACTGGATGTGGTGGTGCGTGCCTGTAATCTCAGCTACTCAGGAGGCTGAGGCAGGAGAATTGCTTTAATTAGGGAGTCGAAGGTTGCGGTGAGCCGAAATCATGCCACTGCACACCAGCCCGGGCAACAAGAGCGAAACTCTACCTCAAAAAAAAAAAAAAGCCCGTCCATTCATCCTCAAACAGAAACCTTTGCCTGCATCTAAAATGGCAAAGTTCAGCATTGTGTGCAGAGTGACTTTGTACATTATTCCAGTTGTAGACGTGAACTCTGGTTTCAGGGAGAGTACTTTTAAGTGGCACTGTCTTCTGAAAATGGAAAAAGTGATTTGCATATTGCTTCTCCCACTGTGAGCTATATCTGACATTATGCAGATTTCCGTTGTATTCATAGGCAGTATTTAATATGTAGGTAGCGATTTAGAAAGATGGGGGAAGTATGAGGGGGTGAAAATGTAAAACTCTAGAGACCATGCTTAGCAGAGATGCATCTGGCAGATGTGATTTAACCAGAGGTCATGACAACTTGTCATGAATTCTGATTTCATTCTAAATAAATACTACAACGTCGACATGTAGTTCTTCAAAGTGAAAATGTGTGTTTGTGCCATTTTGCTGCAAAAGCTGAAGCTATTTGAGATTATGTTATATCTCACAGGATTTACTATGAATTGGTACAAAACCAAACATGGTCAACTTTGCCAGACTAACAGGAAAGAATAGAGGCATAGAGTATCTAAACTTATTTTGATTTAGCTTTGGATTACATTAGACATAGTTGAATGTAGATATCACTTCTATTTAGTTAATCACTTTCTTAGAATAATAATACTGTGCCGTGAAATCCTGACCTTGGAGAAGCCAGGAATTTTGAGGTTTCTCTATTCTGGTCCCTGATCATGCACTTTTTCCCTTGCAGTTATGACCATGTTGCATATAGACCAGTCTCAATCATAGTCACCCTTTCAGGCTTTTTCTTATTATCTAGGAAGTTGCATTTGAGTTACAGAGTTATTCATATATACAGGAAATGTAAGAAATTGACATAAAGTTCTAAATAAGCAAACTGGGTATTGGGAATTATGGGTAAAAGCTGACCGCTTGAAAAGCAAAGCGAACTAATCAAATATAAACTAAAACTTGAATGAGTTATATACTTGTGTTTCTTGATGTTTTAATTTTAGATGTCCGAAAAAAGGCTGAGATTGTGTGGGTTGGGTAGCTCAAGGTCGCATTAGAATCTCAGCTTACTCATACTCGATTTTTATTTTAGTGAAGATTGACAAGGATAAACGCCTGGTGGTACTGGATGAGGAACTTGAGGTTTGTTCAATGAACTAAATACAGTTTTATAGTTAAGTAATTATTATTATTCAAAAGATGCTATATTAGTTACATGTGCTTCTAAAATGAGTCTTGAATCTCCTTTAAATACATGTTCATTATGCATGAAAAGCATGTGCTAATTGTGTAGTATGTTGTGTTGCTAATTTAACTACCTTCTTTAAAAGCATTAGTGAAGTACCATTATTAGTGGTATAAGTTGGGGTTATATAACTAGTAAGAAGTGAGTCAACTTTATAACTTGCTTGTAAGTTGCTTGACTAGTACTTAAAACCCTGCAATTTAAGTATTTAGTTTGTCAAATTAAGTAACTGGAGTGAAAATAATTCAATTCTTTTTTCTGAAGTCAGATGTTATTGTTTCCGCTAAAATACTGGTTTATGTCATTCAGTATTTCCTGACAGCTGGAACATAAGCATAGAATCTGCGCCTCCCAGCCCCATATTTAGTTAATAAATGGAGCTAAACCAAGTGGGCAGAAGGAGGCTTCTGTTGGATTGAGAATTTAGTAACCTGAGTTTATGTGTAATTTGGTAAGATGAAATTTTACTTTGTAGCATATGGTAATAAATATGTAACTGTTAGTAGAATGGGTGTTTGGTGTATCTTTTAAGGACTTATGGGTAAGAAAATGTTTGAAAGTTGCTTTCTCTCTGATGCCAGGGCATTTCACCAGATGAACTTAAAGACGAACTACCTGAACGACAACCTCGATATCCTTTTCTTAGTGCTTTAAAAGATTGATTTTCTTTAGTGGTCAGACTTGTTTGTGAACTCATTTGTTAAACGCCTAAAAGTATCCTTCTGTGTCATGATCACAGTCAAATTAAAATATGTATGCATATATTGGATTAAGAAAAATGAAAGGTTGGTTTATTTGTGCGATGAATAATTTTCTTTTTTGAACTATATCCTTTATTATGTGTACAATAAAAATTAAGAAGAAAATAATCTGTATTAAGCCTGGACTTTAAAGTTTTTTTTTTTTTTTTTTTTTTTGGCGAGATTATTTTTTTTTTTTTACTTATCCTTGGGACTCCTTTAATTTTGTGGAAAGATAATAATGAAGATGTGGCCTAAAAGAATAGGATAGAAACCTGCAGCTCAGTAGCTCCCTGGGTGTTGGCAAATACCTGTCTCAGGGCAGTAACTTTAGTTTCTTTAACTTGAGAAAAACCTTCATTGTATATAGTTATAAATATCAACATGACGATGGAAGAGTTTCATATCCTCTGTGCTTTATTTTCTCCAGTCCTGTTGGTAAGTGAATTTCTTTAAATAATGCGTATTTGGCTCAGATCCAATTCAGCCATTTTATACTAGACAAATTTTATGCTGTTTTTAAAGATGGACAATGTCGAATAACTTAAATTAAGGATGGTCTGTGTCTGTATGTGTCCTTGCGCCTGTGTGCACGCATTCCTAGAAAGAATGAAGCATCATCTCTTAGAACTTATATTCTTAGGATAAATTTCTAGATGTGTAATTGCTGACTCAAGTCATACATATATTTTAAGGATTTTGAAATGTAATGACATTTTAAGATATCAGAAGTACTTTATTTTTATATTTTAATCTTTTATCAGAAACTTTTATCAGAACAGATCTCCCTGCCCTCCTGGTCCACTACCATCCCAAAACCTTTTGTATTTTAGTCATCCATAAAATTGATCTTGTTATTTAGTGTCAAAGTGAAGACAGTACAGAAAGTTTTTAATTGTTTGCAGGGCTCTAAAAGTCAGAATCTACAAATGTCTAGAATCTTTATTTTTACCAACCTGTAGACTTATTTACAACTTAACTGTCTCTTTCTGTAGGCAGTGTGCAATGCAGGACTCAAAATACAACCCATATACATTCTGTAAACGCAATAGAAATCCAAAATGTGTCATTTTTAAAAATAAAAATAATGATAACCCATAACTTTCTTAAAATCTGTGTCTCATTTCTACACTAATCTCTCTTTTCCAGGATGTAAGCCTGAACAACAGATGATGTATGCTGGGAGTAAGAATAAGCTAGTCCAGACAGCTGAACTAACCAAGGTGGCATTTGTATTTGACTTACTTGTTGAGATAATGTTTTCCTTTAGACTATAGAGCAATAGCTAACATAGTCAAAAGGGGTATCTTTTAAATACAGGTGAAGTTAGTTAGCCAAAATCTTTTAGTAATTGGAAATAGAATGAGATAGAAGTGTTTGAACCAAAGTGTTTTTTGGATAAGTTGGTTGGAAGAAATCACATTCAAAATATAGGCAGTTTTAAAAAGCCACTGCAACTATTAAATCTATTGAGAGTTATTTTATCTGCCATAAGATAATTTCTAATAGATAAAGGTCACCATTGAAGCTTCTTGGCATCTTTTACCATAATCTAAAATGAACCAAGTTCTGTGCTGGAATTCAGTATTATGCAGTTAATTGTATTGTTTCCAAATATAAAATTGTTAAGAATGTTAATAAAGTTAGAAGATTCTATTTTATATGAGAACTTGCTTTAAGATTTAATATGTCCCTATTTTATGGTATTTTTGAAAGGTAAAGGTAAGAGAGGTACTTGGTTCTCAAACTTTAACTTCATATTAGTTTAAGTTGAAAAAATATGTACCCTTAAGGTTTTGAAATAGAATGTTATATTACTAAAATGGTATTAAACAATATTCCCTTTCAAGCTTTATTTTAAGAACAGTGTCAGTATTTTCTTCTTAGGTGCTTAATCGTCAACTCTGGAATGCCTTTAAGTGCCCTCTGCTATTTCCCCTTAGTCCATATGATTGTGACCACCACTTTATAGACATTACTTTTTCCTAATTTGTAACACAGGAACACTGGAGTTGCTCTAACGATTTGGGTGGTTAAGGAGCTGTTAAGAGTCTCAAGTCTGTTCTAATCCTGGGCATGCCCTACAGTGCTGGAGTTGAGACATTACACTTTACAAATTACTTTTACAGTTAATCTTACTGAATCCTTACAACAGCTCTGTGAGATATTCTGTGGATAGGAAACCCAGAGGATGAATGAGTTGCTCAGGGTTGTATAATGGTAAATTTAGACAGAGCTAGGATTTAGCTATCTAGGACTTATGATTCACATCTGGCTCCAAATCCCATTCTTTCTCTGTAATACGTTGTTTTTCTTTAGCCGTTATACTTTCTGGACCTAATTCAGATTCTTGCTAGAGATTTGTGGCTGATCTCCAACCCCATCTGATATTTCCATTTGACATTCAGGCTCCAGAAGACCAGTGTATGTTCCTCAGTTCCGAACTAGATTGATTTTAGTTGTGTAAACTTGGGATGTCTTCTAGGAGATAAGATTTACAGAACTGCTCTTTTAGACTATTTGTAGATTTGTGCTTTTGATTTTATGTATTTATTTAGATTGTAGTTTTGGTTTTATGCTGTTTTGATTGCTGTTCTTTGGCAACTGAGTACTTAGCATTTAAAAGAAGTAAGGTACTACCTAAAAGGTATATCTGATTTACACAGGTTAAGTCATGACCAATATGAAAGGAAGCACAATTTGATATTTAATGCTCAAATATATAATGTGTTTGCCTTCTGTTTTGTTTTCTTTTTTTTTTTTTTTTTTTGGTTTTCAGATTTTTATTTTTTTTTTTTTTTTTTTTTTTTTTTTTTTTTTGGAGTATCAAAGTATGACTTAAGTTTTTTTTTTTTTTAAGGTATTTGAAATAAGAAATACCGAAGACCTAACTGAAGAATGGTTACGTGAGAAACTTGGATTTTTCCACTAATGTGAACTTCTGTGTTTTTAAAGTATTTATGTATTAACCTTACCATACTGGAACCAGACATAAATACTTATTTATGCCTAAAAATGCACTGTTACTTACAGTTTGTTTCCTGCAGTAAAGAAAAATTCTTCATTTGTGCAAAGTTTGAACAAAGAGGAAATCATCTTCATAGTAATGAAACTTTGTAAAGTGTCTCCTTATTTTGGTACTTGTTAGGTGGACTACTTTTCCCCAGGGACTTTTGCATTCTTGTGACTAATTTCTATAACTTAAGGTTCAGAATTTGTTACTATTTACAGACACCATTGGAGAGTGGATATATTAGATTGTGAGAGACAACTGTTGCCTCCTTTTGACAAATACTGGATATTAGCAGTTTATTTATGAAAATAGCATATTATCACTTGTCAAATCATTGAAATTAATTTGGGGTCAAAGACTTGAGTGACCCAGGATTGAGCCATGAATACTTTACTGTAGTGTAACCTGCATTATAAGTACATTGATCAATTCTGTATCTTCTTTGGTTCCTGTATCTTTTTAATTTAGTGTAGAAACTATGTTCATCAATCACTCATTTTTAAGGTCGGGAAGTTAGATTTTATGATAGAGTTATGACTGTTAGCTTTTCTCCTTATGGAAAATAGCATCTTAGTCTTAGAAATTGGTGGGTTGTAATAATCAAGGGCTTCGTTCCTTTTATGTCATTTCTAGACAGTTTTGAATCTAGGTTAATAACACTTATTTATAAAGCACCTCTTAATGTCCTGTGAACACTAATTATTTTAAATGTGTTAATACTGTGCCTTTGATTTGTTAGCTTTAAAGTTAGTTTAAGACTTTTACACTGCCAGTATTCCAGATTTGGTGAAATTAATACTTTTTTAAAGGGTCCAAATAAAATAATTTTCTAATGTGTATATCTGAAATTTGTAATAAAGTCAACTTCATATTTTAAAAATTCCAACTATCTGCTTGCAATGGTGAATATATGGCAGTTGAGAGTTATAATTTTGGGTATACTTGTGATTAGTTTTGTGCCATAGGAAAAAGTTAACTTAAAACTTTGGCCATAGTTAATAACATTAACACATCAATAGAAATCACATCTTATATCCTAAATGTCAGAAGATACTCTGAACTGGATGCCTGAATAGTTAACTAAACCAGTCTTGTTAGATGATGGTATTCTTGGCATGAAGCAAGGATTCTGCTATTTGGCATACTTGTAAAAACAAATATATAAGTAACCATTGAACATTAATTTGATAATAGGTCTAGAGACTAAAGGCTAACTAAATTTTGTGAGTGAATTCTTATCTTAGTCATCTCAAAACTAGCAAAATTTAAATTTTGGCATGTTTT
The DNA here is from genome assembly GCF_001604975.1 of Cebus imitator. Taxonomy (NCBI): domain Eukaryota; kingdom Metazoa; phylum Chordata; class Mammalia; order Primates; family Cebidae; genus Cebus; species Cebus imitator. The sequence continues at coordinate 1,179,408 of NW_016107722.1, read as the reverse complement.
CCATTCATATGTTCTTTGCATTTTATTTTTGAGGTTTCTGTGAGAAGTAAAGATAGTTGGAATTTTCATGATATTGAATAGAACATATTCTGTTCCCAACACTGTTTGGCTTCACTAATTTAGAAGTCAGGAAGCAATAGAAAGTTGGAGATGAGGAAGTGCTAGAGTAGGTGTTTGTTTTGGTTCTTGGAGGGAAAAGATTCTTTATTCCAATTTGCAGAGAGAGAGAGAGAGATTGAGAACTCACCCAGGAAGTTTAAGAATTCTTTAAACAGGTATTTTGATATTGGAGAGTAACATGCATATAATTCTGTAGTAATGCAAATGTAACTCAAGTGAGTGCAGAGTGTTTTTAATGTTTTTGAATGAAGGAAATGAGATTTTGTTTCACCTGGTTTGCAGGAATAAGAGAAACTAGTGCTGCAAGAATGTATTTTTTAAGGAACTTAATGAAGCTCCTTATTTTGTCTTGCATGTTTTAGTTTTGTTTATTTTTAAACTTGGAGGTCCTCCATAATGTCAGATAATATTAACCTGTCATACATTAGAACTTTTAGTTCCCCTACTCTCTTTAACAGGAGCAAAGAGCTGTGATAAACCATGCTTTTTTGAGCTTGTCTGACTTCTAATCAGTAACATGTTTTTTGTAAGATAACAGATTGAGGTTAGAGGATCAGTAGAACATTTTTATTCATCTGTCTGATGGGGAGATCTACAAATCCCATGCTCTACAGTGTTCTCAAACATTTATATAGATTTCCCTTTCATCTTACTAGATTTCACATTGTTCTTTTCAAGTTATTTCCTATTTAGTGTCTTTTTTCTACCATCCCCCAAATAATAACTCCGGACTTCATAATTCCAGTTTTTACATTCCGTATCTTTCTGGTACAACCATTCCCATTCAGCCTTAAATCTTAACCTTTCCTTTTAGGCAGCAACTTTTTTCCTGGGACCCTCCTGCGTGGTCTTCTCAGTCAGTGTTAATTTTGAAATTGTTGGCCCTCCATAAGTTCTGCATAGTATCTAATGTCAAAATAGAACCAACTGGTAATCACAGTATTATTTAGTGTGGTTTCCATGACAGCAAAAATACACATGAAGAAAACTTCTCAGGTTACTATGCTGAAATTCCAAAATGTCTGAGTTTTGAATAGTGATCACTTTGTTCTGGTATTCATGCAATTATATTAGGAAAAAAGTTGATTGTTTTTGTTTAATTGACTTCTAAAATAAATGTTCAAATTGTCTAGTTCTAAAAGTTTGCTAAATGCCTTGTGCAGTTAAACATGCTCTTATTTAAGAGTGTGTTGCTAAATTTTTTTACTGTCATTACTAAATAATCTGTGTGGCAAAATGTGTGTCAGCACTTTTCCCTCCCTTTTTATCTCCTATTTTCAGGAGTCAAATGTAGCCATAAACTGCATCCTTGTCTGACACTTAGCTAAAAATTTCCAGTTAGGGGAGTTTATTGCCAAATTAAATTTGGCTGTTTTCCCCCAGTCCATACTGATATTAAGGAAGGTGTAGTTAAAAAATGTTTGGATTACTTTTAAAACCTGAGCAATGTCATTAATCCATATGTGGACTAGTGATGAATAGATATTTTCATAAGAGTTTAAATGCTGATATTTGGTGGAAGTAGAGAGTAACTCATATTCTATCAATTCAAGTATTCTTACTACGGTTGCTTTCCCTGTTTGTTTGATAGACTGATAGTACTGGAATCTATAGCGTTTGAGCCATTATGACTTTTGTGAGGATGTGTTTTAAACATTTCTGGACAAATCTTATTTTGTATTTCTGGAAGAATGTAATAATCTTCTAGGCCACTTAAAACCAATGGTCCCAAGCTGAATATTCTTGAGAAATTTGTTTTTATTATGCCATTTGACATTTCAAATCAGTGCTCATATACAGTAAACTTGTGATAGAAATTGTATTATCTTGCTTTTTGAAGTGTAATTCATATAATTACTTGAATATTGTTTGCGATCATTAATATGCCAGGGCAGTTCCCACTGATTTAGATGGTCCAATATAATCTCATTCAGGAGGCTTGAAACATTAATGGTTTAGTCCTGTGAATTTTAACAGTTCTCTGTCATCGTTCAACAAAACCAACAACTGGCACAACTTCTTAAGCTGTGGTTTCAGTCTCTGCTAGTTCATATTGCATGTTTATTTTGGACAGTCTTTTGTTAAGCATGGTGCTTGTACTGGTTTAAATAAAATGTTAACATTAAAAGACTTCTAGCTTTTTTTTTTACTCACCTCTTTCCCCCTTTGGAGTTATTGGCACCTACCTGGCTCAGTTTGTGTGAGCCACAAACTTTATCTGGACAAACTGAGAGGCAAAGAAACAAGAGCCATTTGGCAGCTTGTAGAAGAAAAGGATAATGAAGCTATAAAAATTTCTAAAACTTGGTCTGATGCTAAGATGTAGAAAATGTCGGTGAACAATAGTAGGGACAGAGAGAGCTATTTCAAATGATGAGTGCTTGCTTTCAAAGGGAGAGTTAGAATTAGGAGAGCTGTGTACTTCCTAAGAAATAAAATTGAAGGGTTTTTTTTTTTTTTAATTGAATATAGTTTATCACTATTAAACACTCATTGGCAACCCACCCTACCTTTATTACCAACTTTACCACATGGTATGTGTTTAATAGGTGTCTACTAAATGAATACAAATCACTAACACATAGTTTTTAGTTTGCCATTTATTTCTGTGATAGTCACAACTTGTTATGATTGGGAAAGGAGTAGTTTATGCCTTCCTGTCTTCAAGAATTTCACAAGGAGGATTGGCCCGAGCATGGAAACATTTATATCTTTCTTATTTCTCAAATTTAGCCACCTACCTATTCAAACAGCCAGCTCTTAAATTTTTTCACCTTCACTAAAGAATATCTATTGTCTTTTTGTCCTTTTCACTTTGCAGCAACAAAAGCATTTGTAAGCACTTAGCCTCAGAGCATGGGCGCATTCTTGGAACCACCCAATGGGTTCTCCTTGCCCACTGCCCAGAAACAGCCAATCTATTAGGAGAACTGCAGTCAAGAGTTTTTGAATCACGCAGACCTGGCTGTATGGGAGACCTGAGTTTTATTATTACCCAAATCAGTGGTCCCCCACGTCTGGGACTGGAGATTTTAAGGATAATTTGGTGGGTAGGGGGTTGGGAAGTAAGGAGTGCTGATTGGTCGGATCAGAGATGAAATTGTAGGGGTCAAGTGGGCTTTTCTTGGTGTCTTCTGTTCCTAGGTGGGATCATAAAACTAGTAGAGCCAGATTACTCACCACAGGCTCAACCCTGTGGTACTTCAGAACACAGGGTCTGCAAAATATCTCAAGCACTGATCTTACATTTTACAACAGTGATATTATCCCTAGGAACAATTTGAGAGATTCCGGAATCATGCAGCCTTGGCTGCGGTGACTCCTAAACCATAATTTCTAATCTTGTAGTGGCTAATTTATTAGTCCGACAAAGGCAAACTTGTCCCTAGGCAAGAAGGGAGGTTTGTTTCATGAAAGGGCTGTTACCATCTTTGTTTCAAAGTTAAACTATAAATTCTCCCCAAAGTTAGCCTATGCCCAGGAATAAACAAGGACAGCTTGGAGGTTAGAAGCAAGATGGAGTTGGTTAGATCAGACACTCTTTCACTGTCATAATTTTCTCATTGTTAGAATTTTCGCAAAGGCAGTTTCATTTGCATGAGGGTACACCCTGCGTGGATATTGTATCCTTGCAGAGTGTAGTTTTAGCTGTGTTGGGGAGCCAGTTAGATTAAAGATGTCACTGCTGAGCACTAGGAGTTTTCACAGATAATCCTCTTATCTTCTATTTGAGATCCGCTTCCAGCCTATGTGAAAGTTCTCTGCTGAGGTTGCTGCCATCTTAATTATAGAAAAGAAAGAATGCCTTGGTGGCATCCAAATGCCACCATGCAAAGCATGCAAAGCAGAAAAGGAGGGTATATGTGTGACTTCCAAAGTCACCGTTACTTACAAAGTTAAGTACAGATTCTCTTACTCTGAAATTTAAGGCTCTTCGTATTTCTGCCCATTTCTTATCTGCACTGGACAGTTGTCTTAGTCTGTTTTGTGCTGCTGTAACACGATACCTGACACCAAGTAATGTATAAAGAACAGAAATTTATTTCTGACAGCTAGGGAGACTGGCACGTCGAAGATCAAGGTACTGGCATCTGGCAAGGGCCTTCTGGGTGTGTCCTCACAAGAAAGGGGCGAACCCCCTCTTGAAAGTCCTTTCTATTGTGGCATCAGTCCAGTCATGAGGGCTTTTCCCATAAGGCTCCATCTGCCAACACTGTTGCATGGGGGATTATGTTTCCAACACATGAATTTTGGAGGACATCTTCAGACCATAGCAACAGCTAAGGCTAAATATGCCCACAACCCTTTGTTAGGTGGAAATGCCCCTGCACCTGGCTGTACTTTCCTGTTCTAAGCCCCCTCCACACCCACAGTACACACAGGACTCTTGGTATTTTCAGCCCCAGCTAGTTGAACCCAAGGGCAGCCAACCTCTATGATCTTGCCAGACTGGAATCCAACAACAAGTTAGGCCAATCACTTTCTTGAGGGAGGCAGACAGCAGTGTGAGCTGACTGACCTTGAAAGAATGTCATTAGATGGAGAAGAGGGAAAGAAGATGCCAGCTGGGATAGTGTAGAATAAAGCAGGCCTGGCCGGATGTGGTGGCTCATGCCTATAATCCCAGCACTTTGGGAAGCCCAAGCAGGAAGACTGCTTGAGCTCAGGAGTTCGAGACCAGCCTGGCCAATATGGCAAACCCCCATCTCTACTAAAAATACAAAAAATTAGCCAGGTGTGGTGGCGCATGCCTGTAATCCCAGCTACTTGGGTGGCTGAGACAGGGGAGTCACTTGAACCTGGGAGGCAAAGGCTGCAGTAAGCCAAGATTGTGCCATTGTACTCCAGTCTGGGTGACAGAGTGAGACGCTGTCAAAAAATATAATTTAAAAATAAATAAGCAGGCATGCAGAGAGTAGCTGGATTATGTTAAAGATGGAGCCCCAAATTGAAGAGCCCCACTCCCGCCTTTTAGATTTCTAGAGCCACTTTTGAACCAAGGTCACTCTTCATTGTCCCTTTTTCTGAGGCCTGGTTGGTCAGCTTTTTCTAGGTTCCTCTGTATGTCTGTCCCTACCAGAAGCCCTCTGTTACTTATTAACCTGAAGATGTCTGTTTACTTGTGCACAAAAGCACCTAACTTCGATGCTACGTCTAGTTTCATCTGCCACGGTTCCCTACATTTACACTAACTCCAGCCTAACCAAATGTGATGGTTAATTTTAGTTGGCGTCTGAGTGGAGTAGCGGAGGAAGATCCACCCTCAGTGTGGGCAAGCACCTTCCAATCTGCTGGGGACCTGGAGAGAACAAAAACAGAAAAGGCAAATACGCCAATCTGTCCGGTAGAACTGGGATGCACTCTTCTCCCCATCCTTGGACAAGAATTCTAGGTTCCCTGGACTTTGGACTTTTAAGACTTACACACCTGTGGCTCCCTGGGTTCTCAGGCCTTCATCCTCAGACTGAGAGTTACTCTCAGTTACACCACTGGCTTCCAAGGTTCTGAGGACTTCAGACTTGGCCAGAGCCACGCTATCAGCAACCCAGGGTCTCCAAGTTGTTGAAAGTCTGTATTGGGACTTCTCAGCTTCCATAATTGTGTGAGCCAATTCACCTAATAAATGCTTCCTATCTATCTATCTATCTATCATCTATCTATCTATCTATCTATCTATCTATCTATCTATCTATCTATCTATCATCTATCTATCCTGTTGGTTTTGTCTCTCTGGAGAACCCTAATACGTCCTTTCATACAAACATGTCCTGAGCCTCATCTTCCTCCACCAACAGAAACACTTTTCTCCCAAGCTGCTGCTGCTGCCTGCCAAAATCCCCAGCCTTCAAAAATCACCCCAAATGCCATTTAAATCATGAAGTCTGTTGTTTGTTGAACTAAATATAGTACCTTCTTTAAAAAAGCAACAACAAAGCCGGGCGCGGTGGCTCAAGCCTGTAATCCCAGCACTTTGGGAGGCCGAGGCGGGTGGATCACGAGGTCAAGAGATCAAGACCATCCTGGTCAACATGGTGAAACCCCGTCTCTAC
>NW_016107722.1:1165667-1172168 GCF_001604975.1 Cebus imitator | reverse complement strand
AAAAAAAAAAAAAAAAGAGAAAAAAAAAAATATGCTTCATGTTGGGAATCCACAGTGGGGAATGGGATGTGGTTTATCCCTCATTATTGCTCCTCCTTGCTCCCCCATTGCTGGTTGTTTTTGGTTTCTCTGGGCTTGGAGGAGGAGGGGTAACCTAAGAGAACAGAAGAAAAGACTTATTAGTCTGGTACAGATGTCATATGGAGTTGGTGCCCTCTGAACGTGGTCAATGTCAAACGCATTCTCCCATGAGGTGCTTTTGTGGGTTCCTTGTTGATTCCCTCGCTGGGAATTTTCCCTTGACTTGGGTCATGCCTCCTCTGGCTAGTGGCTTTACAACTGCTCCTCCCAGCTCTTGGCGTCGAGTAGTTGCCTCTTGTTCCTCCAGGCTGGCATGGTGGCCAGGGTCCATTGTTCACTTCCTTTGCAGTGTCTTAGTTCATTCAGGATGCTATAATAAAATACCTTAGTCTGGGTAGTTTATTTAATTGTTGTGGCTCACAGCAGGGCCACGGTGGCTCACGCCTGTAATCCCAGCACTTTGGGAGGCCAAGGCGGGTGGATCGCTTGAGGTCAAGAGTTCAAGACCAGCCTGGCCAACATGGAGAAACCCTATCTCTACTAAAAACACAAAACTTAAATACTTTATAAATACATTTTATATGTATTTATATGTATGTTCTGAAATTTATTTCTTTCTATAAAAATGGAAATATTTTAAATTATTAATGAACTTTTAGTTTAAAATAGTTTTAAAAACTATAAAATAGTTTTTCGAGTTGATTTAAATTGTGTAAGAGATAATCGAAAGACATTTATACAAATAAAGCATTTTTGCTACATCTCTTTATATTGGATTTATTAGTATGTCAACAACTATATAATAAAAATTTTCCCAAGTCTGCCTATGCAAAATCAGGAAAATGCTCAAACATTCTAACTCTCTAAGATATTTTATATAGCAGGTACAACATGTCAGTAAATTTCTACCAAATCAAATCAAATTTTAAATAAAAATATTTGCATTTTTAGGTAGCAACATATGCTAGAAAATGTATATATCAACTTGATGGAATTACAATAGTTGATATAATTTAAGGGAAAATTATTTCAACAAAATTTATGATATGTAAAAACTTTAAAAGAAATTATTTTTCTTCTTTGCCTCTGCACATTGCATGATTTTCCAAAACAAAGACATTTTAACACTTCTATTCATTAATTAGAAACACTACTTATAAGACACTTCAAATAAAGGTCCATTTATACAATCACAATACAATATAATATAAAATGATAGAACTTTGATGTGAATAAAGTTAAATTTCCTTCAGCAAATAATTTTTAAGGGCAAGAATTGTTAAAAATATTTAATCTTAAAATAGTAAATGAAAACATTTATTTGCCAAGACAATAAAGGATTGTGCATTAGTCCACCGGTATTAAAAAACATAAAATCCATATCATATTTTTTAAAATCCCAAGAAAAACAATATTGCTTCTCAGAGGTGTGGTCCTAAATGCAAAAATTTATATCCACATGAAGAGAGAGAATGGGAGGAAGCAAAGAAAAAAGAAAAGGAAAGGAAAAAAGAAGATGCATTTAAAAAAATCTCTTTGCTGAAAATTTGTTCCTAAAGATGAATGTGTGGGTACAGAAGTTTATGTGCTAAGAAAGTCATCACAGTTTAAGTTTACAAGAGCTTTTGCTTGTGCCTGGACTGTTCCTTTTCCACAGCATTCTGTTCTGATTTCACATACACAGTATATTATCTCACTGGGTTTAGCATTTACTTATGATTTCTGCTTGGGCAAAGTGTCTTGCTTTTTGTTTGTTTTGTCTCTCCCTTCCATGGTGGATGTGCCTTTCCTCAAACATCTGGTTATGAGTGGCAATTCATTTGGATTTGAGCTCTATGGACGAAATTGAAAGGTTAATTAGAATCTCTGTGTGAGTTTCTGTTGGGTAGTCGGCTTCTTTGTAGGGTGATCAAGCAAGAAATTGACTTTGGGTTTGGGACCCCTAACTACCAGCATGAGGCCTCTCTGTCCATTGTCATATCTGATTAGAGGGCATGCTTGGAAGCATTGTGAAGGAACAGGAAAAGGGAAGAAGGCAGACGTTTCCCAGCTCAGTATAGGGACTTTCGTTTTATCACCCTGTTTTCAGTCTTGAATGTCATCACCTATATATCTCCTCTCTTTACCTGCTGTATTTCATTTCAGAACCTCTCTAGTTGAATTTCTCCAGAGAATACAATTGGAGAAAGTAGGGAGGGACCAGTTACTGGGCTTTTTTATGAGTTGGCTTCAGCCAATGGGAGGTGAGAGTGAGAGGAAGGGAGATGTCACGATAGTCCCCACATTGTTCCTTCCTGTGAAGTAGGGTGCATTTCTTCTGTGGTTCCAGCTCAGCCTGCCCTGACTAGACCCACTGTGGTTCCAGCTTCCTATGGGTGACCTTGGCTCCTGGGTTCTAATCATTCTGTCTCTTCCTTGGAATGCTGGTTATTTATTACTGTTCATCTGTCTTTGGGGTCTCAGCTCTTCCATGATTTGCTAATTCCCTGTATTAAAATGTTTTATTTATTTATTTTTTTTTGAGACGGAGTTTCACTCATGTTACCCAGGCTGGAGTGCAATGGCGCGATCTCGGCTCACCGCAACCTCCGCCTCCTGGGTTCAGGCAATTCTCCTGCCTCAGCCTCCTGAGTAGCCGGGATTACAGGCATGCACCACCATGCCCAGCTAATTTTTTGTATTTTTAGTAGAGACGGGGTTTCACCATGTTGACCAGGATGGTCTCGATCTCTTGACCTCGTGATCCACCCGCCTCGGCCTCCCAAAGTGCTGGGATTACAGGCTTGAGCCACCGCGCCCGGCAAAATGTTTTAAATCAATAGAGTAGTTTCTGTTTTTCTGGTGGGATTCTGACTGATATGGGACAGATCCTGTATAAATGGACAATACTTCATATTTTGCCAAAAGTATCAAAGTTTTCAGTAATAGGTCAATTTCTAAACTCAAATGGATAGTGGCTCCAAAGACCTAACCAACTCTTTAGGCTATAAATAAGTGTAAAGCTAGCCTGTACTCGCAGGCTGTTATCACCCTTGTGTTGAGAAATTTTTTTTTAATATATATATAAGATTTTGTTTTAGTTTTAGTTTTTTGTTTATTTGTTTTAGACAGGCTAGTGCAGTGGTGACATCATGGCTTACGGCAGCCTTGACCTCCGGGGCTCAAGTGATCCTCCCACTTCAGTCCCTGGGGGAGCTGGGACTACAGGCACATGAAACCACAACCGGCTAATGTTTTGTATTTTTTTGTAGAGACAGAGTTTCACCATGTTGCCAGCCTGGTCTCAAACTCCTGGGCTCAAGTGAACTGCCCACTTCAGCCTCCCAAAATGCTGGGATTACAGGCATGAGCCACCATGCCCAGGCAGATGTTGCTTTTTAAAATCCAGTATTGATTTCTGGTAATATGTCAGATCCCTAAACATTAACGTGTTACTTTGCCCACCAAACATATTTTCAGGTCTTAGACTTTTTAAAGTCTGTTATTCAAGAATGTTAGTCATCCTAACTTACCTTGGAAAATTGTCATTGCCTAATGTCTGGAGTGCACAGTTTCTAACTTGTTCTGTTTTTACTGAAGTGGAGGGGAAAAAAAGTGGTTTCTTTCTGTTTTTAAATAGCTGCCATTTATTGAGTGCTTATTATATACCAGCCACTCTGGTAAGTGCTTTGCATACGTTATTTCTTTTAATCCTGTAGCAACTCCACTGCCTGTCACAGTCACACAGTAGGAGGTCCATAAATATATTTTTTAACATTTTAGTTTGAAAAAAGTAAGCATATTTCTAAGAATAGTATAATGAACTCCTCCGTATCCCCCACCTAGATTCACTGTTGACAATTCTTCATGGAGATCTCATTTTCTCTACAAATGGAGGCACTGTCAGCCTTTTCAAGACTTTTCTAGACTATCTTTTCAAGGTTCTTTGACTAGTGAACAGACTTAGAAAACAGCGTCTCCATTTGGAATGTGGGACTGGTTTGTTTACTGTTCAGTGTAAGTAGAATGTCTTGGCTGGGCTCAGTGACTCACATCTGTAATCCTAGCACTTTGGGAGGCTGAGGCAGGAGGATCATTTGAATCCAGGAGTTCAAGACCAGCCTGGGCAACATGGCAAAACCTTATCTCTACGAAAAAATACAAAAATTATCTGAATAGCGTGTGTCTGTGGTCCCAGCTACTCTGGAGGCTGAGGTAGGAGGATGGCTTGAGCCTGGGAGGCAGAAGCTGCAGCGAGCCAAGATCATGCCACTGCACTGCAGCCTGGCGACAGAGTAAGACCGTCTAAAATAATAAGTATAATGTCTGTCTCTGTTGCAGAAGTGTGCAGGGTTGCTCAAAACTCATTATAAAAGATTGGGGGTTTTGGGAGGCCTATAATTCCAGCACTTTGGGAGGCCAACACAGGAGGATTGCTTGTGCCCAGGGGTTCAAGACCAGTTTGGGCAACATGGTGAAACATCATTTCTATAAAAAATACCAAAAACAACAGCCCAGAGTGGTGGCATGCACCTGTAGTCCCAGCTACTTGGGAGACTGAGGTGGGAGGATTGCTTGAGCCCAGGAGGTCGAGGCTGCAGTGAGCCTAGGTCCCGCCACTGCACTCCAGCCTGGGGGACAGTATGAGAGCCTGTATTAAAAATAAGTAAATAAATAAATAATAAAGGTTTCCTAAGCTCAGGATTTTTCATCTATGACCTAACTACACTGAATGTGCGGTATTTAGTTGGGCCATTTTCCGTCACGCTGTTGGGACATGAGAGGCGAGAGAAACTGATGTGAACAGAAGCTCATGCTTCTTGCAGTGCTGTGAATAATAAAGTCCTTAATCACTGACCTGAGTCTGATGTCGTCTGCCAGCATTCAAAAAGCTACGGCAGGGCTGGGCACAGTGGCTCACGCCTGTAATCCCAGCATTTTGGGAGGCCGAGGTGGGTGGATCACTTGAGGTCAGAAGTTTGAGACCAGCCTGGCCAACATAGTGAAACCCCGTCTCTACTAAAAATACAAAAATCAGCCAGGCGTGGTGACGTGCACCTGTAATCCCAGCTATCTGGGATGCGGAGGCAAAAGAATTGCTTGAACCTGGGAGGGGAAAGGCAGACGTTGCAGAGAAAAAATATTGAGCCACTGCACTCCAGCTTGGGTGACAGAGCGAGACTCTGTCTCAAAACAAAACAAAACAAAACAAGAAACAACAGCAGGCTAAATTTTTTTTTTAAGACAGGATCTCGTTCTGTCACCAAGGATGGAGTGCAGTGGCGCTGTCTTGACTCACCACAACCTCAGTCTCCTGGGCTCAAGCAGTCCTTCCACCTCAGCTTGTGGAGTAACTGAGACTACAGGTGTGCACCACCATGCCCAGCTAATATTTTGGTAATTTTTATGGAGACAAGCTTTCCCCATGTTGCTCAGTCTGGTCTCAAACTCCTGGGATTATAGGCATGAGCCAATATGCCCAGCCAGCAGGCTAAAGTTGTTAGCTTGAAAGTACCATACAGTCTCAGACCCTTTACATTTCTTGATAGTTACCAGTTGTTAGCACCTGGCCATATTTGCTCTCTCTCTCTCTCTCTCTGTCTCTCTCTCTCTCGCTCTCTCACTCTCTCTCACCTCTCACTCCCATCTTCTTTAAGCCTGAACAGTTCCATTTCTCTTGGCCTTTCTTCATATCGACATTTAAAAATAGTACAAGCCAATTCTTGTTTTTTGTAGAATGTCCTTTAAGTTTTTTGGGGATGTTTCTTCATAATTAGATTCAGATTAAGCATTTCTTAGTAAGAATACTATGTAAATATGTTCTCCTCAATGCATCATATTAGGAGACATGTGATGTTAATTTGCCACATCATTGATTGATGACAAGTAAGTATTTGATAAATAATTGAATAAGCATTATCTGCCCTATTTTAGAAACGAAGCCTCTAAGGCATAGAGAAATGAACTTGCTCAGATTAACAGAGCTAGTGGATGGCAGAGCCAGGCTCCAGTGTAAGTGGGACTGGACTCCAAACTGTGCTCTGAACCACATGGTGTTCTGCTTCTTTCTCGTTTTATTTATTTATTTATTATTATTATTTTTTGAGGTAGAGTCTCACTCTTGTCGCCCAGGCTGGAGTGCAGTGGCATGATCTTGGCTCACTGCAACCACTGCCTCCCAGGTTTAAGTGATTCTCCTACCTCAGCCTCCCAAGTAGCTGGGACTACAGGTGCCACCACCACACACAGCTAGTTTTTGTATTTTTAGTAGAGATGGGGTTTTACCACGTCGGCCAGGCTGGTCTCGAACTCCTGACCTTAGGTGTTCCACCTACCTCGGCCTCCCAAAGTGCTGAGATTACAGGCATGAGCCACTGCACCCGGCCTTTCCTTTTATTTTTTAACTTTTTTTTTTTTTTTTTTTTTTTGAGACGGAGTTTC
>NW_016107722.1:1140202-1165589 GCF_001604975.1 Cebus imitator | reverse complement strand
CTCCTGGGTTCAGGCAATTCTCCTGCCTCAGCCTCCTGAGTAGCTGGGATTACAGGCACGCACCACCATGCCCAGCTAATTTTTGTATTTTTAGTAGAGATGGGGTTTCACCAAGGTGGGTTTTTTTTTTTTTAATGGTGGTTAATACCAGTAGTATTCACTACATTCACAGTGTTGTGCAACTGTAATACTGGGGTTCAGGGGTGTCCCCTCAGTTCCTCTGAGAGGACATTTCTTCAGGTTCTTGGTCAATTGCTCCCCAAGAATGGTTGAGGAGACCAAGTGCAATGTGCAGTGAATGCCAACTCAAGAAGTGTTGTAGAAAGTGATTTTATTTAGGTAGAGAAAGAAAATGGAGAAGGAGAGAGAAAGAAACAGCTACCTCTCACACTGGGTGAGAGAAAGAAAAGCCGCCCTCACACTGAGTGAGAAGGGTTCCCAGAGGGGGAAAAGCAGAGAAGGAAAGCTCCTCGACTGAGAGAATCCAGAAAGATGGAATCCAGGAGAGAAAATGTTATATTGGGATTTAGGAGGGGAACACAGGCTTCCACGACAGAGTGCGGAAGGGGACTCCAGAGGGAAAATCCAGGATAGAGAAAAACAGCTTCCACGACTTCGGGGAAGCGGAAACATGGAGTCTGAAGCGGTTCCGGAAGAAGGGGACTTTTAATCTGGAAGGAACCCCCACCTTCTCTGAGACCCCTGGCCAATGAAAGGAGTTCCTTAGAACTTCCCGCTGGAGTGATTGACTCTAGTTTCTCCCCCTCCCCCCGGCTCTCGAAATTTTAAACGTAAACCGTTAAATCTCCCAGATGGAGAGAGATGGGAGGGGGGCATGGCGCTGGGAAGTTCTTGTCCTTCAAACTACGCCCCCTTGTGGACCCGGAAAGAGAACACCTTCCCTCACAACCATCACCTCCAACCGTCTTAAGAATTTTCATCTTCCCAAACTGAAACTCTGTACCCGTTAACTAATAACTCCCCCTATTTCTCTCCCCTTAGCAGCTGACAGCAGCGGCTCTATCTTCCATCTCTGTGAATATGAATATGCCTATTGTAGGTACCTCATGTAAATGTAATTATAAAATATTTGTGTTTTTGTGCCTGGCTTCTTTCAGTTGGCATAATGTTTTCAAGGCTCATCCATGTTGCAGCTTGTATCAGAAGTCCCTGCCTTTTTAGGGCTAAGTAATATTCCACTGTGTATATCTGCCACATTTTGTTTTTCCACACACCTTTTGGCTGTTGTGAATTATGCTGCTGTTGGTGTACATCTGTTTGAGTCCTTGCTTTCTATTCTTTTAGGTGTATATCCAGAAATGGAATGGCTGGGTTATGTTTATTGAGGACTTACATGCAGAGGCTGTCCAGTGGCAGTAAGCTGGACAGGAGAACCACTACTGTTTGTAAAAAGCATGCAATTCATATCGCATTTTTTCTTGCTACCCTCCACCTAGCAACCTCCATTTAACCCAAAAGAAAGGGCTTCAATCCCCTGTATGGCCTGACTTCCAAGGCATGGTTCAGAGGTTCAGATGAATTATATATAAGTCCGTGTTTAATTTTTTTGTTGTTGTTGTTGAGACGGAGTTTCACTCGTGTTACTCACGCTGGAGTGCAACGGCGCGATCTGGGCTCACCGCAACCTCCACCTCCTGGGTTCAAGCAATTCTCCTGCCTCAGCCTCCCGAGTTGCTGTGACTACAGGCGCGCGCCACCATGCCCACCTAATTTTTGTATTTTTAGTAGAGATGGGTTTCACTATGTTGACCAGGATGGTCTCACTCTCTTGACCTTGTGATCCACCCGTCTTGGTCTCTCACAGTGCTGGGATTATAGGTGTGAGCCACCGCCCGGCGAGTCCATGTTTAATTTTTTGAGAAATCATCCTGTCTTCCATATCGACTGCACCATTCTACATTCCCACAGCAATGCACATGGGTTCCAATTTCTCCACATCCTCACCAACACTTGTTATTTTGTTTTATGATAGTTACTCTAATGAGTATGAAGTAGTATCTGATTGTGGTTTTGATTTGTATTTCCCTAATGACTAGTGACGTTGAACATCTTTCCATGTGTTCAGTTGCTCTGTCTCTGTTTTGTGGTCAGGTGTTATTGTGGTGTTGTATATGGAAGTATAGAAAGAAAAAGCCATCTGATCAACAGCTCTTCTTGCCTCTTGTGAAAGCCCTCGTTTCACTGAAGAGAATTTCCTAGGTGTCCCAGAGCGGGAGGGTGGTGAGCAAAGGTTTTTGGGGGTCCAGGAGAGAGGAAAGAGTAGCTAATTTCCTAAACTGGCAAGGGATCAGAGAGAGATCTGTGAGTTCTGCAGGCAGTAGGGACCTGTGCCCTGTTCTGCAGGCTGTGGGGAGGCAGTGGCATCATAGGGAGGACAGCCCTGCAGTGCCTGGAGGTACCAGAGTTCCCAACCTTGGCACAGACTCTAATATTTGCTTGTTCTGCTACAATGGTCACATACATTTCCAGGACTCTAGTATGACTTTCAGAAGGGAGGCTGCCAATAATGCCACAGACAGATTTTTTTACTAATCCACTGGAAAGGGAATTGAAGTTGTAATAAAGCTACATAACAAAGAATATAGGCCGGGCACGGTGGTTCATGCCTATAATTCCAGCACTTTGGGAAGCTGAGTTGGGCGGATCACAAAGTCAGGAGATCAAGACCATCCTGGCTAACACAGTGAAACCCTGTCTCTACTAAAAATACAAAAAAAAAAATTAGCTGGGCGTGGTGGTACACACCTGTAGTTCCAGCTACTTGGGAGGCTGAGGCAGGAGAATCGCTGGAACCAGGGAGGCAGAGGTTGCAGTGAGCTGAGACTGCACCACTGCACTCCAGCCTGGGCAACAGAGCAGGACTCTATCTCAAAAAAACAACAGAAGAATATAGCACTTTCGTGCCATAACCCAGCAGTTTCACTCATGCATATCTGCCCAAAAGAAAATATATATTCAGAAAAAAAATAAGAATGTATGTTATAGTTGTCCATAATAGCTCCAGCTTAAAAATAGCCCAGATGTCTATAAATAGAATACAGAAACAAATTGTGATGTAATCATACAGTGGAATGTTACAAAACAATGAAAAAAGAAACCCTATGAAAACAACATGGGTGAATCTCAGAAATATGCTGAATGAAAGAAGCCAGACAAGAGTAGCCACTATATAATGTCAATGATATGATGCTCTAGAAAAGGCCAATCTAGTCTATAATGCCAGAAAGCAGATGAGTGGTTGC
Source organism: Cebus imitator (assembly GCF_001604975.1). Lineage (NCBI taxonomy): Eukaryota > Metazoa > Chordata > Mammalia > Primates > Cebidae > Cebus > Cebus imitator. The sequence goes on along the minus strand of NW_016107722.1, from coordinate 1,162,326 downwards.
CTTGGGTTGTGGGTTAGGAAGCACCATGGTGGAAATTTTTTGGGTATTGTAAATGTTGAACATTTTGATTGTGGGTGGCTGAGTGTATACTTTTCCATACACTTACTGACTGTGCCCTTAAAATGGGTAAATTTTATTTTCTGTAAATTATACCTTAATAAAGTTGATTTTTAAAAAAGTAAATGAACTGCTGATACATGCAGCAATATGGATAAGTACTGAAGAGAAAACCCCCAAAGATTTTGCTGAGCCAAAACAAGCCAGACACAAAGAATACATATTATATGATTCCATTTAGTGAAGCTGAAGGACCCGTAAAACTCATCTATGGTGCTAGGAAGCAGAATGGTTATTGCCTAGGGGTGGGTCATGAGGGAACTTTGTAGGGTGATGGAAATGTTCTCTCTCTTTAGGAGGAAGGTTACATAGGTGTATACGTGTATTGAAACTTCTTGAATTGTACACTTAAGATCTGTGCATTTCACTGTCTATATGTGGCTTTAGGAAAGACACAAAAAATAGGAATAGACCTGGCATGGTGGCTCACACCTGTAATCCCAGCACTTTGGAGGGCGGTGGCAGGTGGATCACCTGAGGTTAGGAGTTCGAGACCAGCCTGGCCAACAGGGGGAAACGCTGTCTCTACTAAAAATACAAAAAAAAAAAAATTAGTTGGGTATTGTGGTACATGCTTGTAATCCCAGTTACTCAGGAGGCTGAAGCAGGAGAATCGCTTGAACTCAGGAGGCAGAAGTTGCAGTAAGCTGAGATCACGGCACTGACTCCAGCCTGGGGGACAGAGTGAGACTCAAAAAAAAAAAAAAATATATATATATATATATATCAGCCAGGCACGGTGGCAGGCACCTGTAATCCCAGCTACTCAGGAGGCTGAGGCAGGAGAATCACTTGAACCCAGGAGGTGGAGGTTGCAGTGAGTCGAGGTCATGCCACTGCACTCCAGCCTGGGGGACAGGGTGAGACTCTGTTTCAATAAATAAATAAATTAATTAAATAAAAAAAAATTAGCTGGGAACAGTGGTGGGCACCCATAATCCCAGCTACTCAGGAGGCTGAGGCAGGAGAATTGCTCAAACCCAGGAGGCAGAGGTTGCAGGAAGCTGAGATCATGCCCCAACAAAACACACTGGGAAAGTCCTCCAAAAAAAAAAAAAAAAAAAAAAGAACAATGAGACTTTTTTTGCACTTATGAGATTGTTGACTAAGTCATTTCTGTACATGAATTCCCTTCATCATGGTTGTGTAACAGGCACTCCCAAGTGCAAAGGGCAGAGTGCATGACACAGTCACCAATATTGAGAAACCATATACTGCTGGACAGCCTGAAGCTCTCTACTGCATGCTGCCTTAACCCAAGGTTTTGGAAATGTACGTAGTGAGCAGAAAAAAACATGAACACTTTGTCAGCTCTGCCACATACAGAAACAACTGAGAATTACACATTGCTCTGGGGGGGCAGAACTACTTTTTCTCAGAGCTTGGACTTGGGAAGGGCTTGTCTTCTGAAGCCTTGAACAAACTCTGAGCTCTGCCAACAAGAAAGAAATGGGGGTGGGGTTTGGGGGCAACCAATACTTTCTGTTACGCATCCCACTTTTCCCGCCTTTGTTACTATTCTTTTCAAGTCTCACGTCTGAGTCACATGCCTAGATCCATAGCCCACCCACGACCGCCGCTAATTACCAGGTGAAATTGCTTCTTCCCCAAATCGGCAAACCTCTTCTGGAAGATTGGGGACTGCTGGCCCACAGTCTTCTGGGCACAGGGTTCTTTCCTCTTGGAAATGCCTCATTATTCAAGGCAAGGGCCCAGATCCTCCAAAAGCATAGTGGATTGGATACGGCATTTGTAACCGGGATGAGATGTTCTCCTGTTATTCTCGTTTGTGGGAGTCCTCACCTTAGTTGGTTGAGGGTGAATTCACATGAGTGCAGAGCATTCCGTTTATATTACCACCATGTCTCTAAGCATCCTACGCCCTCACTTGCTCTGCCCTCGGTGCTGGAGGAGTGCTGGGCAGAGTGCCAAGACTCACTCCTACCTGGATGATCAGTGGTGAAGTGTGGCCTGCTGTCAATTGGCAGAGAAGCTGAGCTGAGCTGCCAAGCAACTCCCTGGAGTTTGGCATGGTGGTGCTTGTTCCGTGGAGCCTTGCAAGTTTCTTGAGGTCACGTTCTCCTAGCTGCTCAGCGCCTCTCCTTTCCCCTTCCTCAGTACTGGCTTTATCTAGTTGGGGCTGGAAAATTTCTCAGGTGTGTATCTGATTTTTTTCTTAGACTAGATGCTTTGTATTTACCAGCTTTGTTTTCCAGGGCTCCAAGCAGCTGACTTGCGTCTAGCTCTCCAGGTTGGAGGCATGGTTAGTGGGGGCAGTGATGGTAAATTGATGGAAAGAATTTGAACAAAGGAGTTTGAGGGAAGGGGGGGGGGAAGAGAGGGATAGAGAACAAGCATATAAATCAATCCTTCTTTGAAATATTATCCAGCTCCATTCATACATACAAGTCAAAGCAGGAACTTAATTCAGTCTTTACTGCAAAAGTACTCCCAGGGGCTAAAAGAACTGATGCAAATTCCAAAGAACACGAGGAACTGTTTGAACACAGAGGATATAGATTTCTCACTGTTCATAATGGTTCTCCAAAATGTCAAGTAAACTCATTATTTTCCTCACTAACTACCTAGGGCTTGGTTGATCAAATTAGCCCTTTATCCTCATTAAAAAGGGTGTATTCTCTAACAGATTGTAGCTGCTTAATGCTGTCTAAAGTACTGCTGTTCAATACGACTTTCTGTGTTGGAGATATCCTATATCTATGCTGTCTAATACAGTAGCCACATGAGGCTGTTGAGTACTGGAAATATGAGCACTGGAAATATGGCTAGGGTAGCTGAGAAACTGAATTTTTAATTTAATTTTATTTAAGTTAATTTTTTATTTTTTAATTAAAAAATATTTTTGGAGACAAGGTCTCACTCTGCCACCCGGGATGGGGTGCAGTGGTGCAGTCATGGCTCACTGCAGCCTCCAACCCCAGAGCCTCAAGCGATCCTCGTGCCTCGGCTTCCTGAAGTGTTGGAATTGCAGACGTGAGCTACCCTGCCCAGCTTAACCTAATTTAAATTTGAATAGTCATATGACCAGTAGCTTCTGTATTAGATAGCACAAGTCTGAAGTTTACCTGTGTGCTCTGGTAATATGTGAAGGGGGTTTCATCCCACCACAGCTTAAATGACTGTGTGAATCAGTCAGTGCTTCACCTGGCATAGAAAAGGTGCTCAATAAACCTTTGATGAAATACCTAAAATGCTAACCTTGAAGAAAGTTGGTGGGGGAACGTGGTTTTTATGTAACTGCAGTAATGGGGGTTGAGGCAGGCAAAACCCCTCTTACAAACCTCCTCTTCCTCCTCATGTGAAATAGGGGTAGCCCCTTCTAATTAAGCGTGGGTCCACAGGAGACAGTTTCAGTCTATGAGATAAGGTGCTAGCCTCGTCACCAGATAAGGAAAATATACATTTCAAGTGAAGCTGGAGAAAAGCTTGTTGCCAAAATGTAAGATTTCTTGGTATCTGGTGATGAAACATCATTTCCCAAGTTGTAGATGGGATTCATTTAGAAAAAGGGGGCTGGATCTCATGGTTTGGCTTGAGGAGTTCCCTGCAAACTCTCTTTTATCTGAGCCCAGAAAGCTGCATCTGCCTTTCATTGGATTGTGAGTTCTCCTACATGAATATTGCCCAGTGCTGTGTCCTGCCATGCCCCTGTGGCCTGAAGTAATGAATTAAATCATATTTGCTTCCTTGCTTTCTTTCACCAGGGTATCCAGTTAATCAAGTTTGGCTGAGCTTGTCTCCCAAATACTATCAAATATGTTCACCCCTTCCCTCCCCAGCTTCTACTGCTTTAGTTCAGATCCACAGCAACTTTTGCTTGGACCATTGCTGTCGGCCCCGTTTCCAATCGAACACTCCTCTAATCAGGGTCATTGTGCACGGTTGGTCAGTTTGTGTACTGCACATAGGTGCCTAGGCAAGGAGGTTAGTGGGCTGAAGTGTAGTCTATATTCCTATACTCTGGTGTCGGCCTCTGTCCATCTGGTGAAAGTAACTTTGCAAACAATTTTATTGGATTTTATTGATTTTATTTTATTTTTTAAAAAGAAATAGAGATGAGGTCTCATTACTTTGCCCGGGCTGGTCTCAAACTCCTAAGCTCAAGTGATCCTCCTGCCTTGGCCTCCAAAAGTGTTAGGATTACAGGCATGAGCCACTGTGGCTGGCCAAAAGTAACTTTATAATTTGTACATAGGTGCAATCCTGGTGGCACAGGCCTGCACTGTCCAATACACTGGCCACATTTTACTTAATTAAAATGATGTGAAATGTAAAGTTTAGTTTCTCAGTCATGCTAGAAAATTTACAAGTGCTCAACAAGGCCAAATGTGTCTAGTGGCTACTGTATCAAGCAATATAGGTAGAGAAAATTTTCGCCATCACAGAAAGTTATATTGCACAGCACTGGACAGACCCTGCTTCTAAACCATTCTACACAATTTGCTAGGTGAATGATCTTTGATGCAAAGCTAACCATGGTTTTCTTTTGCTCAAAAGCCTTCAATGATTTTCACGTCCATCAGCAGCAATCAGTTAACAGTTTTTTTTTCCTTTCAAAAATGGTTGTAATGGAAAGTTAATAGATTTTGAATCAATTTTGTGGGTTACAACCAGCATTAAAAACAAAAAAATACCAAAAGAGAGTAGAAGGAAAAGTACTTATAGATCGTTAGTACAATTTTGTGAAATTTTTGTTTCGGTTATACATATATTTCTTCATCTCTATATCTAGATTTCCACCTCTTCATAACTTGATGTCTGTATGATATTCCGTGGGGATGCAACGAAAAAAATCTTTCTAGCTTCGTGTGGTGAGCAAAAAAAATGGGAAAAATTTGGGCTCATGGGTTTTGAAGTCTGAGCTCTGTAACGCAGCATGTAAGGTCCTCTGTGATCGGATCCCTCGCTAATTCCTTTCTAACTCTCGCCACTGTCTTGCACTTATATTGCATTAATAAAGAACTGCTGCTGGTTTCACCTGAGACACAAAGCTTTATTTTTCTTTTCTTTTTTTCCATCTCTATGCTTTTGCTCATTCTGAACCGTTTCCTTGGACTGCCAGTTCTATCTTCTTTTTGCCTGGAGAACTTCTGCTCATCATCTAAGGCCAACTTAGGAAACACTTGCAGCAGGAATTCTGCCTAAATGCTTCACGGCGGGCTGGCTGTCCTTCTTCGACCTTTCAGACCAACCCACGAACATCCGTTTACGGGGTTATAATACTGTAATTATTAATTTAGGTGTTCATTTCCGGCTTTATACTAAGTTCTTTCAATGCAAGTACTATCTTGTTCATATTTGTACCTGAAGCAAGAAGCGCGGTGCCTGGAACAAATTAGGCACTCATTCAATAAATATTTGTTGAACGAATAAACGCGAGAAGGAAGGAAAAATAAATCAACCAACTGTGTGGATCATGTCAGTGCAAAGCAGGCTCCGGTCATCAGAGGGCGCCAGCGCGGCTGGGCTGGTGCGCAGGCGCGCTGGGAGGGCGGGCGCCGCGGCGGCGGCGGCGGCGGCGGCGGTCGTGGCTGCGGCCGGGGGAAGTGAATGGTTTTACCCAGAGGGCCCTGCGCCGCCTTTCTCCGTTGGCACCGGCGCCGCTCCCCGCTCCTCCTCCCCGGCCATGGCGTTCACATTCGCGGCCTTCTGCTACATGCTGGCGCTGTTGCTCACCGCAGCGCTCATCTTCTTCGCCATTTGGCACGTGAGTAGCCGGGGCTAGGGGAAGGAGGGCGAGGCGGCGGCGCAGCGTCTTTTCGCCCCGGGCCTGCAGTTGGGGCAGCTACGGCCCCTTGGGTCTGCGCGCCGGGGATGCGGCCGGGGCGGTGCGGACAGCGCGGCTAGGGGTCTGCGCGCCGTCCGTCCGCGGTCTGGAGGCCGCGGGTACTGGAGGAGCCGCGGCGCGCGGTCGCCGGGTGGATGCGCCCGCGGTGTCTCGGCGCAGGCCGCGCGCACCGCTACTCCTCCCCGGCTGGGTGGGGCGGTCGCGGTCCAGGCGGGCCCTTGCGGTTCCGCGCTGCGCTTGCACGGACCTCGGCCGACCCGCGGCCCCGCATCCTCAGGGAGGATGCCACTGGCGAGGTGGTACGGGCGTAGTGTGAATGAAGTTTTCAGAATTTTTATTAATACCGATTGCCTTTCTTTTAGGGTTTCCACAGGACTCTGGCCAAAGTGTAACCTACTTAGGGTGAATTTTCAACTCTACTTTTCAGCATTTGTTGGGTGCGCTTCAAATAAAATCACTTGTTTTTCTTTTTCCAGATTGTTGTTTCCTGGTGAACTTTGATGCAAGTTGGATTGATTTAGTTTGTTGATTGCATGTTCGTGTTACCCCCGCAAATCATCCTTTGACCGCTGGAGTTTCAACCCGCAGCCTTCCAAGCCACCCCTATAGTCAGGATTGCTTGATTTAGTAGAGGGAGTTTTCATTTGATTTTGAGATGCTCAGAAACCTTAAGCTTTTCTGGAGCAGTATTTATTTCTATTTCACACATCATCCCTATTGCAGGGTGGAAGCACAGTCTTACTGGTGCCTGTAAGGAGAAAGTACTAGTTCCCTGTGACATAGTTCCACAGAGATTTTTAAGAATTTCTGTTGCTCGAGCACAAAATTGAAAGCATTGGGAGCCCTCTGGGAGTCAACATTCATTAAAAATTTATCTCATACTTGCTTCTGTTTTCCCCATATTCCAGTACCTTCTGGAGTATTGCTTTTAATTTGAATGTGCATGTTCACTCTGATGTAGATTTTAAGTCAGGTTTCATCATGTCCATAACAAAGATTTCTATGAAACGTAAGGAGGGGCAGAATGATTAAATAGCAGCAGCGTCTTGTGCAAAAAGGTCTCCAAAGTGGAAGGATATCACAAATCCATTTCTTTTTGCTAAGCAGCGTGATTGTAATTATTTTGGGACCTGACGGCTTATTGTAATCAGGAATACTTATGTAGGCTATTAACTGTGTCAGAAATAACTGCTAACTCAGAATGCTTGTCAGTAGGAACCAGTAATTTGAAGAGCATCTTCAGCTCTGCTTTGGTGGAAGAACAATACGTAAAATAATTTGGGATACAGACTAGCTCAGCCTTAGTAACCCTCTGATGAAAATGTGTGGTTCCGTTTCATCTGTAGACGTAGCTTTAAGTCACTTTCTGCTTCATGGGTGTTCCTTTTTTCTGGGATGAGGGATTCTTAGAGCTGTGGGATAGCCTTTTTCACATTTTTATGTTTTGAACCAGGTTGTGTTTGGCTTAAGGAAAACCTGAACTGCACTTTAAAAAAATGGGCAATTTAATTTCAGCTTTGAAACGAATGCTTGTCGGGGCAAAGCAGATAATTTTAAGTCGTGTTATAGAATTAAAAAAAAATTATGTCACGGATTTGTGGAGAGCTTTTATGCTTAAGGATTTCTTCTTTCAGAGAATTAGTATCCTCTTAAAAACAATTCTAAATAGATAGTTTTAATTTTTCTATTATCCATAAAACCTTATGTTTATTTTCTTAGGTAGTATCCTACTCCATTTGTGTTGCTGTAAAGGAATATGGGAGGCTGAGTAATTTACAAAGAAAAGGGGTTTATTTGCCTCAGGATTCTGCTGGCATCTGGTGAAAGCCACAGGCTGCTTCCACTCATGGGCCGGGAGCAGTGTGTAGAGATCCCACAGTGAGAGGAAGCAAAGGAAAAAGAGGGGGAGGTGCCAGGTGCTGTTTAACAACTAGTTATCTTGGGTACTAATAGCAGAAGAACTTACTTATTCCCTCCAAGTTGACACCAATCCATTCATGAGGGATCTGCCCCCTTGACCCAAACACCTCCCGTTAGATCCCACCTCCAACATTGGGGATCAGATTTCAACCTGAGATTTGGAGGAGTTAAAAACCGAACTGTAGCAGGTAGTTGATGTACCTTTCAGAAGATTCATTTTACAGTTTTAAAATTACATTCCCAAAATCTTATTTACATTAATCATTGTATTAGATAATGTTTTTTACGCTGATGATTATATTTGTCAATTTAGTCCTAATTCACATCGTTGATGCTCTGTGGAGAATAGAGTTGGGAACATAGATTGTTTGCAAAATTGAAAGTGCAGAAGTCATTCTTTAAAGATGTACATCAAATTGGAAGGTAGCCTGAATTGTGTACTTGGCATCTTTAAGGACTTATCTGTTTTATTTTTGTTATACTTCTGTGGGAAATTTTGTGGGTGTCTTTGCTCAGCCACATAGCTGCAGAAATATTCGAAAATCATTAGTTTAGGAATCTGCTCAGAAGAGGTTCTCAGACCCTAGCCTATAGCAACTCAAACAGAAGCCCATTCAACAACATACTTAAAAGATCCCTTGTGGCCGAGCACGGTGGCGCATGCCTGTAATCTCAGCACTTTTTGGAGGCCAAGGCAGGCGGATCACCTGAGCTCAGGAGTTTGAGAACAGCCTGGGCAACATGGTAAAATCCTATCTCTGCAAGAAATACAAAAATTAGCCAGGCATGGTGGCATGCAACTGTAGTCCTAGCTACTCCAGAGGCTGAGGCAGGAGGGTCACTTGAGCCAAGGAGGTGGAGGTTGCAGTGAGCTGAGATTGTGCCACCGCACGCCAGCCTGGATGACAGAGTGAGACCCTGTCTCAAAAAAAAAAAAAAAAAATTCCTTAAAGTCACCTGAAGAAAATGTCCAATTAAATATCAGTATTAAAGATGTGTTTTGTATTCTATTAAGTTAGATCTTGTTATAGACAAGTACTTACGATTATGATCCTTGTCTTGAACTTGACTACTAAAATGCATTGGGGATGCACTGTGGCTGGTGTCAGGTAGCTGACTAATAATGTCCATAAGTAATCAGAAATTAGTATTTTCTAATTACATATTTATATTTTTAACATTTGTGTTAGGTGTCATTAGCCAAGGAAAATCCCTCCTGGTGAGTTCCATACGTTTTTAATCCCTAGTTCTATTTTTTCACCCCCCTCCTTCCATGTAATAAATATTTATTGAGCACTTAATGTGTGCCAGGCACTATTTTATATTTTAGGCCCTGGGACATAATAGTAAATACAACAGTCTTGGTTCTTTCAGATATTACATTTTAATGTTTTATTATTTTCCTTCTATTGCTCTTTGGTTGGAGTTTTTATTAGGACAGGTTGGTGAAATTTATAAAACTCTGGAAATTGAAAGAAAACTTATCTTTTTATGGAACTAAGAATTTTAATAGGGAAATAAGCAGTCATGTTAAAAGATGGAAATGTGTAACTTTACTGATTACTGATGGTATTGATCAACACCATTTCACAAACAAAGATACTATTCCTAACTCATTAGGGGAAGGGTAGCTTAGGTTGTGTGTCCCTGGGGTGAGCAGTGTTAGCAACTAAAATGACTCCCCCATCAACTTGCCCCCTTTGTCTTTCTTTGACACCTGAATTTATGCCACAAAGTGGTGCATAGTCTCTATTTTGACTCGTAACATACATGCTAGTGACCCTTGAGGTTGAAGTCACGTTCCCCCAGAGTGTTGACAAAAGCATCCTTAGAAACCTATGTGTTTGGGAACAAATTGAAGAGTTTGAGTCCATCTCTAGTGTCCCACTGAGCACTGTGCCAAGGGAGGAGGAGCATGCACAAAGAAATAAAAATGGTCCTTCTCCCTGAGAGTGTAGAGAGGCAGACAGACCTGTATTTAAATACCACACTCCAGTATGAGAAAAGCCATATCGATGGCATTATAGAGTCCTGTGCTATGTGGAGATGTAGACAAGGTTGCAATTCTTCTGCCCAAAGGAGTTAGGAAAACCTACAGAAAGCAGTTGGCATAGGAAGGTTTTTTTTGTTTTTTTTTTTTTTAGGATAAAGAGGAATTTGGATAAACAGTTGAAATGATTTTTTCTACTTGGAAGATTATATTAAGCAGAGATAAGTTAAAATAACTTGAGCGAGGCATTGAAGATGTTGGAAATTGAAGGTATTTATTCCAGTGATACCAGATCATTTTAGTGATACTGACCTAAGAGTGTTTTTACTTCTTTAAGCCGGATTCTGGCTCTTCTTTTTGTCGTATATGAGTTTGCTATAAATTGGTACTTGTGATGTTGGTGTACTTTTGTTCTTGTTTTATTAACTTTAATAATTATTTGAAGATAGGGCAGGTTTGCTTCTCCTTTTTATTAAAGTGAGTGGTCCTAACTGTTTTAATTTTGTTTTAGATTATAGCATTTGATGAGCTGAAGACTGATTACAAGAATCCTATAGACCAGTGTAATACCCTGAATCCCGTAAGTTATAATATAGGATTTATCTTTGGATTTTAAAAGTATATTTGTTTTTAACTTGATGTAATTTGAAAATGGCCAATATTCTCAGTAGCATGATGTATTTATACTTGTTGAAATGGGTAGAATTTTAAAAATCTTCTTTTTCCTGTCATGCTTGACTATTCTGACTATTATTAATCTGCTGGTGATCTTGTCAGCTGTCATACTAACATTCTTCCAATCTGCTTTTTACATTGTCGGCCAAAGACAGTTGAAAAGGTCAAAAAGATTAAAAGAGTCAAAATTGCATTAAAGGTGTGTACTGCTTTTTAGTTTAATGTTTTAACGCTCTGTTCATTTCATGGGGAGGGTTAGGCATTTGTATTTGTAATGTTTTGTTCAGTGTGCTCGTTCATACGCCTGTTGAGGTTTATGATTTCATGAAATGTCATATTTTATGCAAATATATGCTTGCTGGCCCAGTCAAGTAGGGAAAGCTGTTAAATGCGTATGCATTTTTTTATGTTATAGCCATAGGCACTTCTCTATGAAATTATTTGGTGTAGTACTTTAAAGTTTGTTAACATAAAATGACCAGCAGATGTTGAGATTATTCTTGAGTTGTGACTTATTGTGAGGTAGTATGTGACTGAAATCTTTAGTATGGACTTATCTGCCATATCTAGTTTTATCTTTGGTGTGTATATTCTGGAATACATGAGTCATTCTTTCAGCTGATGTTTATACAGAGCCTGTTAGGTAGATAGTTCTGTTCTGGGTACTTTGGGATCTTGCAGTAATGCCATTCTTTGGACTTAGGGTCCCATAATTTTGTAGATAATTTGTATACAAATGTCTATGTAGTTATTTCTAGTGTGTATCTGCTTTATATTTCTAAAATAGGCCTGAATTACACTAAGTTCTGAGCCATCATGAATTTAGTGATAATGTGGCTCCATTGTGCGTAGGGATTTTGAAAAAACATGTATGTATGTATTTTTAAGTTTTGAGGTGGAGGTCTCGCTGTATTGCCTAGGCTCGTATCAGACTCCAGGGTCAAGTGATCCTTCTGCGTCAGCCTGCTGGGTGGCTGGGATTACAGGCGTACACCAGGGTACCCAGCTTGTTTTTTATATTTTTGACTGCATTTAGGAAGATTCTCCTTTAGCCCATGTATTTGATTTTGCCTGATTGGTCAGGAATTGAAACGTTTTTTATAAGAAAGCAGTGGGTATGTCTTCAAGAAATAAACTGCAGTAATTCAGCTTTAAAAATTACTTAATGAAGGGGAGAGTTTGTATAGATTTTAGTTGTCTAGCATACTAGTGTACTAGCACTAGTGTGCTAGAGGGATTTTATTTGGAAAAGCATCTATAGAGTTAGTTTGTTACTTTATTATTGTTTCCCAGATAAACATGGATGGTGGAAGAGATTTCTAGTTGGAACTGTTACAGTAAGAGTTGATGTAGGTTCAATTAAAAGTATTAACTTATTAGTTGTTTCTTTGCTCTTATGAAACAAGACATGAGATGAATTTGCCTTCTGTTGGAAAGTAGTGTTAATTGTAAAACATTTTAACCTAAGTAGTTGAAGTTGTTACCAAAAAATGAAGAAACTGAAATTTCCCCTTTTGATAGCTGTTTATTAATAGTATTCTATGCTGTTTGTCTTTTCATCACTTCAAATAACCAAATGATAATGAAGGTAAAAATATCTGAAATTAGATGAGGATTTACCTGGGTGCTAGGCTCTGTGCTTAGCACTTTGCCTAAATTTTTTCATTTAATCCTCATGAGAATCCTGAGGTAGGTATATTGTTATCTTATGAATAGGAGAGTAAACTGAAGCTTTGTGTGGTTAAAGCACTTTGCCGAAGGTCATACAGCTAAGATAGAGTCAGCATTTGAACTCAAGACAGCCTAATTTTTGAAGCTCAAGCTCTTGTATTTCCCTAATGTATTATAAATTTAAGAGGGACTGGTTTCATTTTAACATGTAATGTGTGATTTCTGGCTTTCCTTAATGGAAGGATATTCTCACTGAGAAAAGACATGTGCTTGGGACATCCTAATGCTGCAGTATGTTGAAGGACGTTTTTATAGCAGCACAGGTTGCGTTTTGGATAGGGTGCCGATAATTGGCTGAATAGCAGTGCATCTGACAGTTTTCCCTATTTAAATTTGTTTTGACAGTTCTGCCAAAGTATGGGGGAAGACAAATATCGCTATTTTTTAAATTGTGATCTTTAACAAGAGAATATTATGTTTTGCATATTTAAATACTATCATTTCAGCCATATTTGCATGAGGTATTTTTTCTGGATACTAGTTTCTGTTTGAACCTTGGTTCCTAAGTGGAATAATGTTTGTGTCACTTAGGGGGAAATTTCATCATTAAAGAATGCTTGGAGAGGGTTGGTTTTTAAAGAGAGATTCGTAGTAAATGTTTCTGGACTCCTTTTGAGGAGAAGGGAGGGAATGACAGTTGTTTCATATTAGAACTGGTAGAGTTGTAGATTATCTTTATTAACACTTTTGTTAAAGTATATTAAGAGCGGGGTGGGGCGGTCATGCTTTCAAAACTATTCTTTCCATATTTCAGTCTGTAAGTGTAGGATGAAACCTTGCTTGTTAGGTATCAGTTGGCTTTATAGGGCTGAAATAGGCTTGTCATGTTTTAAGGACACTTGTGTAATTTAAGTCACAGTTATAAAAGCAACTCTAGTGGAACTCTTAAAATGTGTATTTTTCTTGGTTGGTTCTGTTTATAGTCTTTGAGTTTCAGAGTCCTATGCCCATTTTCTTGTTTAGAGAACTTTGATCTTAAATAGATGCCAGTTTAAATGTTAGTTACAAGTTTGTATACAGGTGCACAGTTTATCTTTTGTTATTATATTGATTAAGTTGTAGAAAATATTTGGTTAGTGGTGTAGATCAATTGTTTACCTAGATTTCATTTAAAACACTATTCATTAAAAAGTTCCCTCTACAGCTTTAAATTGCAAAGAGTAGTTTGGGAGTATGAGAAAATGGGCTTCTGTATGTAGTGTGATTCTATTTTATCTACAGCCATAGTTTCCCCTCAGGAGTGATCTGATGATAATAATTATTCATATGATTTCCATTTGGTATGAAGCAAACATTTGAGAAACTGGCTTTGTAGCTGTGACTTAATAGGAAATGCTTTGGCTGAAACTTGCAATGAGAGGTTTTGGTATTTTTATTTAACGGAGTCATCAGGCTGAAATCTGTAGGATGAGAAAGATAATTTAAAATAAAGCATTAACTCCTGTTCATTTTATAAAAAAACATGTTACGTGAATTAATTTTTCTTCACTTAATATTACCTCTACCTACTTATTTTGTTTTGGGGTTCTGAGCTTCTACTGGTCTTCTGTTCTGTCTGTAGCATTTTGTTGGCAAGCAGGCGTAAAGAAACAGAAAGACCATCTAAGAATGAGAACTTGGGAACCTGGAAAATCCTAATTACATGGTTAAGAACTCGGTCTTTTCCCTCCTACATTGCAGAAAGCAAATCTTTTACATTTGTGCACATTAGTGTTCTTCCCCCCACTGTGCTGAGATTATTGGCTGATTGGCTTTCCATAAAAAATGACTTCTGTGGGAAGGTGATGTGGTTTGCTAAATATTGTGTATGTAGCATTTCTGGTTTCTTAAAAACACTAATGTGTAAAATTCTAAAGGGGAGTTTTGTTTCTGTGAAATTTTAAATATGTTGCTTGTGATCAGATATCTCATTTTTGTGCTTCTATCATTGTTAAATGGTGGAAAGAAAAAGTATTCTAGTTGGCTAGAAAATTGTTTAACAGTCTGGTTAGTAACTTTGTGTAATTTGATCTATTACTCTTAAGAATTTGAGCTTTAAATTTTAATTCATATATCTTACTGTGTTAGTGCAAGCTATATGCTCTGGTCGGTTTGCTTGTAATCCTACTTTTGGTAAAAAATTAAGCATGGAAATAAAACTCAGTACCATTTTTATTTTGGAGTCCAAGAAAATAGTGATTTTTCATTATAGAAACTTGGTTGCCACCTGCTTTCCAGATTAGCAGTTGACTTAATGACAAGGCATTTTGATAACTGGCTTGTGTTTTCCTTCCAGCTTGTACTCCCAGAGTACCTCATCCATGCTTTCTTCTGTGTCATGTTTCTTTGTGCAGCAGAGTGGCTTACACTGGGTCTCAATATGCCCCTCTTGGCATATCATATTTGGAGGTAATATTTAGATATACTTTTAATATTTTTTTAAATTAAACCTTAAATATACTGTGGTTGATATGGTTATTTTACATGCTAGTCACCTACATAAAAATTGAAGATTAAACTGGACACTGTGGCTCACGCCTGTAATCCCAGCACTTTGGGAGGCCGAGGTGGGCGGATCATGAGGTCAGAAGATCGAGATCATCCTGGCCAACATGGTGAAACCCTGTCTCTACTAAAAATACAAAAATTAGGTGGGCGTGGTGGTGCATGCCTGTAATCTCAGCTACTCGAGAGGCTGAGGCAGGAAAATCACTTGAACTAGGGAGTTGGAGGTTGCAGTGAGCCAAGATCGCACCACTGCACTCCAGCCTGGCGACAGAGCGAGACTCTGTCTCAAAAAAAAAAAAGAAAAAAAATTGAAGATTAGTTGACATTTATTTTTTAAATAATCGAGTAGATGAACAAAAACTGTTTTAATATCTCTTACCAAACTTTATTTATTTATTTGTTTTTTGAGATGGAGTTTCGCTCTGTCATCCAAGCTGGAGTAGTGGTGTGTTCTTGGCTCACCGCAACCTCGCCTCCTGGGTTCAAGCGATTCTCCTACCTCGGGGTGCTGAGTGGCTGGGATTACAGGCGTGCCCCAACTGGCTAATTCTTGTATTTTTCGTAAAGACGGGGTTTCACTGTATTGGTCAGGCTGGCCTCAAACTCCTGAACTCACGATCTGCCTGCCTTGGTCTCCCAAAATGCTGGGATTACAGGTGTGAGCCACTGCGCCCAGCCAAGCTTACTTTATTTTTAAAGGATTTTTTTTTTTAAAGTGAGGTATAACTTAAGGTGTTGTGCCCAAGTCTGAAGTATATAGCTCAATGAATTTCTGCACATATATACACACCTGTTAAACCACCACCCAGATCAAGATACACAACAGTTGTAGCCTCTAGAGCATTCACTTGTGCCCCATCCCAGTGAGTTACCCTCCACACTTCCCAAGGCCACTGACCTTTATCAACTTAGATTAGCTTTGTTTGTCCTTGAACTTCAGATAAGTCAAAATGTACAATGTGTGTCTAATTTCTTTGTGTTGATAACTAAATAAATTTGGTTATTTGTAAAAGATAATCATATTTTATAACTTCCATAGTTAAATCTGCCATATATAGAGTTAGAAGTTTTTTTTTTAATAGGCATGTCAAAACCTTATTGCCCTTGATTTTAGGAGATATATACTGAATAAATATTTAGGAGTAAAGTGGTATCATGTCTACAATGGCCTCTGAAATGATTCAGAAAAAAATGTACTTGGCTGGGTGCGGTAGCTCATGCCTGTAATCCCAGCACTTTGGGAGGCTGAGGTGGGCGGATCACGAGGTCAGGAGTTCAAGACCAGCCTGGCCAAGATGGTGAAACCCCATCTCTATTAAAAATATAAAAATTAGCTGGACGTGGTGGCGGGTGCCTGTAATCCTAGCTACTCAGGAGGCTGAGGCAGAGAATTGCTTGAATCCCGGAAGCAGAGGTTGCAGTGAGCCAAGATTGCGTCACTGCACTCCAGCCTGGGTGACAGAGCGAGACTCCATTCCCAAAAAAAAAAAAAAGTACCGAGGGCCAGGTGCAGTGGGGCATGCCTGTAATCCCAGCACTTTGAGAGGCTGAGGCAGGTGGATCACTTGAGCCCAGTAGTTGGAGAACAGACAGGGCAACATGGCGAAACCCCCCTCTCTACCAAAAATACAGAAAAATTAGCCAGGCATGGTGGCATGTGCCTGTAGTTCCCGCTACTTGAGAGGCCAAGGCAGAAGGATTGCTTGAGCCCAGGAGCCTGAGGTTGTGGTGAGCTGAGATTGTGCCACTGTATTCCAGCCTGGGTGACAGGGTAAGACCCTGTCTCCAAAAAAAAAAAGTACCCAGAATGAGAAACAGAAGGTTAAAGCAAATGTAGTAAAAATGGATATTTGGAATATCTGGGTGAAAGGTTCTTACATCTTTTCTGTAAGTCTAAAATTATGTCAAGATAAATAAAAACAAAACATCTATTTTTACAGTTCTTCCTGTTTTTCTTGGATTTCTGAAAAGGCAGAGACTAGATGAAACCTGTTTAGCTGTCTCATTCTGCTCATTTAGGGGCTCTACTTTTAAAATTAAGATGATAAAAGGAAAGCATTTTGCCCATAAGTAAAATAATGCTTCCTTGTATGGACCACCTCTGGTAACAGATGTTTCAGAAGAAGGATCCTCTGTCTCATCTGAATGTTTGCTGCCCCTTCTGAATGCCTAATACACTGTGTTTATTCCAGGTATATGAGTAGACCAGTGATGAGTGGACCAGGACTGTATGATCCTACAACCATCATGAATGCAGATATTCTAGCATATTGTCAGAAGGAAGGATGGTGTAAATTAGCTTTTTATCTTCTAGCATTTTTTTACTACCTATACGGGTAAGTTTAAAAGGTAAAATGAAATATGATTTCACTTTGCTGTTTTAAAAGTTTGCAGGCATTATGGTTTGAGCACCTTAAAATCCACTCGAAGAATAACTTAGTGTCTTAAGTGTGCATGGTGCACACCAGCAAACTCATACACATTGAATGTGGCCCACACTGGTGCTTGTCAAGGCAGTAAGCCAGCTTGCCATCAGAGGCAGAAGGTTTGGTCAGGGATGCTGCCTCCTAAGTTTTCAGACACGTTGAGTCGGTAAAGGATGGTCCTTATTCTGCATGGAAGAGTGATGGCATTGAAGGATAGGGATGTGTGAGTTTGTAGAATTTTCTGCTTGTCTTCAGTATCTCTCCAGAGATTGTGTTTCTTTTTGTTCTTATCATTCGTCATAAGTGGTGTGCTCTGCCCTTTATTTTCTGATTTGCTTGATGTGAGTCGGGTGAATGAAAGGAGTAGTTCTACCTTACAGGTGGTGCATTTTCTGATTTTTTTCCTTTTCTTGTTTGAGATGGAGTCTCACTCTGTCGCCCAGGCCGGAGTGCAGGGGCGCGATCTTAGCTCACTGCACCCTCTGCCCCCTGTGATTCTCCTGCCTCAGCCTCCCGAGTAGCTGGGACTACAGGCATGTACCACCATGCCTGGCTAATTTTTGTATTTTTAGTAGAGATGAGGTTTCACCATGTTGGCCAGGCTGATCTTGAACTCCCGACCTCAGGTGATCTGTCTGCCTTGACCTCCCAAAGTACTGGGATTACAGGCATGAGCCACTGTGCCTGGACTGATTTTTTTCCTTTTATACTCTGATGGACTCATCGTTGTTTCTCTAGGTTGGGGTTTCTCAATTTTGGCACTGTTGACAATTCTGGGCTGTGTGGGAATTTCCGTTGGAAGCTGTCCTGTATATCATAGAATGTTTAGCAGCATCCCTGGCCTTTACCCACTGATGCCATTAGCAGCCTCCTGCCCTCCTCATGACAACTAAAAATGTCTCTCGACATTGCCAGATGTCCTGAGAGGCAAAATTGCCCTGGTTGAGAATCACTACCTATAGGTGTGTTGTAGGTGCAGTGAAATGACTGCTTTTTAAAACTAGAAAATGATGCTGTTAAGTGTGGAATTATAGATTTCTTTAAGCTATATGAATATACTTTTACACATTATTTACATATTCTAGAAAATACCTTCTCATTTTTATTGATATACAACTAGAGAGGGCTTTCCTCCCTGATTTACAAATATTTCAAAAAAATCTGTAAACTTTGAAAAAACAGCAGCTTCCATTCCCTCTCTTTTTCATGACTTGAAAACTTGCTAGGCTAGGCTTTTATTCATATTCATATTTCTCTTTATACATAAGTTTCCATCATAGAAAAGGATGAATGGTTAGACTGAAATTTAGGAAAAAGCTATTTTTATGCTTTTAGAGGCTATTACTGTGAAAATGAGTATCCTTTAGAGCATATGCAGATTATTACTCATCTATGAAACAAAGAAATGCTGTGAAAAGTGAAATTCCGTGTGCCATTTTAATTTCCTGTTGATTTTCATTTTGTAAGTTTCCATAGTAAATGTCTGGAACAGGGCTGGCATATTAATAGGCATGTCAAATGTATTTGTTGAATGAAAGAAATGAAATGAATGATTGAATAAATGATAAAGCTGGAGATGTGCAGTTGTGGGAAAATATTCACCAGGAAATGGTAGCACCAGGACATTTGTTCTGTTTTAAAGTTGTCTATCAAGTTTGTTCAACTCCTTGCTTTGTATTTCTGTTTAGAGATTCATGCTTTTTGAACCATGCCCCGGTACCTTTCCCATATCATTCTGTGTAGAATGGCCCTTGGCAGTTCTTAAGCCTAAATCAAATGGTTACTGCCTTTTATTTTGCTGTTTCCTGCCCGCTTCCTTTTTTAACCGCTTCCTAAAAGTTAAGCTCTTGCTTAGAGCCTTTGTCTAATGGGAATGATCGTTGATTGATCATTCCCTTCTATATAATGGGGTTACATGTGGTACCTGCCTTCTAGGACCGCGTGGAGGATTAAGCAAGGTAATGTGGATAAAAGACCTAACAGGGCCTGGTGTGAAGTGAGCCCTGCAGAGATGCTCACTCCTATTATTAGACACAACTCCAGAGCAGTGTGGTGTTTGGATAGCTTCTCTAAGCTCTGATCCCCCATTAAGCTTTCAGCTGTGCTGTTCTACTTGCTAAAATTGGAAAGGAAGTAGGGGACAACTACAGCACATGCACTGAGCCAAGTCCTATGTTAGGCAAAAGTCCATAAATGCAAATGAAAATCGCTGTGAACTTGTCATTAGTCTTTTCATTTTCTGTGATACTAGTTTGCCGTAGAAAGCATATTTTCTCATGCTCTGAGTTTTTTTTTATAATTAGGAATATTAAAATTAACAGCTTTTTTCTTCTTTTCAGCATGATCTATGTTTTGGTGAGCTCTTAGAACAACACACAGAAGAATTGGTCCAGTTAAGTGCATGCAAAAAGCCACCACATGAAGGGATTCTATCCAGCAAGATCCTGTTTCCAAGAGTAGCCTGTGGAATCTGATCAGTTACTTTAAAAATGACTCCTTATTTTTTAAATGTTTCCACATTTTTTGCTTGTGGAAAGACTGTTTTCATATGTTATACTCGGATAAAGAATTTAAATGGAATTACATATAAATTAATATAAAATGATTACCTCTGGTATTGACAGGTTTGAACTTGCACTTCTTAAGGAACAGCCATAATCCTCTGAATGATGCATTGATTACTGACTGTCTTAGTACATTGGAAGTTTTTGTTTATAGGAACTTGTAGGGCTCATTTTGGTTTCATTGAAACAGTGTCTAATTATAAATTAGTTGTAGATATCAGGTGCTTCTGATGAACTGAAAATGTATATCTGTCTAGTGGGAAACTTCTTGGGTTTTCTCATCTGTCATGTAGATGATTATATATGGATACATTTACAAAAATAAAAAGCGGGATTTTTCCCTTTGACTTGATACTATCCCTGTATATTGCATGAATGAGAGATTTCCCATATTTCCATCAGAGTAATAAATATACTTGCTTTAATTCTTAAGCATAAGTAAACATGATATAAAATATATATGCTGAATTACTTGTGAAGAATGCATTTAAAGCTATTTTAAATGTGTTTTTATTTGTAAGACATTACTTATTAAGAAATTGGTTATTATGCTTACTGTTCTAATCTGGTGGTAAAGGTATTCTTAAGAATTTGCAGGTACTTTAGATTTTCAAAACTGAATGAGAGAGAAAATTGTATAACCATCCTGCTGTTCCTTTAGTGCAATACAATAAAACTCTGAAATTAAGACTCACTTTCAGTGGATTGTTTGAGATTACAAATAGTATTTCTTAAACTTGCTTAATTTATAAGCTGTCATTTTTTAAAAAGTGGAGACAATTTTTAAATGCCGAGCCCGTTTACGGTAACTCTTTCGTCATTTGACAAGATTCATAAATGTGGATGGCATAGCGTCATCATTTCTCTTACCAATTAAGAAAAATTATGGTGGCACTTAAAATATTTTACTTTTATTATTCCTTTTTGGAACAGTCGGTTTTAAGGTAAAATGGCTTGTAAATTTGAGTTTTTGCTGCTGCTTGTAAGGCAGGGAAATTATGGCTTGCATGTTTTTATAAGCATAAATAAATCTTGTGCTTTATTTGGGATGAGGAACTTAAGGCAGTTGAAAATAGTACAAGTGGTTCAGAAGTTTCTTGAGAAGAGGATCAAAAGAAAGAGAACCAGTATATAGAAATTTCACATAATGATCAAGGGAGTTTATGGATGTGTTTGTGGAAATCTTACTCTAATAACTTGTTGGATTTAGATGCTGTTTTATTCTCTACTTGTGGAAAAAATGCCTTATTTCACCATGGTTGGGAGACAGAGAGTAGCTGTTAACTGTTCTTGTTAATGGGGGCGAGTATGTTAAGGAAGAGATGTAGAACCAGAAGAGTGAGGAGACTCGAACCGTTCCATAACAAGGAAATCTGTAAAGACCTTGTGTTTTACACTCTGGCGAACTCCTAGAGGGACCTGACTCCTCATCAGTTCATGCAAAAAATTATTTGTTGAGCAATTGCTGGCCTCTAAAAATTCATACTTTAAGCACAAGCAATCATTCAGTTTCCAGTCAACCTAATTACGTCAGCATCCATTTATTTTTCTTTCTTGTTCACAAGGACTTTTGATCATGAGAGACCTGACCAAGTCTTCTATAATCCCGATGGGTTTCCTGGGGCCGTTACTTGAGTATTCCTGTCAAAATATTTTCATGAACCTGCCTCTCTTAACAAACACTAGTTTCCTTCATAAGTGTTAACAAATATCCTTTTAATAATCTATTCCAGAATAGTCTCCAGGAGTAAGTTTACTGGTTGGAATTTGTGGAAGCCACTTTCTCAAGTTTCCCAAATTAGATATGTAGTCCTCAGCTGATTCCTCAAAGATGATTGACAGTGAAGTTCACCCATCTCTGTGGTAGGCTGTTAGGCACGTAAGTGATTAGAAGACTGAGGACCTGCTCTCCTAATATCTACCCACTTTTACCATGTCAGTGTTTTATGAATTAGATCGCTTACCAAGAGAAAGCAGAAACAAAATACTTGAATCTGACAGTGTCGGACAGGCTCTTTTTATTGCTCTAGATTTATTTTCCACATTAATCTCTTTGGGGTGGCCCTAGCCTATTATTCCTACAGGTTCAGCTGAGGCATAGTTAGCCAGCTTGGGTTTATAATCCAGTTTGTGTTAAACCTTCCCTGTGCATCAACAGCTGTTCATTTAGGTACTCCTTTTTTTTCTTTTTTTTTTCCTATTACAGTTACTTTTGGTATTATGTGCTTATCTTTAAAAGCTTTCCAAAAAATTAGCCAGGCATGGTGGTAGGTGCTTATAGTCCCAGCTATTTGGGAGGCTGAGGCAGGAGAATCGCTTGAACCTGGGAGGCAGAGGTTCCAGTGAGCTGAGATTGCACCACTGCACTCCAGCCTGGGCGACAGAGCGAGACCCTGTCTGGGAAA
>NW_016107722.1:1134352-1140151 GCF_001604975.1 Cebus imitator | reverse complement strand
TTTTCCCCATTTGTGTCTATTTTATTGTATCTAGTGAAACACTGTGGTTACATCTATACCAGCTTTTTGTTGCTATGGTTACTACAGATTCTCCTGAATTAAAGCTCTAATATAATAAATGTAGTCTGTTCAGCATTTACTGAGTAATACTACTATATCATGGCAATATGGCCCTTTAATACTAAGGAGGTATATGGTAGAAACTATTTGAACACTCATCTAAATGTTATTAATGATACTTGGCAGTTTTCTCAATGCTTAATGATATTCCTCACTTCCTATTCCAGGGGAGGGGAGGGGAGGGTTCCAGGCTATGGACAAACTGCTAATTTGTTTGAAATGTGAATTATTTTTCATGGGAAAGGGAAGTGATAGGAAATGACCAAGATCATCCACTTTTTACTTGTGTATGGATCGAGTATTAATAGTAATTTCCAAGCCTCATTGATTGTACCGTGAATGGACAGACTTGCCAGTCAAGTTAATGTACCCAGTTAAGGGTCCTTCACATGGAAACAAAGTATACAGCAGTTTACAGCATACGTCTCTCTTCAAGCCAGTTCAGTGTTTTCACCTTGATAATCACTCCTGCTAGCAGTTCTTATAAAGCTCTTCTCTGCTCCCCAAATCATTGTATTTTGAAAATATGTCAAATATTTACATAGAAAGGAAATAAAGTTGTGCTTTGAAACCAGCAAAGTACTTTCCTTTGTGCAACACCTCTCTTTTCCTTCTGTGTTTATGAGTAGAGAGTTCATGGAATATTATTGCCGTGGTGAATATAATGACTTTTGTGTGTCACTTGTACCCTGTAGGGGTGAGTTTACACTTTAGGTGTGGTTATATCCTAGCAGTGTATCAAGCTCACTCAAATAATGACCTATATTTAAAAGAATGTGTCGTTTACTTATGCCATTTAACATCCATAAGTGTGCATCTTCCAATCAGTTGTATGATTGCAAATCAGAAATTTTGGTGGCAAAAATATTCTAAAACATTCTGTAGGTCAAAGAAAAATATTGATACTTCGTCTAGCATTGCTCATAAAAGTACTCATGTTCATCATTTTTGGAAACTATTAATCATGCCTTAAAATCATCTTAAGCTCCTTTGCTCAAACCAGTCATTGATCTGCAATATGACCAGCAGCTAGTAAGCCTGTGGTACCAGCAGTATAGCTTAGAGAATGGTTCTGAATTAATGCCTAAGAATGATGTCAAAAGTAAAACAGTGGTTCTATTGCTAAATATGTCAACTAGCTTACTTTTAACAACTTACTTTGAACTGCAGAGTTCTAAAGCTAAATGTCTAAAAAAAGTAACTGCAGTTTGTTCTGCTGATTTTGAAAATAGTATTAACCATGTAAGATATTTGGGTTGGAGTGAAGGTCTTATCCTGCATTAATTTTGTTAATGCACATTGTAGAAGATGTAAAGAACATCCTGACATGCATAAGAACTGCATCTCATAATTTTATTGTGTAGTGCTTTTTCTAAATATTTACATTTCTTTGGTCACCATGTTCATATATTCTGGAGAAGTAAAATTTCTTGAGTGATTACTAGGCAGACCCTAAAACTATTAAGAGAAACATAAAATGTAGTTAGCTCATGGTTTGTTAAAATCTAAGCTAACCTTAATGGTGCTGTACCCACTGTCCACAGAAAATGCCCTTAAGTAGCCCTACCTTACTTCTTAGAGCTTATTTTGCTTTTGTATTTAATAAAAACTGTCTTAAATGTTTCCTTGTGTAGTTTATGCATAATGGTTGAGTCTGTGTGTTAATTCAGTTTCAAATGCCACTAGTTTGTGTATGACCAGGACTCTAGATTCTCTCTTTGTCCCCTTCCCTCATTGTTTTGTGGGTATCACACAGGTTAGGTAGAGAAACTGCTTCTCCCTGGAATGCTGGAATGATATATTTTTTAACTTATCTGGACAATTATATTTTAGTAGTGACATCTCATGTTTCTCTGTTATGGAATAATTGATGTTTTCCCTTAGTATTAAAGTAGTTTAGTCAAGCATTTAAAAAATTAAAAAAATTTTTTGAGACAGTCTCACGGTCGTCCAGGCTGGAGTGCAGTGGTGTTATCATCACTCACTGTAGCCTTTGCCTCCTTAGGCTCAAGCGAGCCTCCCACCTCAGCCTTCCAAGTAGCTGGGACCACAGATGCACACTACCACACCCGGGTTAATTTTTGCATTGTAACAGGGTTTTGTTACATTGCCAAGGCTGGTCTCAAACTCCTTGAGGTCAAGCAGTTTGCCTGCCTCAGCCTCCCATAATGCTGGGATTCCAGGCTTGAGCCACTGCACCTGGCCTACTCAAGCATTTTAAATGTAGAGGCTTAAATAGCACTTGCTGTGAAAATTGAGAGATGCATATACTTTGAAAATTCAGTTGATTATTAAAGTATTTGATTAATCCATGCCAATATTTTCTCTCCATTTTCCTAAGTATTCAGGAATAAGCTATGTATTTATGTTGAGAGAAGGATAATATATGTGCTTCTCAACTTACAACGGAGTCATCTGCGGATAAACCCATTTTAAGTTGAAAAGGTAAGTCACAAATGCATTGAAGGCACCTAACCTACCAAGCATCATAGCTTAGTCAACCTTAGATGTACTCATAACATTTACATCACAGTAATCTAACATAAAGCCTATTTTGTAATAAAGTGTTAAATATCTCAAGAAACATTGAATACTATATTGAAAGTGAAAAACAGAATGGTTGTATGAATACTTGAACTACAGTTTCTACCAGATACATACTTCTTCCATACCATTGTAAAGTTGAGGAATCCTAAGTTGAACCATTGTAGGTTGGGGGCTATCTGTAAAAGATTTGCTAATGTAAATTTCAGTGACTGTCTAAAGTTTAATAGAAATTGTGATTTTAAAATTTTATATGGTTATAATACCAAAATCACAAAGAAGGCCAATCTATTATTCGTGTGTACTATAACTTTTGGCATTTATTATATGAGAAAAGAAATCCCTAGATTACTTCTGGGATATGTGATCCTCCTACCTTCCTTAATATTTTCATAAAATGTTAAGTTCTAGAAGCAGTATATGTATAAAAGTACAGTCAGCCCTCTGTATCTGTGGGTTCCAAATCCGCTGACTCAACTGCAGATTAAAAATATTTGAAAAATAAAAAATAATACAAATAAAATTGATACAGTATAATAACTACACCACTTACATTGCATTAGGTATTATAAGTAGAGATGATTTAAAGTATACAAATACTACACCATTTGATATCAAAGACATGAGCATCCATGGGTTTTGCTGTCGGGGGTGGGGTGGGGGCTCCTGTAATGAATCCTAAGGATACTGAGGGATGACGGTATTAACATTGATCTTATATTACGGTACATACTATTGCTCTGAAGTTCCCGAACAGTGCTGGTAATTGTTTTCCAGTATTTTGTGTTGAAATTCAAGCAGTTCATCAGCAGCAAGAAGAGTACTGTGAGACAAAGTAAGACTTTTAGTCACTGTATGATTTTTTTTTTTTTTTGAGCCGAGTCTCTGTTGCCCAGGCTGGAGTGCAGTGGCGCGATCTCGGCTCACCGCAACCTCTGCCTTTGCCTCCTGGGTTCAAGCGATTTTCCTGCTTCAGCCTCCCAAGTATCTGGGATTACAGGTGTGCACTACCATGCTCAACTAATTTTTGTACATTTAGTAGAGATGCGGTTTCATCATGTTGGCCAGGCTGGTCTCAAACTCCTGACCTCAAGCGATTCTCTCACCTTGGTCTCCCAGAGTGCTGGGATTACAGGGTGAGCCACCACGCCCGGCCAGTCATTGAATAATTATTTAAAAATGAAATTTTGATGTGGCAAAACTCTCTTTTGAAGTGCCTGTGAGTCTGCAACCTGGTGGTCATAGCCAAATACCCACTGGTTCACACTTATAATTACCAGTAGCCAAGAGAGCCATGTGACTACTGTAAGCCCTACTGAAACCACCGATTGATTGACTGTTAAAACAAGTGTGTCTGTTTGACACATTGTGTGATCCTTGTCTACAGCCCAAATGACTGTTTTGGGTAACTCAAAGTTGAATTTAAAAGTGAAAAAAATTAGGTTTGATAGCATAGGGGGAAGTGAAGGAGTAAGAGAGTTGGAAATTGTAAATCTGTAGCTAAGTACTTTATGAAATAAATGTGAAAGGATTAAGCTCATTCCGTGTAGTTCTAGGGTGGAAAAAAAAGTGGAGCAGCTGTCTGAACTAGTGAATTCTTCATCTCTGAAAATGTTCCAGCAGATAGTGGATACACACCCTTGGGGCTGATCCAGCACTGGGAGGGGTGACTGGAAGACTCACAGGATCCTTTTCAATTCTGTAGATCTATGAAGTAAAAAGCGGAAGCAGTTTTGGGAGGAATAGAGGGGGAGGGGACATTATTTAAAAGTAAGTTTGGGCACTCATACTAATTGTCATACTTACTGCTTTGTCATATGCTACCCAGTGGTTACAAACAGTAAATGAAGTACAAGTGCAGTACTAAATATTAAAAAGATGTAGTCAAATATTTTTCCATATGCTTGTTTTCAGCATTACCTCCAGGTAAAATATACCAGAGCAACCAGTTCAAAAAGGCAAATTTCATACCAATTTTCCTATCCCTCTGCTATAAGAAATGAAAGAGACACAATGAGTTTTGTCAATAAAAGCTTTAGGAATATCTGCACATGTACATTTACATTCAAGTTGATGACACTAGCAGTTTCATTTCAATATAAATTATGCTAGAGAACTCTGACATTTCAGACATGGTCATATATGTGCTATTTGAAATTCTTCATCTTGATACCGATCTTGATCGTGAATCTCTTGATGATAGATATGCAGCTAATTTGTCCCGAAACTCATGAAGATAATTGTATTGCTGAAAAAAATAAAGATACATTGGAATACACTGTAGAAAACTAGTTATCAGTGTGGGCACAACACTAGCAGGTATCAGGAATAAAAAAAATACTTGCTAAGCACAATTCTACATGTTTTTGGGTAAGGAGGCATTTGCAGCATAGGGAAGTTTTATCTTTTAGTAAAGCCATATAGTAGTGTGAAAAACTTGCTCTAAAAGTCTAGAAAAATCAGAAGGTGAAATAAATACAGACGGATGTGTTATAAGTCTAAAATGCTTTCTCTCTTTACTTACAGGACCAAATAAGATTTAAAAAGCACATAATGGCATTATATTTGCTAATGTTTTTCCCCCCTGCTAAGTAAGAAGGACAGAGCACTTTCTGTAGCAAGTAACTGGTATATTTAAGAGAATACATTACTTCATTTATAGAAGCCCTAGTCATCTGCTTTTTGTGATGACATAATCCACTAGGAATAATTTTCATAGACAATATTTTTTAAAAACAAATTGTATCACTAATCTCAGCAGATACGCAAAATAAAAGCCTTGAATAATTTATCCGGAGTTTTAATCGCTTCCCAGAAGATATTTTTACTCTGCCAATCATTTCATTTCATACTCTTATTAGAAGTGGAAACTGCATTGCTAACATTAGCAAGCCTGTTTGCCACAGAATGCTGATGTGATAAACTGACAGTCTGTAGTAATGTGGGCTTAATTTTCTGCAATATTAAAGATATAAAACATGCATGTTCATATTTACATCTGACCATGGCCATGTATTTTGTTTTCAAGAGAAGAGAGGCCGGGCGCAGTGGCTCAAGCCTGTAATCCCAGCACTTTGGGAGGCCGAGGCGGGTGGATCACAAGGTCAAGAGATCGAGACCATCCTGGTCAACATG
>NW_016107722.1:1110629-1134157 GCF_001604975.1 Cebus imitator | reverse complement strand
AAAAAAAAAAAAAAGAGAAGAGAGATGAACATTTTCGATTTGAAGCTTTATTTATTTATTTATTTATTGAAACAGGGTCTTGCTCTGTCGCCCAGGCTGGAGTGCAGTGGTATGATCTTGACTCATTGCAACCTCTGCCTTTCGAGTTCACGTGATTCTTGTGCCTCAGCCTCCCAAGTAGCTGGGACTACTACAGGCGCATGCAACCACCCCTGGCTAATTTTTTAATCTGTAGCAGGGATGAGGTTTTGCTATGTTGGCCAGGGTTGTCTTGAACTCCTGCCCTTCAGCGATCCACACAGCTCAGCCTCCCAAAGTGCTGGGATATAGGAATGATTCACTGTGCCGGGCCACATCATTTGATTTTAACACTAGGGGAGTTCTCTGTTTCAGACCTGTACAGTAGAGTGGATCCTGCATAGATTGTCTTGTGAATGACCTTATTTAAGCCCCAAGAATCAGGTTGCTTGGTGAATTTATCAGTAATTATAGTAATTCACTGTTAATAACACTGGATTAGACCTCTAACCCTGGGAAGATGGGCTCGCAATTCTAGGGAGGTGCCTAATGGCCAGGATTCTTCAGTGCCCACTCCTCTGATGAGTGGACTCTAATACTGAGAGGGCATGCTTCCGAAAGGAAGGTGCATTAGCTTTATAGACCTACAAAATAAAGTGTAATCTGCAGAATCTTTTCAGTAACATGATTAATGCAGTATCCTTGGCATTGCTAATGGAGTGTTTTGAAGTGTTAGGGGAACGTACATGTAGAAGATGTCCCCAGTTATCCACAGCAAAGGATAATTAGCATTGCTTTCCTTTTTTTGTATTATAGTCATTCATCTATCTTTAGTAAATGTTTTGGTGATATAATAGGATCTTCCTTAGTTTTTTTTTTTTTTGGCCAAGAATCTACCCAAGACCTATCAAGTTTATATTAATAATAACTGTCTCATTGTTGTAGGTGAGAGGATCCATTCCCAAAACTGACTGGTGCAAAAACTGAGCAGTAGGTAGATCCTGGAAAAGTAAACCAGGAAGTTCAGCGTATTCATTATCTTGTTTGAAATACTGCATGCCATTTTAGACTACCTGGATTATATTTACATGTAAATTTTTAAAAACTAAAAGCCTAAGCAAGTGGTATTCGCATAACAGAGTGCTTTGGATTTTCATTTCACTACCCTTTTGGTTACATATGAATCTTTATTTGTAACAGCTACCCCAACCACAACCAAGCAAGCACTGCCCACCTCCTCACCTTGATGGTCTGTATCGCCCCAGATCCTCTTAGGTCGCGCAGGCTATCTATGGCTTGCTCTGGTGATACTGTGTCAGACAGGTACAGTAGGAGACAAGCGGCCACTAATGGAACATGACAAAAAAATAATGTCATTAAATAATTATTGACAGGGTAGAGCATTTTATATTTAATAAGACTTCTGTTGACACAGAAGACTGGTGTAATTGTTCCAAATGAATTAAAAGCCTGAACTTTTAATGTGTGTTTTTGACAGTTAAATTATGATCTTAAATGACAGTATGGTTGAATGAAAGTTTAACATTGGCTTCATTCTTTCATCCGTTTTAAGTGTTCATCCATTCAGTGATATTTAGTATATTCACAGATAGGCGCAACCATCACCACAGTCAGTTTTAAAGCATTTCCTCACCTCAGAAAAAAGTGTACCCTTTTACTATCTTCCTCTATTCCCATCAGCCCCTACCCTGGGCAACCACTAGTCTACTTTGTCTCTGTAGATCTGCCTATTGTGAGCAATCACATCAATGGAAACATACAATATTTGTGTGTGTGTGTCTGATTTCTCTTAGCATAATGTATTCAGGGTTCATACATACTGTAGCATATGTTTGTATTTAATTCCTTTTTATGATCAAATAATATTCCATTGTATGGATATGCCACACTGTGTATATCCATTTGCCAACTGATGGACATTTAGGCTCTTTCCGTTGTTTGGCTATTATGATTAATGCTGCTATAAACATTTGTATACAAGTTTTTGGGTATATACTTTGGAGTGAAATTGCCGGGTTATATGTTAATGTTTACCTGTTTGAGGAACTACCGCTAGACTATTTTCCAAAGCAGCTGCACCATTTTACATTCCCACCAACAGTGTATGAGGGTTCAAATTTCTCTACATCATTGCCAATACTTGTTATTTTTCATTTTTTTAAATAATACCCTTTCTAATGGGTGTCAAGTGGTATGCATTGTGGTTCTGATGTGCATTTCCTGATGATTAATAATACTGAGCATCTTTTCATGTGCTTATGGACTATGTGTGTATCTTGCCTGGAGAAAGGTTTATTTGGATCCTTTGCCATTTTTAAAATTATGTTGTCTTTGTTTATTATTATTATATTGAGAGAGAGGATCTCACTTTGTCATTTAGGCTGGAGTGTAGTGGCGTTAACTCGGTTCACTGGTGCCTTGACGTCTTGGGCCCAAGTAGTCCTCCAGCCTCAACCCCCCAGGGAGCTGGAGCTACAGGCATGCACCACTATACCTGGCTAATTTTTGTATTTCTTGTAGATTCGGGGTTTCACCATGTTACCCACGCTAGTCTCAAACTCCTGAGCTCAGGTGATCTGCTGCCTTGGCCTCCCAAAGTACTGAGATTACATGCATGAGCCACCAGGCCCAGCCTATCTTTTTATTACTGAGTTGTAAGAGTTCTTTTTATATTCTGGATACAAAGCCTTTATCAAATACATAGATTGCAAATATTTTTTCCCATTCTATGGCTTGTCTTGTCATTTTGATAGTATTCTTTGAAACACAAAAGCTTTCTATTTTGATGCCATCCATTACTAAAAAAAATAACTGTTACTCCAGTGTGGCATTTCATGAGCTCTTTTTGTTTTTCCTAGTATGTTTTAAAAAATTTTTAAATTAACATATAGTAATTAACTTTTGTATTCATAAGTAGTTACCCATGGAAACTATTTGGAGGTTATCGTATTATAACACCGACACAGGAAGAACATCAGAAAACGTTAAAAAATAAGAATGCAGGTGTTAAGACTTGTAAATGATGTTTTGCCAGAATCCTCCAGAACAATGCGAAAATAGCTCCCACTCCCACCCAAGCTTTCCAGGGAACACCATGCTTAGGGCCTTAAGTAATTCTTTGAGTCTTAGCAAACTTATATTGTGGTTGGTTCCATTTTAATACAAAATGATCATATGGTCCAGAAACAGAAGTTCGTCTATTTTGAAGTTAAAAAATAATAGAAATAGATTTCTTACCAAGACAAGATCTCCCAAGTCCTCCATAACAGCTGAAAGGGAAATACAGTTTTGAAGTTTGTACATTTCATTCCATCCCCAGTTACAACCAAAGACTCACTCTTTCTGCCTTCTATTTATAACTCTAATGCCTAGCACAGTGCCTTGTGCACATAGCTTAATAAATCTTCTATTTGGTGAATTCCTACTCATCTTTTAAAACCTCAAATTTCATTTCCTAAAATGCCTTTGTGCTCCTACAGAAAGGATCATTCTTCTGTGTGCCGCCTCTCCTGTCTTACTGCACTTAAATGGTAGTGTTGTTAGTTAGAAGCTCCTTGAAAGTGGAACTGTGCCTCCTTTGGTAGTTGCAGAGTGTGGCACACAGTAGATGTAATTGGTTGAATTATGTTTCCCCAAAAGACATGCTGAAGTCCTTATCCTATACCTGTGAATGGGACCTTATTCAGAATTAGAGTCTTTGCAGGCATATTCAAGTTCAGAAGAATTAGAGTGGGCCCACATCCTAGATGACTAGTGTCCTTACAAGAGGAGAACACCATGCAAAGACACAGACACGCAAGGAATAGTGTGATGACAGAAGTGTATTGGAGGGATTCGGCTGCAAGCCAGGGCCTGCCAAGGATTGACGGCCACCACCCGAAGCTAGGAAGAGGCACGGAAGGACTCAGTCTCAGAGGCATGGCTCTGCTCTCACCTTAATTTCAGACTTACATGCTCTAGAAATGGATAATAAGAAATTTCTGCTGTTTTCAGCTACCCAGTTTGTGGTACTTTTTGTTAAAATAGCCCAAGGAAACTACAAAATACAGTAGGCAAGCAGTGATCACTGATTTTATAAAGGGCAGAAAATGCCCAGGCAGAACCAGTGAGACGGCACTGGTAGACAACAGGACAGTGAAAAAGGTATATACCCTGTGCTGAAGGATCAGCTCTGTAGCTGTCTCACAATGTGGGTCTCAAAGATGGCAGGATGGAGAGAAAATAAACTAGTCACTGTAGGATACCTTTAAAAGCTCTGGGACAATGAAAAATTCCAGTTGTCAGATGCTTTATTTTATGGGAGACTGAAACATTCAGCATATGCACAGTTACCCGTCCACTGTCTATCCTGCTTTTCTAGTGCATCATTACCTTTTAATCCTTACAACAAACTATGAAGCAGGTAATAACTGAATAGGGCTACAATAGTTTCAGAAATCATTTTGTCTGAGACATTTCTCATGTAGCATATGGAGAAAAGGAGAACGTACTGTATTAAGGTTTTTCGGTTATTTTTAAGGCAGATTGCAAGCTCCTCCATTATTTCACAGCAGCAGGCTATGTCAGGAGTACCTCCATCTGCGATTGGATGATGATGGGTGATGATTCCACACTGCTGGTAGAGATCCAGAAGGTTTGGGACTCTATATTTTGACAGTTCCCCTCTGGTGCAGAAAACAAATATGTCTTGTATACCACAGCTCTTTAGTTCTTCTGCCAATAGACCAGGATACACAGAGACACACACATAGAAAACATCACACATTTAAATACCAGCAAGAGGGAGAATATGAAGCTAAGTTTCTTAAGCCAAAGTAATACCAAATGACAATCTATAAATCTGAAGTCCCTATTGATATATCTGAATCAAAAGGCAACGAATTAAGCCTGATTTTACAAGTCAAAATGCCTCTTACTGAATTTCAAGATAAGTCAATTGCTGTTCTTGCAAAAATTTTTTTTTGCAATAAATACTGGTTTAAAATAACAATATTGAGTAGCAAACACGGTTGACTTTGTGAGAAAAAGAAAAAAAGTGCTATCAATTAAGGAATGATAGATCTATGTTCAATTAAGGAATGATAGCACTTTTTTTCTTTTTTTTTTCCACAAAATCAACCATGTCTGCTACTTCATCACTTAGCTGTTTGCTTGACTCTGAGTATTGTATATAAAGTCTCCAGCAGGGCCCTGGCACCAGAGTGCTAGCATTCTCCCTCATATCTGCACTGTAACATATCCTTGTGTATTTAATTTTATTGACTAGGTCTCCAGAAAATAAAACATTAACTGTATTAAGCTTATGTGAACTAGCTATTTTCATAATAATGATATGAATACTATAGGCATTCTATACACTGGAACTTCTTTATGGCAATATTCACTATAGAGCATTTGGTTTAAAATAAATAATTCTGGCTGATCTAAGTGCCCCCAACCCCAGCCCTCTCCCTACCCCTTAAATCCAAGGACATTTAGCTATTTAAGTACAGAGTATTTTCTCATGAACTAGTCCCTGAGATATACAGTACTGTACATCTGTTTGCCTCTTGTACACAGTTGGTAATTTTTATTATCCAGTGATTTTCCAACTTTCTGAAAAATGGCTGAGGAGGTATCTCAGGAACTGCTGCAGAGAGATTCTAGGTCTCCCATCAAATATTTTGACCTGTTTTATGTACTAGATTCCATTTCAGATTTCATTGCAGAAAAAAAAGCTTTTAGAAAAAAAATTGGAAACCACTTTTATAGAAAATGCTAAATGAATATGGCAGTCAAAATGTACAAGACTGACTTGGAGCCAATGATTTAAATTACACATATTTGCTTATGACCTAAATGTTCTCCAAATGTAAATTTCCTAGCATGGTGGGTGTATCTAAAGCAAAAAGTTTTTATAAATACTACAAGGGTCAACTATCTATTAGGGTCTTTAAGTCTTTCTTTGGTAGGTAAGGAATATATATATTTTTTGAGACAGGGTCTTGCTTGGCCACCCAGGTTGGAATGCAGGAATGCAATCTCATCTCAGCTCATTGCACTCTAGCCTGGGCGACAGAGCATGACTTGTGATCTGGGCACCATCTCAGCTCACTACAGCTTTGATTTCCTTGGCTCAAGCGATGTTCCCACCTCAGCCTCTCATGTTGCTGGGACTATAGGCGCATGCCATCATGCCCAGCTAATTTTTGTATTTTTTGCAGAGACAGGGTTTCGCCTTATTGCCCAGGCTGGTCTTGAATTGAGCCCAAGCAATCTACCCGCCTTGGCCTACCAAAATGCTGGGATTACAGGTGTGACCCACCGCACTTGGCCAGGAATAAAGTTTTAATTAGCAAACTGATGTTCTGGAATAACCATGAAAAGGTTTTAAGGTTCAAAAATTCTATACTGGTCAGAAACAAGCAATATATACATTTTAATTTGCTGTACTCTAAGGACATTGGTAGAACTAGTAGATTTGAGACATTCCAGGCCAATCAGAATAAAATCTTTTGAAAAATTCACATTTGTGGGCTGAGCATGGTAGCTCATGCCTGTAATCCAACACTTTGGGAGGCCCAGGTGGGGGGATCACCTGAGGTCTGGAGTTCAAGACCAGTTTGACCAACATGGAGAAACCCCATTTCTACTAAAAATACAAAATTAGCCGGGCGTGGTGGCACATGCCTGTAATCCCAGCTACTTGGGAGGCTGAGGCAGGAGAATTGCTTGAACCTGGGAGGCGAAGGTTGTGGTGAGCTGAGATGGTGCCATTGCACTCCAGCCTGGGCAACAAGATCAAAACTGTCTCAAGAAAAAAAAGAAAAGAAAAGAAAATCAAGAAAATCCATATGTGTTAGTATCATGCAATATGTAAATTCCAAATTGGAGCAGATTATGAGGATTATTAGACTTGTGGCTATTCTGGTATGAACATCCTTGAGCATGCAAAAACCAGTTCCCACTCTGTCTTTTCCATCTAGATGCTGGCTCTCAACATTTTCCATCCAGGATTCACAATTTCACTGTTGACTTGGAGTTCCCAGCTCAGACTTAATTTCTACTACCACAGTCAAGTCTGCAAGGAACAGCAAAGACCTGGGCATAGCAATATGTCAGTTTTCTATTTACATACTTTTTCCCCACCAACTTCTACCTCAAATGCAGTTTATATGTATAATATAACTACAACAATCAGTGAAAAGCAACTCCATGAGTAGGTAAATGCTGAGTCCTCTGTGCCCTTTCACAAATACCTCTTTACATATTAGAATAAGTCTATAGTTTGAAACTTCACAAAATATTAAAAATGTATTCTTATATTAAAAACAAACTATTGTTTGTTCCTTTTGACAGAGAGATTTTCAATGTTATTTATTTAAGAAACCCATTAGGCCTGGAATCCTAGAACTTTGGGAGGCTGAGGTGGGCAGATCACGAGGTCAGGAGTTCGAAACCAGCCTGACCAACATGGGGAAACCCTGTCTCTACTGACAATAAAAGAATTAGCTGGGTGTTGTGGCATGTGCCTGTAATGCCAGCTACTCAGGAGGCTGAGGCATGAGAATCATTTGAACCCGGGAGGCGGAGGTTGCAGTGAGCTGAGATTGCACCATTACACTCCAGCCTGGGCAACAGAGTTAGATTCTGTCTCAAACAACAACAACAACAAAAACCCAAAAAATCCTATTAGTGTGGTTGTGTGATATTACACCTACCTGTGTCTTTTTCAACATTTCTTCTAACATCTTTAAATTTACAACCTATAAGTAATAATAAAGCAAGTAAAAAGGTCAGCTTTTGGTCATATATAACAGATATGCTTAAACACTTACATAGATAGCTACTTTATAAAGTCATTCCACATGATCATTGATATGTTTCAGTTCTATTCTGAACGTCAATGTCAATTTCTTCTATTTCTAGGAATATAATTTCAGGGGTTCATCCTCATCAAGGATTCTGTATTCTGTGTCTCTTCTGTAGCAAGTACCTGGTTATAGTCCTCAGCCTCATTTTTACCCCAGGCTTTAAGCTTTATTAAGATGGGAAAAGCAGAACTGAAGAACTGTGACTGCAGATCTGGAAGGGACAAAAGGTAGATCTATGTTTCTTTATCTAGAGTCCACCATGAGGGCTTCTCAAAGTGTGTTCATCTGTGCTGACGGTCTGTGAAATTTCCTTATTGCTCAGTACAGAGAATGATGTATATTGATAAGATACTTGTTCTAAATACACTGTTGGCATGGATGTGGTGAAAAGGGAACACTTTTACACTGCTGGTGGGAATGTAAACTAGTACAACCACTATGGAAAACAATGTGGAGGTGCCTTAAAGAACTAAAAGCAGATCTACTATTTGACCAAAAATCCTGCTACTTAGGTATATATCCAGAGGAAAAGAAATCATTATATGAAAAAGATACTTGCATACACATAGTTCTAGCAGGATAATTTGCAATTGCAAAAATATATAACCAGCCCAAATGCTCATCAGTCAATAGCAGACAAAGAAAATGTGAGATTCCCAGGCAAGATGGGCAAATAGGAATAGCTCTGGTCTGCAGTTCCCAGCGAGCCCAGTGCTGGGAAGATGGGTGAGTGGCACCTGGAACACCAGCAAGACAGAACCTTTCACTGCCCTGGAAAGGGGGTTGAAGTCAGGGAGCCAAGTGGTCTTGCTCAGTGGATCCCACCCTCAATGGAGACCAACAAGCTAAGATCCACTGGCTTGAAATTCTCTCTGCCAGCACAGCAGTCTGAAGTCAACCTCGGACACTCAAGCTTGGTGCGGGGAGGGGCGTGCCATTACTGAGGCTTGAGTAAGCGGTTTTCCCCTCACAGTGTGAACAAAGCCACCCGGAAGTTCGAACTGGGTGTGGAACCCATCACAGCACCGCAAAGCCGCTGAAGCCAGCCTGCCTCTCTAGATTCTTCCTCTCTGGGCAGTGCAACTCTGAAAGAAAGGCAGCAGCTCCAGCCAAGGGCTTATACATAAAACTCCCATCTCACTGGGACAGAGCTCATGGGGGAAGGGGTGGCTGTGGGCGCAGCTTCAGCAGACTTAAACGTTCCTGCCTGCCAGCTCTGAGAACAACAGATCACCCAGAACAGTGTTCAAGCACTCCTAAAGGACAGACTGCCTCCTCAGGTGGGTCCCTGACGCCCATGCCTCCTGACAGTGAGACACCTCCAGCAGGGGTTAACAGACACCTCATACAGGAGAGCTTTGGCTAGCACCTGGCAGGTGCCCCTCTGGGATAAAGCTTCCAGAGGAAGGAGCAGGCAGCATTCTTTGCTGTTCTGCAGCCTTTGCTGGTCATACCAGGCAAACAGTGTCTGCAGTGGACCTCCAGCAAATCCAAGAGACCTGAAGAAGAGGGGCCTAACTGTTAGAAGGAAAACTAACAAATAGAAAGCAACAGCATCAACATCAACGAAAAGGACACCTACACAAAAACTCCATCTGAAAGTCACCAACATCAAAGACCAAAGGTAGATAAAACCACGAAGATGAGGAAAAACCAGCATGAAAGGCTTAAAATTCCAAAAGCCAGAATGCTTCTTCTCCTCCAAAGGATCACAAGTCCTCGCCAGCATGGGAACAAAACTGGACAGAGAATGAGTTTGACAAATGGGGAGAAGTAGGCTTCAGAAGGTGGTGGTGGGGGATAATAACAAACTCCTCTGAACTAAAGGTGCATGTTCTAACTCAATGCAAGGATGCTAAGAACCTTGATAAAAGGTTACAGAAAGTGCTAACTAGAATAACCAGTTTAGAGAAGAATATAAATGACCTGATGGAGCTGAAAAACACAGCACAAGAATTTTGTGAAGCATATACAAGTATCAATAGCAGAATCAATTCAAGTGGAAGAAAGGATATCAGAGATTGAAGATCAACTTAATAAAGTGTGAAGATGGGATTAGAGAATAAAGAATGAGAAGGAATAAACAAAGCCTCCAAGAAATATGGGACTATGTGAAAAGACCAACCCTATGTTTGATTGGTGTACCTGAAAGTGACAGGGAGAATGGACCCAAGCTGAAAAACATTCTTCAAGATATTATCCTTTACAGACAAGCAAATACTGAGGGATTTTGTTACCACTAGGCCTGCCTTACAAGCGCTCCTGAAGGAAGTACTAAATATGGAAAGGAAAAACCGGTACCAGCCACTGCAAAAACATACCAAACTGTAAAGACCATCGACACTATGAAGAAACTGCATCAACTAATGGGCAGAACAACAGGCTAGCATCATAATGATAGGATCAAATACATATATAACAATAATAACCTTAAATGTAAGTGGGCTAAATTCCCCAGTTAAAGGACACAGACTGGCAAATTATATAGAGTCAAGAACTATTGGTGCTGTATTCAGTAGACCCATCTCGTGTGCAAAGACATACA
Source organism: Cebus imitator (assembly GCF_001604975.1). NCBI lineage: Eukaryota > Metazoa > Chordata > Mammalia > Primates > Cebidae > Cebus > Cebus imitator. The sequence continues at coordinate 1,123,720 of NW_016107722.1, read as the reverse complement.
TAGGCTCAAAATAAAGGGATGGAGTAATATTTACCAAACAAATGGAAAGCAGAAAACAGCAAGGGTTGCAATCCTGGTCTCTGATAAAACAGATTTTAAACCAACAAAGATCAAAAGAGACAAAGAAGGGCATTACATAATGGTAAAGGGATCAATGCAACAAGAAGTGCTAACTATCCTAAACATAAATGTACCCAACAGAGGAGCACCCAGATTTATAACACCAGCTCTTAGAGACCTACAAAGAAACTTAGACTCCCACACAATAATAATGGGAGACTTTGACGCCCCACTGCCATTATTCAGCAGATCAACAAGACAGAAAATTAACAAGGATATTCAGAACTTGAACTCAGATCTGGACCAAGTTGACCTAATAGACATCTACAGAACTCTCCACCCCAAATCAACAGAATATACATTCTTCTCAGCACCACATCACACTTATTCTAAAACTGACCACATAATTGGAAGTAAAACACTCCTCAGCAAATTCAGAAGAATGGAAATCATAACAATCAGTCTCTCAAACCACAGTGCAGTCAAATTAGAACTCAGGATTAAGAAACTCACTCAAAACTGCACAACTACATGGAAACTGAACAACCTACTCCTGAATGACTACTGGGTAAATAACAAAATTAAGGCAGAAATAAATAAGTTCTTTGAAACCTATGAGAACAAAGACACAGTGGACCAGAATCTCTGGAACACAGCTAAAGCAGTGTTTACAGAGAAATTTATGGCACTAAATGCCCACATGAGAAAGCAGAAAAGATCTAAAATCGATACACTAACATCACAATTGAAAGAACTAGAGAAGCAAGAGCAAACAAATTCAAAAGCTAGCAGAAAACAAGAAATAACTAAGATCAGAGCAGAACTGAAGGAGATAGAGACACAAAAAAACCTTCAAAAATCAACAAATACAGGAGCTGGTTTTTTGAAAAGATTAACAAAATAGATAGACAACTAGCCAGGCTAATAAAGAATAAAAGAGAGAAGAATCAAATAGACGCACAAAAAAATGATAAAGGGGATATCACCACTGATCCCACAGAAATACAAACGACCATCAGAGAATACCATAAACACCTCTATGCAAATAAACTAGAAAATCTAGAAGAAAGAGATAAATTTCTGGACACATACACCCTCCCAAGACTTACCCAGGAAGAAGTCAAATCCCTGAATAGACCAATAACAAGTTCTGAAATTGAGGCAGTCATTAATAGCCTACGAACAAAAAAAGCCCAGAACCAGAGGGATTCACAGCCAAATTCTATCAGAGGTACAAAGAGGAGCTAGTACCATTCCTTCTGAAACTATTCCAAACAGTAGAAAAAGACAGACTCCTCCCTAGCTCATTAAATGAAATCAATATCACCCTGACACCAAAATCTGGCAGAGACACAACAAAAAAAGAAAACTTCAGGCCAATATACCTGATGAACACTGATGCAAAAATCCTCAAAAAATACTAGCAAACCAAATCCAGCAGCACATCAAAAAGCTTATCCACCATGATCAATTTGGCTTCATCCCTGGGACGTAGGGCTAGTTCAACATATGCAAATCAATAAACGTAATTCATTACATAAACAGAATCAATGATAAAACCACATGATTATCTCAATAGATGGAGAAAAGGCTTTTGATAAAATTCAACACTGCTTCATGCTAAAAACATTCAATAAACTAGGTATTGATGGAATGTATCTCAAAATAATAAGAGCTATTTATGACAAACCCACAGCCAATATCATGGGCAAAAGCCAGAAGCGTTCCTTTTGAAAACTGGCAGAAGACAAGGATGCCCTCACTTACCACTCCTATTCAACATAGTATTGGAAGTTCTGGCTAGGGGAATCAGGCAAGAGAAAGAAATAAAGGGTATTCAGATAGGAAGAGAGGAAGTCTGTGTCTCTGTTTGCAGATGACATGATTGTATATTTAGAAAACCCCATTGTCTCAGCCCAAAAATTCCCTAAGCTGATAAGCAACTTCAGCAAAGTCTCACTATAGAAAATCAATGTGCAAAAATCACAAGCATTCCTATACACCAATGATAGCCAAATCATGAGTGAACTCTCATTCACAATTGCTACAAAGAGAATAAAATAGGAATATAACTTATAAGAGATATGAAGGACTTCTTCAAGAAGTAGAAACCACTGCTCAAGGAAATAAGAGAGGACACAAACAAATGGGAAAACATTCCATGTTCATGGATATGTAGAATCAATATCATGAAAATGGTCCTACTGCCCAAAGTAATTTATAGATTCAATGTATTTCCATCAAGCTACCACTGACTTTCTTCATAGAATTAGAAAAAACTACTTTAAATTTCATATAGATCCCAAAAAGAGCCCATATAGCCAAGACAATCCTAAGCAAAAAGAACAAAGCTGGAGGCATCATGCTACCTGACTTGAAACTATACAACAAGACTAGAATAACCAAAACAGCATGGTACTGGTACCAAAACAGATATAAAGACCAATGGAACAGAACAGAGGCCTCAGAAATAATGCCACACATTTACAACCCTCTGATCTTTGACAAACCTGACAAAAGCAAGCAATGGAGAAATGACTCCCTATTTAATAAATGGTGTTGGGAAAACTGGCTAGCCATATGCAGAAAACTGAAACTGGACCTTCTTTATATGTTACACAAAAATTAACTCAAGATGGATTAAAGACTTAAATATAAGACTTAAAATCATAAAAATCTTAGAAGAAAACCTAAGCAATACCATTCAGGACCTAGGCATGGACAAAGACTTCATGGCTAAAATACAAAAAGCAATGGCAACAAAAGCCAAAATTGACAAATGGGATCTAATTAAACTAAACAGCTTCTGCATAACATAAGAAACTATCATTAGAGTGAACAGGCAGTCTACAGAATGGGAGAACATTTTTGTAATCTATCCATCTGACAAAGAGCTAATATCCAGAATCTACAAAGAACTTAAACAAATTTACAAGAAAAAAACATACAACCCCATCAAAAAGTGGGCAAAGTATATGAACAGATACTTTTCAAAAGAAGACATCTATACAGCCAATAAACTTATGAAAAAAAGCTCATCTGGTAATTAGAGAAATGCAAATCAAAACCACAATGAGATACCATCTCATGCCAGTTAGAATGGCAATCATTGAAGTCAGGAAACAACAAATGCTGGAGAGGATGTGGAGAAATAGGAACACTTTTGCACTGTTGGTGGCAGTGTATAAATTAGTTCAACCATTGTGGAAGACAGTGTGGTGATTCCTCAAGGATCTAGAAGCAGAAATACCATTTGACCCAACAATCCCATTATTGGGTCTATATCCAAAGCATTATAAATCATTTTACCATATAGACACATGTACATGTATGTTTATTGCAGCAGTGTTCACAATAGCAAAGACTTGGAACCAACCCAAATGCCCATCAATGATAGACTGGATAAAGAAAATGAGGCACATATATACCATAGAATACCATGCAGCCATAAAAAGAATGAGTTCATGTTCTTTGCAGGAACATGGATGAAGCGGGAAACCATCATTCTCAGCAAATCAACACAGGAACAGAAGGCCATATACCATATGTTCTCACTCATAAGTGGGAGTTGAACAATGAGAACATATGGGCACAGGGAGGGAAATATCACACACTGGGGCTGTTGGGGGGTGGGGGGCAAGAGGAGGGGTAGCAATAGGAGAAATACTTAATGTAGATGACGGGTTGATGGGTGTAGAAAACCACCACGGTGCATGTATACCTATATAACAAACCTGCATGTTCTGCACATGTATCCCAGAACTTAAAGTATAACAAAAAATAAAAAACAACAACAACAAAAAGAAAATATGGTATATATATATACCATGTAATACTACTGAGCCATGAAAAGGAACAAAATAATGGCATTCACAGCAACCTGGTTGGAACTGGAGACTATTATTCTAAGTGAAGTAACTCAGGAATGGAAAACGTATGTTCTCACTCATAATTGGGAGCTAAGCTTTGAGGACACCAAGGCATAAGAATGATACATTGGACTTTGGGGACTTGGGGGAATGGGAGGGAGGGGGATGAAGATAAAAGACTACACATTGGGTACAGTGTACACTGCTCAGGTAATGGGTGCACCAAAATCTCAGAAATCACCACTAAAGAGCATATCTATGTAATGAAAAACCACCTTTTCCCCCAAAAGCTACTGTAATAAAAAATAGAAAAAATATATATGTATTGATAGGAAGCCCATTACCTACCGTGTTACCTACCTGGAAGAGCACATAAACCAAGAAACTGAGAACAATTCACTCGTGACAAAGGTAGCCTGAAAAGAATAAAAATGTATCAAGTTTAGTTTTTTTAAAAAAATGTTATAAATAGGAATTCAGTTTAATCAATACCGTTGCTTGCCACTGAATAAGGGTGTGTTAAAGTTTTATAGTAGTCACAAAATAAGAATTCATAATTAAATATCAATATGTTGGTCTCAAAAAGACATAGAAAGACTGAAAGTTTTAAAACAGGGACTCATTTAAAAAAAATAACATTATCAATGTTTTTATTGAAGTCATGAACTCCAATAACATTAAGATGTAACACAGTGAATAATGTAACACAGTGAAAGTGATATGCAATTCACTTAAGAGTAGTCCAAGGATGTAGTTTCCAGTAATATAGTTTTATCAAGATTAGAGTTTAGATCACTAAAGGAAGTTAAAAGATTATTTATTTAAGTCTTAAAAATGACAATTTAGGCTGGATGTAGTGGTTCATGTCTATAATCTCAGCACGTAGAGAGGCCAAAGCAGGCAGATTGTTTGAGCCCAGGAGTTCGAGACCAGCCTGGACAACATGGTGAAACCCGGTCTCTACTAAAATAAAAAAACAAAAAACCAAGTTAATTTAAATGTACCTTAAAGATAATAATGCCTAGATTGCCAACAGGTAGAATACAGTATACTTACGTTATCCTGTGGTATATTACCTGAGGTAATTTGTATTAGTAATCTTAGGAAAATAAATAAAAAATGACTATCTGACAATTTTCTTCCCAGCATTTATACTACATTAGTATTTTAAGATGTTTTGGTAGAGCTTCCTTAAAAGATATAATTTCATATAATGAAAACCACAGGCTACTAATTCTTTGTTGTAATGGTTTTTGGTTAAAAATAAATAATGTCAAGAAATCATATTCTCAGTTTATGGTACTCAGGGACAGAGGATCATCTTGTCTGCATGCCAGAAGATGATTTAGAGGAAAACAGGAGGCATCATATAAATACCACCTGACTTTGAAAAGTAGAAAAACTTTGGTGTTTAAATGGGGATTTTAAGTGGAAATGAAAGGTAATGCTATTTGATGGAAGGACAAAAGACCGTTAGGACCCTTTTTCTCTTCTGGCAGTAGGGATGGTGCTTTCTTAAGGAGAGAGACGATTACATTTGCAGTGATGACAGAAAGCATTTGATTGCTCATTGTAGAGAATCTGGTATAACCATAAGTTACTTGCCAAGATTAAAAGGTTGATTTTATGTAGAAACTTTTTGTTATTGCATTGATGTGACTTTTATCTTAAACAGAGTCTGTTAATAGATGCATTACTGTGACATTACTTCTAACTGTTACCTAGGATTTGACTTAATGAGAAATGACTAAACATTTCATCTCATATTTGGTATACTTTTCTTTTGTCATAAAAGAATGAGATTTTGGTACTAAATGAGAGATTATTTCATCCTACCTCTACTTCTTACTTACTTGCTTCTACTAAGGTTTTCTCAATGTATAAAGAAGGACCAAAAAAAAAAAGGGTCTTATTCTATATCATAGATAACAAATGAATCATGGAGTTAGAATTATCCTAACTGGCTCTAAAGATTAGAATTATATAATCAGCAGGGGATTCACTTAATATTTTAAATAGGTGAACTACATTCTACTAAGATTATGATGTAACTAAATTTACATTTATGATGTAAATTATGATTTTAGCTCATCATTGATCAGAAATGCTAACATACCATGATATTTGAATTGGAGTCTGTTCATCTTCAATAGGCTCTTCGTCTGATGAGTCAAACTCACTTGCTTGTATTGAACTAGGCTTCAAAAGAAATGTTATGTTAAATAACTGTAAATAATTTTTTTGTAGTTTTAGGATAGCTAATCCTTGCTGAAGGAATCCACACTGAATTCGTATTTGCAATGCATTCAGCCATCAACCCAGAATATCCATATGATCAGCAATATTAATAATAAATGACTGATATTTACTTTCCTATTAATAATTATAGTACTGAATAGTGGAAAGAGAGTTGGATTGGGAACCAAGAAATCTGGCTTCTGGTCTTGGTTCTGCCACTTACTGTATACTCTCTGACAAGCCAGTTTATTCTGAATCTGTTTTCCTCAACTATAAAGTGAGGAGATTTATTCATTCACAAATATTTCTTGGCTACCTTCATTTGCCAAGCTCTGGAGATGCAAAAGATCTGTAAGATAAATAGCATACTTTCCGTATGGCCGGAGAGACAGATGTGTCCATAGATTACAGAAGAAAGGTATTATATAAGTGCTGAAATGGAAGCAGAACTACACACTGTAGGGCAGAGAAGAGAGTGACCACTTATGGAGCTGGAGAAGGCTTCAGAGAAGAGATGCTTCAGCTGGGTTTTGAAGGAAGAGCAGAAGGTTTTTAAGAAGATAGGAAAGGCAGGGTGGCTTACGCCTGTAATCTCAGCACTCTGGGAGGCAGAGGCGGGTGGATCACCTGAGGTCCGGAGTTTGAGACCAGCCTGGCTAACATGGCAAAACCTGGCTCTTCCAAAAATCTGAAAATTAACCGGGCGTGGTGGCACACACCTGTAATCCCAGCTACTTAGGATGCTGAGGCAGAAGCATCACTTGAACCTGGCAGAGGTTGCAGTGAGCCAAGAACACACCACTGCACTCCAGCCTGGACGACAGAGCAAGACTCCGTCTCAAAATATAGGAAAGAAATTAAGACAAGGCAAAAGGGGAAAGGGCTTGTGTATTGAGGAACTGTGATATCAAAATAGAGATGGAGTAGAGGAGATGAAGCTAGAGAAGTAGTTTTACCCACCCTTTTTCTCAAAAAATAATCAACACATCGCCTAGTAGTTTGGTGCGGGTTGTGTACATGAACTAATCTGCCCCCAGTTTTATGAATCACTAGACTAGAGAGATTGAGATAGAGTTTGTATGCTGATCTAAGCAGTTGGGACTTAATCATGCAGCATTTTGACATGGAAGGCATCTACACTCCCTGTTGAAATTTTAAAGGATCAAAAGAAAAAGAAAAACGAAACAGAACAAAACCCACACCCTTTTCTCACTCCCTAGTTGGAACCAATTGAAAGATAAGGCATTGGAGAAGCAAACTGAGTTTTATTATTGTATATTAAATGGAGTGTGCAGCTTAAACCTGAGGCCAAGTGGGCTTTTCCCTTGTTCACCCCAGAATTAGAAAAACATATCCACCCAGTCACAGGAGGCCATGAACTGTCTGGGGCTCCTGTGTGCTACAAAGTGGACCAGAAAGCACCTTCTGCAGGCAGGCAGGTAGATCCCAAGAGAGAAGGGAAGAAAAAGTTAGATACTGGTGTTCAGTTCCTTCCAAACTTGGGGATCAGATAACTCAATGGGGACAGGTGGAGAAAGAGCTCAGGAGTGAAGGACAGCAGATGTCCCTCCACATAGCAACATAGGGATTATCAACGATAACCACTTAATGCCCTTTCTAGTTCTGAAGCTATATTCTACAACAGTCTTGGTACTGGAAAGATCACAGGATGGCCAATTTAGGCTTTTTTTTTTTTTTTTAGAGACAGGGTCTCGCTCTGTTGCCCAGGCTGGAGGGCAGTGGCGTGATCTCAGCTCACTGCAACCTCTGTCTCTGGGTTCAAGCTATTCTAGTGCCTCAGCCTCCGGAGTAGCCGGGACTACAGGTGCGCACCACCATGCTCGGCTAATTTTTGTGTTTTTAGTAGAGATGGGGTTTCACTGTGTTGGCCAGGCTGGTCTCCAACTCCTAGCCTCAAGTGATCCGCCCATCTTGGCCTCCCATAGTGTTGGGATTACAGACATGAGCCACCACGCCTGGCCCTAGGCTATGGATTTCTGTTGTTTTGGCTGTATCTGAAGTATTATCATCAACTGCCCCCAAACGAAAGACTTCCAGTAGGTTGTCAACCCCGGTAGTAGGTAATATGGGTTAGGTGGGGAATCTTCAGCTCCTTGCCTGGATCTGCTTTTTCTTTTAAGCAGCTTTGATGATTCATATTTCAAATTTGTGTGACCCATTCACCATGCCTCTGCCAGCCATGTTTATTAATCCTAACAGAGCTGGACGTTTCCACTTCCCCAAGCCCTGTAATTCTTAACGTCACAAGAAAAGGGCAGCATTGCCAGGTGGCCCTGGGGCATGGTGACAGCGGTGATGTCGCCCACAAGCCGGGGCGTGGCATTCGTACCCATGGTTTCCCCAGTGGGTGCAGGGCAGCGCCCGGACACCCTTCGGGGCTGGGATATCTTGCCCACTCATCGCTAGCACTCAAGCTCCTCGGCTCGGTTTCCTCCGTACAACGGGGCTCGGTATTCTTTGGCTGGGCGGTTGGGAGGCTTATGAGACCCCGCAGGCGACAGGTGTCAGCCCACAGCAGGTGCACAGCGAATGTCCGTCTTTCCTTCGTCGGCCATCGACCCTGTTCCTTCGCAGCCATCTCTCGTGCCCGTGGGGGGCAGCGTCACCTCCCCGACCCACAGGACGGTTACGGACAGGGCTGCCAGGACTGCCCTCCGGCCCAGGGCTGCCCTCCGGCTCAGGATCGGGTCCCCGGGAAAGCTTGCTTCCCTGCGGCCTCGCTCTTCCAAGCCACGGCACGCCTGACTCACCGGCTTCATCGCTGGCCGCGCCACGTCGAGACCAGTGCCGCCTCCCTCCGCAGCGCCGGCGGCTCACCAGTGCCCCGCGCCGAACCCGCCCCTCCCCTTAGCTCACTGGTTCTTCCTTCTGTGATGTGGGCGCGGCGTCTTCCAGCAACCAATCAGATCCGCTTCTGGTTTCTTACTCCGCCTTTGGGTGGCCGACAGCTCGTCCTCTAATCGCTGATTGGTTCCTAGAAGACCTTTGAAAGACGCGCGGGAGGCGGGCCCTGTGAGAAGTTGATTGGCTGGAAGGGTGCCCACCTCCTCCCGCCAGTTGAGAGAGTGCAGGGGCGGAGTCGGGGCTAAAGCGTCAGAAGGCGGCCCTAGCGTTTGGGGGGACGCTGGAAAGCTATGCTTTCTGATGGCAGAATGTCACCATGGTCCATAGGGTTGGGATTTTTTGTGTTTGTGACGGAGGTCTTACTAGGTTGCCCAGGCTGGCCTCGAACTCTTGGCCTCAAGCAATCCCCCCGCCTCAGCCTACCTTGTAGCGGCTAAGGTAGGGAGTTTTTTTTCTTTAAGTTGTAAATTTTTTCTTATTTTTTAAGGGCTCGGGGAAGCACTTTATTGGATCGTCACATGACAAACATCATATAGACTTTGTAATTATATATACACATACAAATACTAGGGAAAAAAACTAAAAAATCTAGAGTATAAACATATTTTATATGCTTGACGTTTTATTTTCTTTATGACTTCAGGAACTAGACAAGTGACAGTGTAGATAAATCTTCCTGTCCCCCAAATATGAATTAAATTATATTGTGTGAAAGGGAGATTATAAGATGCCAGGTAAGATAGGTCTAAGGGCCAGTGTTTCTACATAATTAGCTGTAATCTTTGAAAAATTTTTGAGTATGTTCCCCCCTTCTCCAGTCCCTATTGAAGTAGCCATAGGAAAGGAAGTCACCTAGAGCAGACCTGAGAAAAAAAATGCAGAAATTTCAGCTCCTGATTCATGTTGGGAAAACCAATGGGTATAGAGCTATTAGAAGAAATTCCTTAGTCAAGAAGGTATCACAGTTTGACTTAGAGACTGTATTAGTCAGGGTTGCCCAGAGGAAAAAAAAAATGAATAGGATGTGTATACATGCATTTAGAAACAGATTTATTTTAAGGAATTGGCTCCTGTGCTTGTGGAAGCATGATGAGTCCAGAATTGGATGAGGGGAGGCCAGTGTACTGGAGACTCAGGAAAGGCTGTAATTCAAGTCCAGAGGCTGTTGTATAACAAAGAAGAGGCAATGTTGCATGTCGTCTGAAGGCCGTCTACTGGCGGAATTACCCCTTGGTCAGGGCAGGGTCAGGCTTTTGTTCTATTCAAGCCTTTGACTGATTGGATGAGGCCCATCCATATTATAGAGGGCAATCTGCTTTACTCAGTGTCTCCCAATTTAATGTAAATCTCATCCAAAAACACTTTCACAGAAGCATCTAGAATGATGTTTGTCCAAATAACTGGGCACCATGGCCCAGCCAAGTTGATGCATAAAATTAACCATCCTAGAGATCCACAGAGATTTTCCATACTCAGGAAATCCTTTTAGATCTGTGCTGTTCAATATAGTGACCATATTGGCTGATTATCTCCACAATCAAAGGCTAAATTAGAAAACTAAATTTTTGTGTGAACTCAAGGCCTACTTTGGAAATACCTGCCTCTTTTAATATAGATCTGCTTCCTTAGACGAAGTCCTCAGGGTTCAGGAACAGACCACACCCATCACATATTTATAGCTATTGGTTTGATGTGTAAGTTTGCATTTCATGTTAGAAATGGTCATGGTACTGTGTACAAGAGAATGTAGGTTGGTATGTATAGCTAGACGTAGAGTCCTGCTTTTGATCAAATAACCAGTATTTAAGGTGCACCTATGTTTTGTTTTATGGTTAGGATTGTAGACTCTTTAAGCGGAGTGGCACAGTTTTAAATATATTTGCATGTGTTTGAAAGTAAACCAGGCTGGCCCCGGGTGAAATTGTGAAATATGGTTGGCTGTTGGTGTTTCGGGTCCTCATTCCTCATCTTTGACCTTCTCCTCTCAAAGGCAAGAATCCATAAGGCTGGGCTGGTGTGTTGGAGGAAAAGGGATGGTGGAAGCATCTGCTATGCTTGCTTTGCTACGAAGCCACTGAGGGATGAACAGTTCCAGAAAGTGGTTGAGCTGTGGAGTGTGTGGGATGGTGAAGCACACTCAGAGGCGTGCAGGTGAGTATGCTTAAAAACAAAGTAACCCTCAATGGAGATTGAGCTCTAGGGTGGGAACCAGGTTGTACCCTTGGAAAAGGGATCCTTGACCAGGAATGTTGAAAATGATAACAAAAGACCACAAAAAACAACTAACATCCAGCCTCACATTCAGTAGAATAAGCTCATTTAACCATAGGCATCTTTTGTGTTATTTCCAGGTGGACCATTTAAACCACAGGCTTATTTCCATCCTAATCTCAGTATCTTGAGCTCAGGATTTTATTATCAGCTGACCCTTCCCTTCCACTCTCCTCTCTTTATCTGACTCCTGGATGTTGAGAATGCCCACTCTGCCCTATCACCTGTCAGCCTTGTCTCTGGCCATCTTCTGCTCTCTCCCTCAGCTCCATCCCTGACTCCAGCCTTTGAGGAGTGATGATGGTGCTCTTCCTTCCTGGCCTGGTCATTCACTGCCTCATGTCCCTGAGTTTCTGCTGTTTCAATTTTTGCAGCCCCCAAACCTGGAATTGCCACTTTTTGCATTTTAAGAACAGCTGGGCTGGGTGCGGTGGCTCACGCCTGAAATCCCAGCACTTTGGGAGGCCAAGGCAGGTGGATCGCCTGAGGTCAGGAGTTCGAGACCAGCCTGGCCAACATGGTGAACCCTGTCTCTACCAAAAATACAAAAAAATTAGCCAGGCATTGTGGTGGGTGCCTGTAATCCTTGCTACTTGGGAGGCTGACACAGGACAATCACTTGAAATCAGAAGGCAGAGGTTGTAGTGGCCAAGATCATGCCACTGCAGTCAGCCTGGGAAACAGAGCCAGACTCCATCTCAAAATAAAAAAAAAAGAAAAAGAAAAAGAACAGGTGGATATACTTCTTTACATGCTGCTGGGATTGGGATGGAGATAAGGGATGGAAAGGAGGAATGTGGATGGATAGTACAGTGGGTAAAGCACAAGAAGTGGCTGTTGGTATAGCAAATGAAATAAATTTATCTTTTGTGTGTGTAGAGGAGTATATTATGAAAGATATGTGTTATTAATCCACATGTGTTATTTATAGATACTAAAAGTACAGCAAAGGGAAAAAAAGAACTTTAGTATTGTTATTTTTAAACAAATTTAATTCATTTTATTTTTATTTCTTCATTCTATTATTATTATTATACTTTAAGTTCTGAGGTACATGTGCAGAATGTGCAGGTTTGTTACATAGGTATACATGTGCCATGGTGGTTTGCTGCATCCATCACCCTGTCATCTACATTATGTATTTTTACTAATGCTATCCCTCCCCATCCCCCCACCCCCTGCAATCCCTTCTCTAGCCTCCCACCCCTCAACAGGCCCCGGTGTGTGATGTTCCCCTCCCTGTGTCCATGTGTTCTCATTGTTCAACACCCACTTATGACTGAAAACATGCGGTGTTTGGTTTTCTGTTCTTGTGTTAGTTTGCCCAGAATGATGGTTTCCAGCTTCCTCCATGTCCCTGCAAAGGACATGAGCTCATCTTTTTTTATGGCTGCATAGTATTTCATGGTGTATATGTGCCACATTTTCTTTATCCAGTCTATCATTGATGGGCATTTGGATTGGTTCCAAGTCTTTGCTATTGTGAACAGTATTGCAATAAACATACTTGTGCACATATCTTTATAACAGAATGATTTATAATCCTTTGGGCATATTCCTAGTAATGGGATTGCTGGGTCAAATGGAATTTCTGGTTCCAGATCCTTGAAGAATCACCACACTGTCTTCCACAATGGTTGAACTAATTTACACTCCCACCAACAGTGTAAAAGAGTTCTTATTTCTCCACATCCTCTCCAGCATCTGTTGTCTCCAGATTTTTTAATGATTGCCATTCTAACTGGCTTGAGATGGTATCTCAATGTGGTTTTGATTTGCATTTCTCTA
>NW_016107722.1:1108502-1109934 GCF_001604975.1 Cebus imitator | reverse complement strand
GAAATTTAAGGTGTTATTTTTCAATTCTGTGAAGAAAGTCAATGGTAGCTTGATGGGGGATAGCAGTGAATCTATAAATTACTTGGGCAGTATGGCCATTTTCATGACATTGATTCTTCCTTTCCATGAGTATGGAATGTTTCTCCATTTGTTTGTGTCCTCTCTTATTTCGTTGAGCAGTGGTTTGTAGTTCTCCTTGAAGCGGTCCTTCACATCCCTTGTTAGTTTATTCCTAGGTATTTTATTCTCTTTGTAGCAATTGTGGATGGGAGTTCATTCATGATTTGGTCCTGTCTGTTATGGGTGTATAGGAATGCTTGTGATTTTTGCACATTGATTTTGTATCCTGAGACTTTAAGTTGCTTATCTGTTTAAGGAGATTTTGGGCTGAGATGATGGGGTCTTCTAAATAAACAATCATGTTGTCTGCAGATAGAGACAATTTGACTCCCTCTTTTCCTAATTGAATACGCTTTATTTCTTTTTCTTGCCTGATTGCTCTGGCTAGAACTTCCAGTACTATTTGAATAGGAGTGGTGAGAAACAGCATCCTTGTCTTGTACTAGTTTTCAAAGGGAATGCTTCCAGTTTTTGCCCATTCAGTATGATATTGGCTGTGAGTTTGTAATAAATAGCTCTTATTATTTTGAGATACATTCTATTGATACTTAGTTTATTGAGAGTTTTTAGCATAAAAGACTGTTTAATTTTGTTAAAGGCCTTCTCTGCATCTATTGAGATAATTATGTGGTTTTTGTCTTTGGTTCTGTCTATGTGATGGATTATGTTTATAGATTTGCATGTGTTGAACCAGCCTTGTATCCCAGGGATGAAGCCAATTTGATCATGCTGGATAAACTTTTTAATGTGCTGTTGGATTTGGTTTGCCACTATTTTATTGAGGATTTTCATGTTATCATTTATCATGGATATTGGCCTGAAATTTCCTTTTTCAGTTGTGACTCTGACAGGTTTTGGTGTCAGGATGATGTTGGTTTCACATAATGAGCTAGGGAGAAGTCCTTCTTTTTCTTTTGTTTGGAATGGCTTCAGAAGGTATGGTACCAGCTCCTCTTTGTACCTTTGGTAGAATTGGGCTGTGAATCTTTCTGGTCCTCGACTTTTTTTGGTTGGTAGGCTAATAAATGCTGCCTCAATTTCAGACCGTGTTATTGGTCTATTCAGGAATTCAACTTCTTTCTGGTTTAGTCTTGGGAGGGTGTAAGTGTCCAGGAATTTATCCATTTCTTCTAGATTTACTGGTTTATTTGCTTAGAGGTGTTTGTAGTATTCTCGATTGGTAGTTTGTATTTCTGTGGGATTGGTGGTGATAGCCTCTTTTTGTTTTTTATTGCATCTATTTGATTCTTCTCTCTTCTTTCTTAGTCTGGCTAGTGGTCTATTTTGTTGATTTTTTTTTTTTTTTTAAGCT
>NW_016107722.1:1089117-1108350 GCF_001604975.1 Cebus imitator | reverse complement strand
CTGATCTTAGTTATTTCTTGTCTTCTGCTAGCTTTTGAATTTGTTTGATCTTGCTTCTCTAGTTCTTTTAACCATAATGTTAGGGTGTCAATTTTAGATCTTTTGTCATTTCTCTTGTGGGCATTTAGTGCTATGAATTTCCCTCTACACACTGCTTTAAATGTGTCCCAGAGATTCGGGTATGTTGTGTCTTCATTCTCATTGGTTTCAAAGAACAGCTTTATTTCTGCCTTCATTTCATTATTTATCCAGTAGTCATTTAGGAGCAGGTTGTTCAGTTTCCATGTAGTTGTATGGTTTTGAGTAAGTTTCTTAATCCTGAGTTCTAATTTGAATGCACTGTGGTCTGAGAGACTGCTATGATTTCTGTTCTTTTGCATTTGCTGAGGAGTCTTTTACTTCCAATTATGTGGTCAGTTTTAGGATAAGTGTGATATGGTGCTGAGAAGAATGTATATTCTGTGGATTTGGGGTGGAGAGTTCTGTAGCTGTCTATTAGGTTCACTTGGTCCAGATCTGAGTTCAAGTCTTGGATATCCTTGATAATTTTCTGTCTTGTTGATCTGTCGAATATTGACAGTGGGGTGTTGAAGATTCCCACTATTATTGTATGGGAGTCTAAGTGTCTTTGTAGGTCATTAAGAACTTGCTTTATGTATATGGGTGCTCCTGCACTGGGTGCATATATATTTAGGATAGTTAGCTCTTCTTGTTGCATTGATCCCTTTACCATTATGTAATGCCCTTCTTTGTCTCTTTTGATCTTTGTTGGTTTAAAATCTGTTTTATCAGAGACTAGGATTATGACTCCTGCTTTTTTTTGCTTTCCATTTGCTTGGTAAATATTACTCCATCCCTTTATTTTGAGCCTATGTGTGTCTTTGCACATCAGATGGATCTCCTGAATGCAGCACACTGATGGGTCTTGACTCTTTATCCAATTTGCCAGTCCGTGCCTTTTAATTGGGGAATTTAGCTCATTTACATTTAAGGTTAATATTGTTATGTGTGAATTTGATCCTGCCATTTTGATGCTAGCTGGTTATTTTGCCCATTAGTTGATGCAGTTTTTTCATAGTGTTGATGGTCTTTACAATTTGCTATGTTTTTGTAGTGGCTGGTACTGGTTTTTCCTTTCCATATTTGGTGTTTCCTTTAGGAGCTCTTGTAAGGCAGGCCTGGTGGTGACAAAATCTCTCAGTATTTGCTTGTCCATAAAGTATTTTATTTCTCCTTCACTTATGAAGTTTAGTTTGACTGGCTATGAAATTCTGGGTTGAAAATTCTTTTCTTTAAGAATGTTGAATATTGGCCCCCACCCTCTCCTGGCTTGTAGGGTTTCTGCAGAGAGATCTGCTGTGAGTCTGATGGGCTTCCCTTTGTGGGTAACCCGACCTTTCTCTCTGGCTGCTCTTGGCATTTTTTCCTTCATTTCAACCCTGGTGAATATGAATGATTACGTGCCTTGGGGTTGCTCTTCTCGAGGAGTATCTTTGTGGTGTTCTCTGTATTTCCTGAATTTGAATGTTGGTCTGCCTTGCTAGTTTGGGGAAGTTCCACTGAATAATATTCTGAAGAGTGTTTTCCAACTTGGCTTCATTCTCCCCATCACTTTCAGGTATGCCAATCAAACATTGATTTGGTCTTTTCACATAATCCCATATTTCTTGTAGTCTTTGTTCATTTCTTTTTACTCTTTTTTCTCTAACCTTGCCTTCTCACTTTATTTCATTGAGTTAATCTTCATTCTGATATCCTTTCTTCTGCTTGATCAATTCAGCTATTGACACTTGTGTATGCTTCACAAAGTTCTCGTGCTGTTTTCTTCAGCTCCATCAAGTTGTTTATATTATTCTCTATGCTGATTATTCTAGTTAGCATTTCATCTAACCTTTTTTCAAGGTTCCTGGCTTTCTTGCATTGGGTTAGAACATGTTCCTTTAGTTTGGAGAAGTTTGTTATTACCCACTTTCTGAAGCCTGCTTCTGTCAATTCGTCAAATTTGTTCTCCATCCAGTTTTGTTCCCTTGCTGGTGAGGGGTTGTGATCCCTTTGAGGAGAAGAGGCATTCTGGTTTTTGGAGTTTTCAGCTTTTTTGCACTGGTTTATTCCTATCTTCATGGATTTATCTACCTTTGATCTTTGAGGTTGGTGATCTTTGGAGGGGGTCTCTGAGTGGTCGTTCTTTCAGTTGATATTGAAATTATTTCTGTTTGTTAGTTTTCCTTCTAACAGGCCCCTGTGCTGCAGGTCTGCTGGAGTTTGCTAGAAGTGCACCCCAGACCCTGCTTGCCTTGGAATCACCAGTGGGGGCTGCAGGACAGCAAGGATTGCTCCCTGTTCCTTCCTCTGGTAGCTTTGTCCCAGAAGGATAGCTGCCAGATGCCAGCCAGAGCTCTCCTGTATAAGGTGTCTGTCAGCCCCTGCTGGGAGGTGTCTCCCAGTCAGGATACATGGGGGTCAGGGAGCCACTTCAGAAGGCAGTCTGTCACTTATCAGAACTCGAGTGCTGTGCTAGGAGATCTGTTGCTCCCTTCAGAACTGCTGGGCAGGGACATTTAAGTCTGCTGAAGCTGTACCCACAACTGCCCTTTTTCCCAGGTGGTTTGTCCCTGGAAGGTGGGGGCTTTATTTATAAGTTTCTGATGGGCTGCTGCCTTTTTTCAGAGATGCCCTGCCCAGCAAGAAGGGAGTCTAGTGACACAGTCTGCCTCTAGAGGCCTTGTTGTGCTACTGTGGGTTCCATCCAGTTGCTGTGTAAAGTTTCCAGTGACTTTGTTTACACAGGTGAGGTTAAGACCACCTACCCAAGCCTCAGCAATGGTGGACGCCCCACCCCCTACCGAGCTCAAGGGTCCCAGGTTGAGCTCAGACTGCTGTGCTGGCTGCAAGAATTTCAAGCCACTGGATCCTGGCTTGCTGGTCTCTATGGGAGTGAGACCTGCTGAGCCAGATCACTTGGCTCCCTGACTTCAGCCCCCTTTTTTAGGGGAATGAGCAACTCTGTCTTGCTGGTGTTCCAGGCACCACTGGGGTGTGAAAACAACAACAACAACAACAACAAAAACTGCTGCACCTAGCTCAGTATCTTCCTAAATGGCTGCCTCATTTTGTGTTGGATACCCGGGACACTGTTGTTGTAGGCACTGGAGGAAATCTCCTGGTCTGCAAGTTGTGAAGACTATGGCAAAAGCGCAGTATATAAGTCAGAGTGCCAGAGTGCCGGGAAAAGTCCTGAATAACTTCCCTTGGCTAGGAGAGGGAGTTCTCTGGCCCTCTGTGCTTCCTGGGTGAGGCAAAGCTGTACCCTGCTTCAGCTCGCCCTCCTTGGGCTGCACCAACTGTCTAACTAGTCCCAATGAGATGAACCTGGTACCCCAGTTGGAAATGAGGAGATCACCTGCCTTCTGTGTTGCTCTCTCTGGGAGCTGTGCACGGAGCTGTTCCTATTTGGCCATCTTGCCAGAAATCAACTCACTGTTTTATTATACTTTATCCTTATTTTTTTATAAACATGAGGAGAATTAAGAAAAAATAGAAGTCTTAACATATGATAGGAAGCTAAGTATAAACATGTTACAATCAAAATTAAGATGCCAATCTTAAGCACATTCAAAGCAGCAAAACTTTGTTTCAATTCGATGTTTAATGAACCTAGCATGGGTCAACCACATGAGATTAATTGTGAAGGAAAAGAAATAGAAGATAAACCTATACAAAATATCGTTAATGACATGTGATTGAAAATTGTGACCAAAAATGAAGATGTAATTATAGGGATTTTATAGTATTTTAAGTTTTCTGGAATGGAGCCCCCATCATCCCATGAATATATATGTCTTTCACACATTTGAGGTTAGCACACAAAAAAAAGAACTTTAAATTTTGTTTTGATTTTTTTTTTTTTTGAGACTGAGTTCACTGTTTGTCACCCAGGCTGGAGTGCAATGGCACAATCTTGACTCACTGCAACCTCCCCCTCCTGGGTTCAAGCAATTCTCCTGCCTCAGCCTCCTGAATAGCTGGGATTATAGGGTGCCTGCCATGATGATGGGCTAATTTTTGTAATTTTTATTAGAGATGGGGTTTCACCATGTTAGCCAGGCTGGTCTTAAACTCCCAACCCCAGGTGATCCACCCACCTCAGCATCCCAAAGTGCTGGGACTACAGGTGTGAGCCACCACGCCTGGCTGTTTTGACTTCTTATAAAGTTGTTAATTATATAAACACCTAATTGCTTGTACCCTTTTGCCAGGCATGTCATTATCTCTGTACGTGTTATTTGGTTAATATAAAACTATTAATATATGCGTATGCTTCTTTGTTCCTTGCTTGTCTATTCCAAAATTAAGAAATTAGGCTAGGTGCAGTGGCTCACGCCTGTAATCCCAGCACTTTGGGAGGCAGAGACAAGAGGATCACTAGAGTCCAGGAGTTCAAGACAAGCCTGGGCAACATATCAAGATCCCATCTCTAAAAAAATTAAAAAAAATTAGCGGGTATGGTGGCAGGTGCCTGTAGTCCTAACTACTTGGGAGACTGAGGTGGGAGGATCACTTCAGCCCAGGAGTCTGAGGCTACAGTTAGCTATGATTTCGCCACTGAATTCCAGCATGGGTGACAGCAAGACTCTGTCTCCAAAAAAACTTAAGAAATAAAAAAAGGATGTTGGCTTAGTGTGCCTGTGCTGTATAGCGCTGTTCTAACTGTAGATACTAGGCAGGGAGGAAAACTAGAAAAGACTGAGTGATGCTAGCAAAATAAACAGCTGAGTTGAAAAGAGAGTGGAAGGTTAAGGAGGGCTGAAAAGAAGGAATAATAAATGAGGTGGGTGGGGTCCTCTGGGAACTGAGGAGTGGGATGATGCCTGTGGCATCTGGGTCAGCAGATGCCCCTCATTCTTTGTGTTCAGGGCGGGCCCAAAGAACGAAGAGACAACTGCTGCCTCCTTGGGTGGTCAGAAAAGGTCGTTAAAAGAAAAACTTATTTTGAACCACAGTCAGGAATGTGTAAAGTTCAAAAAGAAAATATATACTTCTTGGTTAGCTGATGGAATAAGAATCCACATTGGACATAGAATGGAGCTCAGTGGTTGGGAAGAGGTATTGAGAACTAAGTGGTCTTTAACAATAATTGGTAATAGCTGCCATTTTAAAAAAGGCTTATTATGTGCCAAGCACTGTTTTAAGATCTTTGTCTGCATCTTTTCCTTTAATTTACTTAGTTTTCCAAAGAGGTGGTTTAAAAAGATGAAAGCAACTTGCTCAAGGTTAACAGCCCAGTCAGTAAGGGGCGGACCTGGGAGCTGATGGAGGCAAGTTGATACTAGAGGCTGACACTCTTTTTTTTTTTTTTGAGACGGAGTTTCACTCATGTTACCCAGGCTGGAGTGCAATGGCGCGATCTCGGCTCACCGCAACCTCCGCCTCCTGGGTTCAGGCAATTCTCCTGCCTCAGCCTCCTGAGTAGCTGGGATTACAGGCACGCACCACCATGCCCAGCTAATTTTTTGTATTTTTGGTAGAGACGGGGTTTCACCATGTTGACCAGGATGGTCTCGATCTCTTGACCTCGTGATCCACCCGCCTCGGCCTCCCAAAGTGCTGGGATTACAGGCTTGAGCCACCGCGCCCAGCCTGAGGCTGA
Source organism: Cebus imitator (assembly GCF_001604975.1). NCBI lineage: Eukaryota > Metazoa > Chordata > Mammalia > Primates > Cebidae > Cebus > Cebus imitator. The sequence goes on along the minus strand of NW_016107722.1, from coordinate 1,102,703 downwards.
CACTCTTAAGCACCATGCTGTACTGAATCCCTAGGAGAACTTGGGTCTGTATCTTTTCTATCTGTGCTCAATAGAAAGTCCTCAGAACTTTGGCATAGTGACTGTATTAGTCTGTTCTTTCACTTCTAATAAAGATATTCCTGAGACTGGGTAATTTACAAAGAAAAGAGGTTTAATTGACTCACAGTTCAGCCTGGCTGGGGAGGCCTCAGGAAACTTAGAATCATGGTGGAATGGGAAGCAAACACACCCTTCTTCACATGATGGCAGAAAGGAGAAGTGCTGAGCAAAGGAGAGAAATGCCCCTTATAAAACCGTCAGATCTCGTGAGAACTCACTCACTATCATGAGAACAGCAGTGTAGGGGTAACCACCCCCATGATTCAATTACCTCCCATGATGTGTGGGAATTATGGGAGCTACAATTAAAGATGAGATTTGGGTGGGGACACAGCTAAACCATATTAGTGACTAAATGTCAGACTAGTAAACTGCACATACATTAGGTGATCTGCAGAAGTTAATTAAAGATAAAATGGGTCTCATGGTAGAGTTTTACAAAAATCGAATCAAGCAAACTAGGGTTCAGTATCAGGAAGGCATAACTAAATGTGAAAGATATCATTAAATTGATAACTGCATTAATAAATCTGTTTCAAGAATATCCTAATAGGATGGTGACTGGCTTAAAGTTCAGAAAAGAGAACCTCTAAAAAATAAAATGGCTGTGTTTTTTCCTTACTTTCCCTAGGAGGAGTATGGCAGAGTCTGGTTTTTTACTTAACGAGTTTCCTTCTCTTCTTGGACACATAGCTAGACTGCATTTCCCTTGCAGTTTGGTGTCCATGTGACTGTATTCTAGTTAGTGGATAGGAGGTGCTGTGAGCCTCTGCTGGGCCTGGTTTATAAAGAGCCTTGCACAGATGAGCCTTCTTGGTTGTAGCAATAGCTTAAGTCAGAGAAGCAGGTGATCTTGGAAGCCTAGAAGAAAATACCTTGCACATTAATTTTAAGATGTCATTGATCATAAGATATAACCAACTTCTGCAATGTTAAATGCTAAAAAAAGTGAATCTTACTCAAATATGTGAATGGGGATATGTTGATCACTGGAAAGGTACGTCTCCATTGTAATCGATATATGAACATTTGATTTATATGTTGAGTTCTTGTTGGTTTAGTTAGAATGCCTTAGTCCTGAAGGGTTTGATCAATATGTGGTTTGGTCAGTACCACTAGTATGTTAGCTCAGTTTTATCTGCTTTGTTCTCTACTGTTTGCTCAGCACCTGAAAAACCCCTTGCACATGAACAAACATTTATTGGAGGAATGAATACAAAGTCGGAGGCTGCCTGTGGCTCCATGAGGCCTTGTCTGACAAACTAGTCAGCTCTCCTCAGACTTAGCCATGGGAAGGCTTTCAGATGGTGGCAAGAAACTCAGTGAATCAGCCATTTTACCTTAATGGTTGACAGCATTGTTGGGGGATACAATCTATTTTGTAAGAAACTTGAAGAAAAATGAAGTTCTGTCATATAGGTAACTAACAATTGTTGAAAAAAGATTAGAGAAAGGAGAAATCAACATGAGAAACATCTGGGATGGCTTTGTAGAATAACAATTTATTCAACACTGTCAATGTGTCAAGGGCTATTCTAATTTCTTTATGTATTTACACAAATGGTGGTAGATAGAATTAATGACCCCAATCTTCGTCTCTCTTTGTTGCCACATCATTTGCCATGAGATGCAGTTCCTCCCACTAATAAAGTATGTTTTCCAGACCCGTGACTTTAGATTTGGCTATGCAACTTGTTTTGACCATTGGAATGTTAGTAATTATATATGTTGGGGTGTCCTCAAGACCACACCACAGTTGAATGATTTGCTAGTAGGACTCACATGACTCAGCATACATTCATAGTCACAGCTATGATTTCTTACAGAGAAAGAACACCAAGAAAAATCAGCAAAGAGAAGGGTGCATGGGTCAAAGTCCAGAGGGAACCAGGTCCAGAGTTCTCTCCCCAGGAAGTCACACAGGACATGACTAACTTTCTTAGCAATGAATTGTGAAAACCCACATGAAGTTTTGTCATAGGGACATGTAGAAAAATTATCAGTAGGACCCCATGCAGTAGGGTGGAACCCACCTGCAGTTATCCCTGTTAGGAGTCCTGGGCTTAGCCAGTTAAAATTAACCCCATTAACCATAAAGGTCTATCTTAGAAAGCCAGACAGTTTCCTCTTTGAATTTCTGTATAAACCTTTTGTTTCTGTCCTGAGGCATCAGTTCAGGTGCAGTACAACTCTTGCCAGTAAGCTGGAGCCTCCAGGGTGAGGGCAGTTCCATCGTAGTCAAGGTAAACCCCCAAGAAGTGTAGGGTGTACACGCTACCCCTTAAAACAGAATTTACAATTCTAAGGCATCGCAGGCAGGACAAAGTGGGCCAGGAAGGATAGATGAGCAGTGCAGTGCTGCAATGCAGCCCCTCATGGTGGGGCCTCCTACTCCAGGGTTCTCACTCCAGTCCACATAAATTCGGTTCAGTCCTTGGCTTTAGGGAGACTTTCTGAGACAGTCAGTTCCAAACAGCTCTGCTTGTCAGTGACAGGGCTTCATTTGTCTTATGTGTGTGAACATTTGTAGGTGTGCTGTATGGAGAGCAGGGGGCTGGCCAGCTGTGGGTGCCCCGGTCAGTGCTGGCCCCTTGTGGTCTTGGCTCAGGAGTCAGTTTGAATTCAAAGTGCCTACTCTGAGCTTGGAAAGGCGGCATGGGGAGTTTTCCTTCAAGAAGAGGAGGAAGCTTCCAGAAACAGTTCTAAACACAGAGGTCATTAATGCCTCCCCACCCCCGCCTCAAACATCCCGTGTTTTGTTTTATCATCCTTGTTACAAAATCAGTATTTCCTGTTTCGTAATCATTATTTTATAGTTTTTCCTAGTCATTTTTTTTTCCAACTCATCAGACCCTTTGTCTGAAAGGTTATATGCAAGGGGACAAAAGCATTTTCACAGAAAAACGGTTTTATACCACTTGACCAGAAAGGCACATCATGTTCAGGAATCAGTCAGGCAAGAATCCTGAAGTTTCAAAAAATTTCAAAATGATGTACAGAACCTCGCATCTCTTTTGTCCTGATCACTTATCTAGTGAGCAGCCTAGAAAGGATCAACCTCTTTCTGGAAACAGCTGCATTTAATAATCAAACTGCCTTCTATGTTGTGTGTACCAGGAGAAAGGTGAGGGAAGTAGAGTCAGGTTATCAATTCATTATAGTCAACGGCAGCGAATCCACAACACAACAGGTCAACAGATGTAAGACCCAGTGGGGCCTGATAGTCTGATCTGTCCGGGTGGTGGAGGGGTCACTGTGATCCTTCCATCACAGTCACCCAGGGTGTAGCTTTTGGCAGTAAACACAAGTTAGGGACACAGTCTGCAGATGCATTAGAAACACAGAACTGAACAGCTCAATTTCAGGTGGTCCCATCAGAGAGTAAACGCTCTTCCCTGAGCATCTGTATGTGAACCCAGATGGTCCAGCCAGCATCCATGATGTTTTCAGAGCATATGGCTGCACAGAGGAGTGTCTCAAACCTGCACTGGTCCTCCAGTTGAAGTCCTATTCATCGAACCTATGCCTGTTTTCAGTTGAGTACAGCTTGTCTGGAAGCTGTAACAGCTCATAACAGATAGTGTCAGCATTTAGCTTTAAGTCCCAGGAATTAAGATCTTTGATTTCAAAATTCAAAAAAAAAAAGCAGAGGCTTTGCTTTGGCAGCAGCAAAGGCAAACTCTTGCAGGGGCAGACAGCTGTGTTCCAAGTCTAGGTGACAAGCAAAGCTTTTTTTTAAGTCTTATGATAAATGTCAGTCCAAACTGACCTTCTTAAAATATGCACATCAGGCCAGAAATTCATCAGCCTTTCTAAGGGTCAGACATCTGATTTCAAGAGAGTTCATTAGCAAACTAAAAACTAGTCTTTAAAATTCTAAAAAGGTATCTCTATCTGGAGATTGCTTCTCTTTTTCTCATGTTACCTCCTTTTTCCCTGAGGCTCTAATTGGCAAAAATAGTAAAAATCATGGGTTATGGAGACTAGCTCTGTTTTTACTACAGGCCCATTTCAGAGACATTGTAGATTCAAGTTTCAGATTGCCTCAATAAAGTGAGTTACCCAAATTTTTTAGTGTCCCAGTGCATAGTTATATTTACACTATACATACTGCTGTATATAGCATTAGGTATGTGCAAATACATTATGTCTAACAATGTCCATACCTTAATTTAAAAATACTTCATTGCTAAAAAATGCTAACAATCGTCTGAGCCTTCAGGAAGTTGTCATCTTTTTGCTGAAGGAAGTTCTCGCATTGATGTTGATGGCTGCTGGCTGATCAGTTGAAGACTGGTTGCTAAAAGTTGGAGTGACCCTGGTGATTTCTCAAAATAAGACAGCAGTGAAATTTGCCACCTAGATTGACTCTTCATTTTATGAAAGTTTTCTCTGTAGCATGTGATGCTGTTTGATAGGAATTTGCCCATGGTAGAATTAAAAAATTGGAGTCAGTCCTCTCAAACCCTGCTGCTGCTTTATCAACTGCTGGTGTAATATTCTTATTCCTTTGTTGTCATTCTAACAGTGTTGACAGCATCTTCACCAGGAGCAGATTGCATCTAAAGAACCATTTCTTTTGCTCATCCAGAAGAAGCAACTCATCATTCATTCAAGTTTTATCATGAGATTTCAGCAATTTAGTCACATCTTCAGGCTCCACTTTTTATTTTGGTTCTCTTGATAGTTCTACCATGTCTGCAGTCACTTCCTCCATTGAAGACTTGATCCCCTGGAAGTCATCTATGATGACTGAAATCAGCTTCTTCCCAACTCCTGTTAATGTTGATATTTTGGCCTCCTTCCACAAATCACAAATGATCTTTATGCATTTAGAATGGTGAATCCTTTTTGGAGGTTTTCAACTTACTTTTCCCAGATTCTTCAGAGGAATTACCACCCATGACAGCTATAGACTTACAAAATGTATTTCTTACATAATGAGACTTGAAAGTCAAAATTACTCCTTGATCCATCAGCTGCAGAGTAGATGTCATGTCAGCAGAGATGAAAACAATGTTCATTTCCTTGCACATCTCCATCAGAGCTCTCTGGAGACCAGTTCATTGTCAATGAGCAGTAATATTTTGAAAGGAATCTTTTTTCTGAACAGCAGGTCTCAATAGTAAGCATATTCAGTAAACCGAGCTGTAAAGAGATGTGCTGTCATCCAGGCTTTGTTGTTCCATTTACGGAGCACAGGCAGAATCAATTTAGTGTAATTCTTAAGGGCCCTAAGATTTTTGGAATGGTCAAGGAGCATTGAGTTCAACTTAAAGTCACCAGCTGCATTAGCTCCTAATGAGAGAGTCTGTCTGTTCTTTGAAGATTTGAAGCTGGATATTGACTTCTCTCTAGCTATGAGAACCCTAGATGTCATCTTCTTCCAATAAAAGACTGCTTCATCTATACTAAAAATCTGTTGTTTGGTGTAGCCACCTTCATCAATGGTCTTAGCTAGATCTTCTGAATAACTTGGTGTGACTTTTTCATCAGCACTTGCTGCTATACTTTGAAAGAAGGTTTGGGACACAGCTTCTTTCCTTAAACCTCATGAACCAACCTCTGCTTGTTTCCAGCTTTTCTTTTGCAGCTTCCTCACCTCTCTCAGCCTTCATAGAATTGAAGAGAGTTAGGCTGGGCATGGTAGCTCACGCCAATAATCCCAGCACTTTGGGAGGCTGAGGTGGGCAGATAGCTTGAGGTCAGGAGTTCGAGACCAACCTGGCCAACATGGTGAAAACCTGTCTCTACTAAAAATACAAAAATTACCCAGGTGTGGTGGTGCATGCCTGTAATCCCAGCTACTTGGGTGACTGAGGCAGGAGAATCTCTTGAACCCAGAAGGTGGAGGTTGCAATGAGCTAAGATCACGCCACTGCACTCCAGCTTGGGCGACAGAGTGAAACTCTGTCTCAAAGAGAAAAAACAAACAACAACAACAACAACAACAACAACGACAGAGCTGAAGAGTGTTAGGGCCTTGCTCTGGATTCTGGATTAGGGTTTGGCTTAAGGGAATATTTTGGCTGGTTTGATCTTCTACCCAGGACACTCAAACTTTCTTCATATCAGCAATAAGTCTGTTTCACCTTTCTGTCATTCATGTGTTTACTGGAGCAGCACTTTTAATTTCCCTCAAGAACTTTTCTTTGCTTTAACAACTTGGCTAACTAGTACAAGAGACCTAGCTTTCAGTCTGCCTTGGTTTTTGACATGCCTTCCTTACTAAGCTTAATCATTTCTAGCTTTTGACTTAAAGTTAGAGATATGTGACTGTTTCACTTGAATACTTAAAGAGGCCATTGTAGGATTATTAATTTGCCTAATTCTTTTCTTTTTCTGAGATGGAGTCTCCCTCTGTTGCCCAGGCTGAAATGCACTGGTGCAATCTTGGCTCACTGCAACCTCTGCCTCCCGTGTTCAAGCGATTCTACTGCCTTAGCCTCCTGAGTAGCCTGGGATTACAGGCGCCTGCCACCATGCCTGGCTAATTTTTGTATTTTTAGTAGAGACAGGGTTTCACCATGTTGGCCAGGCTGGTCTTGAACTCCTGACCTCAGGTGATCTGCCTGCCTCAGCTTCCCAAAGTGCTGGGATTACAGGCGTTAGCCCCTGCACCCAGCTTAATTGGCCTAATTTCAGTATTGTTGGGGATAGGGAAGCCTATGAAGAAGGAGAGAGGTGGGGGAATAGCCGGTCCATCGAGCAGTCAGAACATATACAACATTTATCAATTACGTTTGTTACCTTATACAGGGATAGTTTGTAATGCCACAAAAATAATTACCGTAGTAACATCAGAGATCACTGACCACAGATGACTATAGTAGTAATAAAAAAGTTTGAAATATTGTGGGAATTAGCAAAATATGACACAGAGATATGAAATTAGCATATGCTATTGAAAAATGGCACTGATATATTTGCTTGAGGCAGGGTTGCCACAAACCTTCAGTTTGTAAAAAACCTGCAATATCTGCAAAATGCAGCAAAACAAAGTTTCAATAAAATGAAGTATTCATGTACTAACAAAGTTCACATTCTGATTCACTTACTGGTGGCAAAAAGTAAGAACCTCCTGTCTCATTAACACTCTTTCTTTGCAACTTTCCCTGATTGAAATGATCCCAGTAGTAATTATGAGATTACAAGCATATAATATTTTGCATCAATTTTTATCATACTTGCAGATGCAATAGTCACAAAACAAGATATTTTAAAAAATTTATTTTTTTCTCATTGCAGGCTTACTCAAATCTCTAGCAGTAAATTCAACATTTATAGGGTTAATATTCCAGCTGTCAGGGAAGATTCTTGCTAGAATGCAAGGGAATAGGAATGGTTACTGTGGCAGTGGCAGCAGCTAGGCTGAAGACTGGACAGAGTGTCTTTTTCTTCCCTGTCCTCCTCCACTTTCTGGTTTATTGAAAGCTTTGTCTAGCCCTGGATTGATTTAATGGTTCCCTCGACTTACTTGGAGGAAAGAGCAATATAAACTTTTAAATTCTTAATTTAAAATATTTAGAGACAGGGTCTCCTTCTGTCATCTAGGTTGGAGTGCAGTGGCACAATCATAGTTTACTGCAGCCTCCAACTTCTGGGCTCAAGGGAGCCTCCTGCCTCAGCCTTTCAGGTAGCCAGGACTATAGACAAGTACCACCATGCCTGGCTAATTTTTTATTTATTTACTTTTTGTAAAGATGGAATCTCGTTATGTTGCTTAAGTTGGTTTTGAACTTCTGGCCTCAAGTGATCCTCCCACTTCGGCCTCCCAAAGCTGTAGGATTACAGGCATGAGAGTCACTGCACCAAGCTCTTTTTAACATTTTTAACTCATCCAAAACTCACCTTTGGGTATTTTTGGTCCTTTTTCCTCCCAACTAGAGGAAAGAATGAAAACCAAAGGTATTACTAGAGCTATACTTTTTCCCTTCTCACTTTAGCCAGAATGGCTGAAAATAGCCAGGTGATCCAGTGAATGAGTCTTCTTTCCTGGGGAGGGATCTATTATTTAAAAATTCCATAGGTAGTTTTTAACTCACAATACTCAGCAGCCCAGATGCTCTTTCATATCATGGGTAACTTTATAGCCACCCAGGCATTAAAACTTTGTCACCTCCTGTCCCTTAATCCCTCCTTTAACGAAAGAATGCATTTCTCATATTTCATTGAGTCAGAGTTGGTCTAGAGAATCCCGCTTTTGACACAAAATATATGTCAGGGAGATCCCTAAGACCACTTCCATATTTGAGGATTCACTAGGATTGACAGGACTCAGTAAGCAGTTGCACTCATAGCTAGGAATTGTTAGAGTGAAAGGATACCACGCAAATCAGCAAAAAGAAAGGGACATGGGACAAAGTCTGGAGGAAACTATGTTCAAGCATTCACATATAGTCTCCCAGGGGAGTCACACAGGATGTGATTAATCCTCCAAGCAATGGGTTGTGACAACATGTGTGAAACTGATACCAGTAGGAGACAGGAAAATACTGGGTAGAAGAGGGCAGTTCCCTGGCAAAGGCCCCACTCTCAAGCCTGGATACCCACAGCCCTAAATGGGAACACACATTCCTATCTTTGTGCCCAAAAGTTGCCTTTTGGCCCTCTATGCCCCCCATCCTGTACCCATATAAACCCCAAACCCCTGGCTCCAGAGGGAGACCAGGAGATGAACAGAGAGCAGAAGGATGACAGAATGGTGCATCAGAGAGAAGAGAAGGAACAACCAAATGCTGAGGAGTTTGACTGGGGATGGTGGGAGAGAGATCAGCTACTGGGTGGCCAAATTCCAGGGAAAGATCGTCTTCCTGCTTCATCCCCCTTCCAGTTCCCCATCTTTCCCACTGAGAGCCACCTCCACCACTCAGTAAAACCTCTGCTTTCACTGTCCTTCAAGTCCATGTGTGATCCAATTCTTCCAGAATGTGGGACAAGAGCTAAGGATATAAAAATCTGTCACACTGGCTCTCTGTTCTTGCAAAAAGGCAGAGGGTCTACTGAGCTGATTAACACTTAAGCTGTCCATGGACAGCAAGGCTAAAAGAGCGCACTGTAACACACACCTTCTTGGGCTCCTGCACCTGTCTGCATGCTCTCCCTCCTGTAAGGGGTTTGAGCAGCAGTGGTGACCGAACAGATGAGCCACACCCCTGTTGCCATCCTGCAAAGGGGGTCAGGGGACTCTCCCGTTTCAAAATGTTGTCTATCAGGGAAACTCATTAGAGACTTGGTGGCTAGAGTTTCTAGTGGGGGCTGATCATGCAGGTGTGTTTGCCTAGCATGTAATAAAATTTCAGGCTCCTGGAAAGAAAGCAGATCTTCAGGATAAACATATTGTTTGCACAAAATGCTTAGGTATAGTGAACGTTTCTTATCGGACAATGTGAACTCTCCCCAAATTCAAGTTCCCAGATACCAGCCAAGGGCAATCTTGCAAGCAGGTTTTTCTAAGGACAGCAGTATCAGGCTTGCTATGCTCTTTTCTGCACAGTATGATGTGGCAAAAGGTTCAAAAAGTTTTTGGCCAATCAAGCTCGTCCTTGTTTCCCTCTTCTGTTATGATGAGAAACACACTCCTGGTGTAGCCCACTTATCTGAGGAGGAATATATGACATATAGGAAATAAAGCTGGGTCTCCAGAAGACCTCAGTCAAAATCAACCAACAACCCTGGGCGGTCTCCGTATGTGAGGAGCTCAGCTGAGATAGGCAGAGCTGTCCAGCTGAGTCCAGCTTAGGTAAGCTGACCCTCAGTCAATCCTTAGGTGACCCTTACATCTGTGAGAATGATTGTTTTAATCCACTGTGTTTTAGGGTGGTTTGTGGCAGTAGCTAAATGATACACGAATTTAACACTCCCAATAGCACTATTAGGTAATTATTATTATTATTATTGAGACAGGTCCTTGCTCTGTCACCCAGGCTAGACTACAGTGGCATAATCTCAACTCACTGCAACCTCTGCTTCCTGGGCTCAAGCAATCCTCCTGCCTCATTCTCCCAAGTACCTGGGACTACAGGCACATGCCACCACGCCCAGCTAATTTTTGTATTTTTTTCCTTGCAGAGATGGGATTTTATCATTGTTGCCTAGGCTGGTCTTGAACTCCCAGTCTCAAGCAATCTGCCCGCCTCGGCCTCCCAAAGTGCTGGGATTACAGGCATGAGCCACCGTGCCCGGCCAAGGTAAATATTATGAACTTCATTTTATAGATGAGGAAACTGAGAAAACCAAAGAGGGAAATTAAGGTCCCATTTTTCCATAGTCCCACAGCTTCTAAGTGGAAGGGCCAGGATCTGAAGGCAGAATTTCGACCCCAAAGCCTGCATGACTAACAATTGCTTTCCGCCATCTTGGAGCTTCAGCTGGAACTGGGAGAATGGCAAAGCCTCAGGTAAGAATAGGCACATCTTGTAAGGAAAGCAGTCGGGAGGCCATCAAGAGAGAAGAGAAATAATTGTGTTAGAGAATCATGGAAAATCATGTTAGAACCTTCCTCTTCTACCTTTGTTTTGAATGTAATGTTGTGAAGGCAAGCTTTGAGATCTCAGGGGAAAAATAGAAAATAAATCTCAGAATCATGTTGAGAAAAGCTTGATGATGATGATGATTAATAGAGACCGAGCATCTGCTAAGTGGTGGATATTGCTAAGCACTTGTAGTAATCATTGGTGCTGTCCAAAAATACCTTCAGTTTTTCTCCAGGGCCCACAGTAGAATTTCACTTTCTTGGTTTCTGGAAGTAGAGATGGCCAACTGACTGACTTTAGTCCAGAGTCAGCAAACTACATTCTTCAGCCTGTAAGCTAAGAATGATTTCTACATTTTTTATAGCATCATAAAAAAATAAAATATGTGAAAGAGACCATATGTGGTTCACAAAGCTGAAACTTTTTACTATCTGGCCCTTTACAGGGAAAGTTTGTTAGTCCCTGTTGTAGTAAATACATTGACAGTGGAGGTGGCATGTGTCACATCCAGGTGGAAGCTTTTAAGAGCCAGTGTATGATTTTTTCCACTTCCTCTTTTCTTCTGTCCTAGTTACAGAGAGAGGATCTCAGCCAGGAGTGAGGATGGCACAGGTGGAGGCTTTACCTAACTTGCCATGGACATGCAGTATGAGAAAGGCATAACCTTATTGTGATTTTAAATCACTGAGACTTTTCTTTTTATTACTGAGGAAAACCTAGACTATACTGACTTATATAGCACTTTACAGACATTTAATCCACACAATTGCCTTATAAGATATTATACCCTCCTTTTGAACTATATGTTGGATCAGATAATTTAAAACACACGAATACCACCAAACTCCATATCATCATCATATCTCTCTTAGACTATTGTCACAGCTCCTGATGGCTTTTCTGATGGCATTCCTGCCTCTTATGGACTGTTCTTATTAGTCAGAGACATCCTTTAAGAATTATAATAGATTATTCCAGGATTTCATTTGTGGCAATGACTGGCTAGGTGGTTTGGGCTAGTCTTCCTACTTAATACAACCAGGGAAGCTGGATAAAAATATTTTAAAAAATGTGTCAAGGCATCAGAGAGCTACCAAGAAAGTGGCAAATTATAGGGCAAAGATCTGGGAGGGGAGAGGAATGGAGAGATATGGGTCTGGCATTTGGGGCTATTTGCCCCTAATGGCTGGTTTTAATTCTGAAAGTGGAGCTGAAAATCTGAGAAGCTGAGTGGAGCTTTCTATGGACTCACAGTGCCAGTAGATAAAAAATTTGGGTTCAAGACTTGTTGAAAAGGAGGGTCTTGATAAGCATCCAAGGCTTTCAAGTGGGACTCTAAAGGGCCATACCCTAGGAGTAAGAGTGAATGAAAGTAGACCAGTGTCCAGAAGATCTGACGCCAGCTCTGAATCATCTCAATCCCTATCTGCCTTAAGGTAGTCGGAAATGGCTAAAACACCAGAAATCAGCCTTGATTTATTATTTTGTTGGTAGTCTAGACCAGGGTTTCTGAACCTGAGCAGTACTGACATTCTGGACCAGGTAATTCTTTGCTGTGAGGGGCTGATCTGTGTATTGTAGGAGGTTTGTTAGCATCCCTGGCCTTTACCCACCAGATTGCAATAGAACCTTCTCAGTCATAACAATAAAAATGGCCATTGCTAAATGTCTCCAGGAGGGCAAAAGGCAGATTCAGTTTATAGTGTGCTATATCTCTAGCTGTTTTCTTGTGAATAGCACCGAAATGTTGAGGAAATGTTCTCTTAGTATGTGAAAACTATTATCCGATTCAGCGGACTTTGCTCATGTCACTGATGAATGAATCCAATTCTTTGTTGTTTCACTTTTGTCTTGTTCATTAACGCGAATGAATGTGCCAGTCAACATTCATGCTATGGCTACACTTGTCCATCACTTAAAAGCATACAATAGTTTGGCAAAAGTCAACAAAAACGTTTTATGAGACTCAGTTGGCTATATGAAATTTACCATAAGAAGTATTTGTACCTTTTGTTATTACCTGTAAATTGATTTATTCGTTTCAAAGAACTTTTGGATTGTTGACCCTCTCTGTTGTGTGGTGGTTTGCTATTTCAGTAATTTCTGTTTTTTTAAAAAAATTGTTTCATTTTTTCTTTTTGCTTAGTTTTAATTGTGTGTGTGTGTGTGTGTGTGTGTGTGTGTGTGTGTCTGTGTGTGACAGAGTCTTGCTCTGTCACCCAGATTGGAGTGCAGTGGTGTGATCTTGGTTCACTGCAAGCAGCCTTGACCTCCTAGGCTTAGCTGATCCTCTCACCTCAACCTCCTGAGTAGCTGGGACCACAGTTATGCACCACCATACCTAGCTATTCTTGTATTTTTAGTAGAGATGGGGTCTTGCCATGTTGCCCAGGCTGGTCTTAAACTCTTGAGCTCAAGCAATCCACCCACCTCAGGCTCCCAAAGTGCTGGATAAGATTATAGGCATCAGCCACCGTGCCCATTCAGTTTTAATTTTTATTCTTTTACTTCTTGAGGCAGAAGTAATTATTACTGTGTAACAAGTTACCCAAAAACTTAGCAGTTAATGAAAACATAATCATTTGCTCATTTCCCTTTTTATCAGCCTTGTTCTATTTTCCTCCTTCCTTTTTCTTTTTCTATTTTTTTGTTCTTTTTTTTTCTTCTCTTTCTGTCTTCCTCCCTTCTCACCTTTCCTTCCTCTGCTTAATTGCTTAAAATATGGGATTGAAATAAAGACCAAAGCAGGGGTGGTAAACTAATGGCCAACAGGCTGAATCTGGTCAGCACATCTTGGTAGCTTGTACAGTGTTCTAATCATTGGAAAAGTCTACTTTAAAAAAAAAAAAGGGTGAGGTGGCTGGGTTTGGTGGCTTCTACCTGTAGTCCCAGAGTGTTGGGAGGCTGATGCAGGAGGATTGCCTGAGGCCAGGAGTTCAAGACCAGTTGTTCAAGAACAACAAAGCAAGACCCCATCTCTACCAAAAAAAA
>NW_016107722.1:1087790-1089086 GCF_001604975.1 Cebus imitator | reverse complement strand
CCCATCTCTTCCAAAAATAATGAAAAAATTAGCCAGGCATGGTGGCATGCACCTGCAGTCATAGCTTACTCAGGAGGTCGAAGTTGGAGGATCACTTGAGCCCAAGAGATTGAGGCTGCAGTGAGCTATATTCACAAGACTCCAGCCTGGGTGACAGAGTCATACCCTGTCTGTCTTAAAAAAAAAAAAGCAGGGAGCATGGAGGGGCTAGTTTTCTCTTAAAAAAATCAGATGTGACAGCAAAGACTCTGTTTTTCCACATGGAAACAATAAGCCAGAGCTACTTTGTTTAATTCTTTCTTTTTAATTCCTTGAAAGCCCATTAGACCTTTTTTAAGCCAAATTATTTGTCCATAAGCTTCATCACTCCCTATTGCCAATTACAATCTTACCTTGCTTAATTCTGTTCTCAGAGTCCCATAGGCATTGAAGTTTGAGGCTTCTGAAATAAAACTGTATAATCTTCACTTTTCAAATTAACAAGGGAAGTTCCTTCTCTTCAAAAACAGCCACCCTCCAATAAAACAACTGATATGAGAAAATAAAACCAAACTGAAGGCAACACATAATCAAGCAACCTCTCTTTTTACGTCACATAGTCACATCTCTAGTTACTCTTATGAGTGGAGGTACAGGAAAGGAGGCAGGGATTGGTCTAATAAGCTACGCACTGGTTAGTTCTGGTAGTTCTCCACAGTGGGTGGCCAGTGCCCATGGGATTATTATGGAGCAGAGGGCTAACCACTTCCTGAATACCTCTTTATACATCTTCTTCAGGCCAGATACACTTTGCATTATTTAGGGTTTTCTAGATAATAGAATCAATAGCAGATACACACACATGCACACTATCTATCTATCTACCAATCTACTAATAGATCAAGACATTTATTTTAAGGAATTGGCTAAAGTAATTATGGAGGCGTGGAAGTCCAAATTCTGCAGGGTGGTCTGGCGGGCTGGAGATCTACAAGAGCTGGCACTGCGGTTCAAGTCCAAAGGCCGTCTGCTGCAGGATCCCCTCCTGCTTGGCCAGTCTTTTGTTCTGTTCACACCTTCAACTGATTGGATGACGCCTAACCACATATGCAATCTGCTTTAATCAAAGTCCACTGATTTACCTGTAAATCTCATACAAAACACTCTCACAGAAACATCTAGAATAATGTTTGACCAAATATCTGGACCCCATGGCCCAGCCAAGATAGCATGTAAAATTGACCATCACATGCATGTTAAATTTTGATTCATCTATTCACTCAGTATTTTTTTTTTTTTTTTTTTTTTGAGACAGAG
>NW_016107722.1:1043331-1087205 GCF_001604975.1 Cebus imitator | reverse complement strand
CAAGGAGGCCAGTGTGGGAGGAGCTGACTGGGGGAGGAAGACCAGAGGAGGAGGCGAAGCAGGACCTTGTGGGGTCTTAAGAGGTTCCTTTGTTGAAGGATCCAAGAAGAGGGTCCAGGTAAGTGAATTCACACCTCTGTGTTGACACAGGGGACAAGTCCTTTGTGGGTGGGCTTCAGGATGTTTGGTACTCCCTTACTCTCTAACTCTCACCTTCTCCCCATTCTCCTAGGGTTGGCTCCCCAGATTTTCTTTTCATTCTTCAATATCAGGTGTCTGCTCATTTCCTCAGAACCTACTGTCTCCGCCACTCCGCTCCCAGTGATGAAGGAAATCCCAGTCCCTTAGAGTGTGGTACAAATTCTGCCACCTCTGGTGTCAGCAGGATATGAGCAGAGTCTCAATCTGTTCTAGCCCCTGCTGACTCTGCAGAGAGGGGAGGACCAGCTCTGTTCCCATGGTAGGAAAGAGGTGGGGGGCTAAAGTAAATTAGGGATGTTTCAGCTTCCATTTGTTCTATCTGCAGGCAGGGTTTGCCCAGGTTTTCCCTTTAGCCCGTGACAAACAAAATTCACCTCTGTGATGTAGCTGTTGTTGTTGTTTTCTGGCTAGTCCGGGAGCTGGCAAACTATGGCTGATGAGCTCAAACCCACAGGCCTGTTTTCTTCAAGCTTCACACTCCTTTCTCCTGGAATTATCTATGGCTGCTTTTGTACTACGACAATACTGATGAGTAGTTGCAACAGAGACCTTGTGGCTGAGAAGCCTGAAATATTTACTATCTGGCTCTTTACAGAAAAATTTTGCCTACCCCAGTCTAGTCTCTGAGAGAGAGATGTATTTCTTCTAATAAAGTCTACTTGCAAACCAGTAATTCTGGCCTTATGATGCAAAAGTCCTCTCTTCTGCTCAGCTTGGTCCCTTCATCATGGAGGGTCCCACATAAACAGACAAGGCCTCTGACTGAGCCATCTGGTTAGATGGCATCATAGTCACCTGATTTGCCTCTAATCCCCAAGATTCTCTCCTGAGAGGAAGAGGGGAGGCTTAAGTTCAGCCTGCCACACCTGTAGTCTTCAGTTAAATTTTTGATGTTTGACTCTTGGCTGTTAACAGAAACGTATGTGTTCAAAATAATGTGGAGGATTTTTCAAACTACCAGAGAGGAAAGTGTTAACACATGTTCATAGACAAGTGAGCCTGTTGAGAAGTGCTTAAGGAGAAATTAAACATGATTGTTATCCATAGTTGTACTTGGATGTGTGTTTTACCACTAGATACATATTTTAAAAATATTTCAATATTAATGTGAATGGATTTGACATGTGTTCAGTAGAGAAGGCTGGAGTCTCAGAGTTGAATGTAATTTGGAGAAAACACACTTCCTCATTCTTGACATACCAAGTTTAAGAATTTCTTGTGGCCGGGTGTGATGGCTCATGTCTGTAATCCCAGCACATTGGAAAGCTGAGGTGGGTGGATCATGAGGTTAAGAGATTGAGACAATCCTGGCCAACTTGGTGAAATCCCATCTCTACTAAAAATACAAAAATTAGCCAGGCATGGTGGCGCACACCTGTAGCCCCAGCTACTCAGGAGGCTGAGGCAGGAGAATCACTTGAACCCGGGAGGTGGAGGTCGCAACACTGCACTCCAGCCTGGCAACAGAGCGAGACTCCACTAAAAAAAAAAATTTCTTGCATGACACTGGGCATGGTTGTACACTCCTATAGTCCCAGCTACTTGGGAGGTGGAGTCAGGAAGATTTCTTGAATCTAGGAGTTTGAAGTGTCAGTGAGCTATGATGGCACCACTGCACTCCAGCCTGGGTGACAGAGTAAGACCCCATCTCTAAAAAAACACAATAATTTCTCTTGTGATGACCATCAGATACAGTTCATGTGGTCTGTAGTAAACATGTTGTTTCCCCATTATT
This sequence comes from Cebus imitator, assembly GCF_001604975.1. NCBI lineage: Eukaryota > Metazoa > Chordata > Mammalia > Primates > Cebidae > Cebus > Cebus imitator. Next base: position 1,085,269 of record NW_016107722.1, on the reverse strand, counting down.
ATTTCTCCCTTTGGTGACTTGCCTCTCTCTTATTTCATGCGGTCTTGTTGGACAGATGCTTAGAACTCACTTGTAAATGTACTCTGTTTGTCTGGTCGTAGTTATGGGTCCAGGGAAGGCATGTGATCCAGGCTGCAGCATCCTTCCTTTTCTTGTGCGCTTTGGTGTTGGGTCACCCCACATTGGGTGCCACTGTCAGGGTCACCACCTGCAACAGTGTGTCATGCAGACCCTGACTCAGTGACAGATGAATAAAGTACACTGACACACAGATATTATGCTTTCACAGTTTGACTGAGTGACTGGCAGCTTACAGACTCCCTGGAGAGTGCTGTAAACAGTTGTGACCGCTGGCCCCACCACTCGGTCAGACCCACATTTATTTAGAAAAGTTTAATTGACAAAGGCTTTAGTCAACACCACTAGAGTAAAAGATTAAAGGACAGGTTCCTATGTCCAAAGCAAACTCCATTAGTGGGTAGTATTTCTGGTTGTCTTCCCCTCAAGAGGGCCATGTGGCTCAAAGTTTAGTTTAAGACCACATGAGTAAATGGGTTATTCGGATATACTCCCCCCATACCCTAGCTATTTGCTTTTCTTGTTAACTAAATGTAAAGGGAATTTAGGCTGCCTTCAGCTGAAACTTCTACTGAAACTATGAAAAAAGCCGTAGGCCTTCCAAAAGGGTTTGAGACTATGTTCTATACCTTTATCTAATATTTTTTTCCTTAATATTTTTGCCACCACCCTGAGTGAACTCCCACACTTTGGTGGCTGGCGCTCTCACTTTCTTCTTTATCTTTCTAAGTTTTCTGCTTTACCCCAAGAGGATGCGGAGTTCTAATTTGCACTGGATAATTGGAGTAGATTGTAAATTTTATTTAAAATACTCCTTAAATTTGAAAAATTTGATTGTATTTTATAATAGGAATGAACTGTTTTTTCATAATGATATCACTCGTCTCATTTACTCTGCTGTGATGTGGCTTACCACTCCCCATCAAGAGGTAGAGTCCAATACTCTCTTCTTAAATATGGGCTGGCCCTAGTGACCAGTTCGCCTAGTAGAATGCAAGGGACAAATAATAGGATCGATCAATTTTCATACCCGTTAACCAGCACCTAGATCAAGAAATGGAACATTCGTCGCACCCAGAGCCTCCTTTGTGTCCCCATCCACTAGCCCCTGCCCAGGGTAACGTGTATTTTCTCTTCTGATGCCATAACTTAATTTTGCTTGTTTGTGAATTCTATCTAAATGGAATCTTTTGTCTGGCTTCTTTTGCTTCACTTTATGTTTGTGATATTCATTCATGTTGTTGTGTGTGGTTGTGCTTGTTTGTTCTCGTGGCAGTATTCCATTCTATGAATATACCATAAATTATTCATCCAATATACTGTTGGGTCATTTCCAGTTTGGGGCTATTATGAATAGTGCTGCTATAAACATTCTTGTCTTTGGTAAACATATTGTATACATTGCTGTTGGGTATATCATAGGAGCGAAAGTACATATGTTCATCTTCTAGTTGATACTGCCAAACAGTTTTCCGAAGAGGTTATATGAATTCACATTTCCACTGGCACTGTGTTAGAATTCTAGCTCAACATCTTTGCTTGTGGTTTTCACTTTAGCTATTTAATGAGCGAGCTATTTTGTTTCAAAGCAATATTTAATTTCAAATTGTTGAAAGACTAACCAGTTGAATATTAGAATCAGTAGATACCATGCTTTGAGAGATCGCAAAGCCCATAATTTTTAGGACTTTTAAGAAAATGTTCCTGTGTTACCTGTCAACCATGTGTAAATATTTTGCTGCATTATATATTAAATGCACGTATAATTGCAATGTGTATGTTTTGGGAGTACATGCCTACTTTAGACCATACTGATATAAACTGAGTGGCTCCAAATTAAGAAGGTCCTCTAATTTAGACATAACATCAGTGAGCACCTCACACTCTGTTGAAAGAAACATTACCTAAGTTTTCCAAGCATCATAGATTGGGAATGAAATTAAAGTCACAGTTACTGTCCTTTACAAAATATTATTTTCTGTTTCTTCCTCTATCCACTATGTGAAACTGCAACCTCTCTCTCTACCCCTCATAGTAGTTCAGTGAGTCCTCCAGGATGGCCTCTGTGTTCTCTGAGATATAAGAGCAAGGCACCCAACATCTGGCTCTCCTTTGCTGGGGTAAAGTCTCGGGTCACTGCCCAAGCCCACTAATGTCCCACTCTACTGCAATGCCAGCTGTACTTTCTCTGATGCTGCTGATAATGCTGGCACAGGATTGTGCTAGTCCTTGCATCTTCAAGGTTCTTTGGAAGTTTTAACAAAACAGATCTTTATAGTTTCACCTGCTTTTAAGATCCATGGTCCCTGGATTAGAGGACACTGGGGCTGGCCACCACTGGGAGGCACCAAGACTCTTCCCTCCCCTCTGACCTTGTCTTGATGTCACTGAGCTCAATTTGTGTGCTTTGACTTTCTCTTCCCTTTGGATGAGTTACTTCCCAGGAGTCCTGTGGTATCTCCTGTAAGCAATCCTAGCAATATTACTTCACCCTCTGCCACCTGTGCCCAGGCTGGGTGAGTCCTGAGGGCTTGGTCTCAAGCTGAGACTCATCATGTGTCCTCATTGGCAGGGGTTAGTCCTGGTTTATGACTGTTGTACTGGCATAATTATTAATAGCTCTCTCTTTCCTTCTTGAAAGCCTCCTCCTTTGAACGGTTCATTGTATATGGTTACCCTCTCTCAAGCCATCTTTAGGAAAACGTTACAGAAGTAAAACAGAATCACCAACACTTATAGAATAGTCGAGAAATACACTATGTAGAGAAGAATTTTCACCTCTGATGGCTGGAGTGAACACTGTAGTAATCTCCTAGCCTGTGAGTCCTGCCTTGCCTCTCAGCTCCTAGCTGGCAGCTACTTGGCTCCATCTACAGGCTCTGCTCTGCTCTGGTGGAAGACTATTTCTTCCTTTCTCAGAAGGAGCTCCTGTGATTGAAAGAGATCACAAGTGGAGGATTGAAGGAGTTGGGGTGGGATGATCTGAAACCCAGCCAGGGGTTAATCATTGTGGTGGGTCTTTCCCATACCCTTGTGCCTAGTTTTCCTAACCTGGCCTCGGCTGTGTTCCGGAGACAGTTTCTATTTCATTTGTTTCCTAGTTCTGAATGAGCCCTAATGGTCTCTTGTATTTTCCTCCAATCCTCGGCCTGCCTTGGACCTGGACTCTGGCTGTTGACCTCAGTGACACAGGATCTGCCATCCACTGCAGCCCTCTTCACATGGCCTCCCTTACCCTGTTGCCTCTCCCGCTTGCCCAAAGTGCAGTTTGCTCTTTTTGGAAGCTGTGCTGTAACCCCTCTTACTTGCAGGTGGGATTTCCACCAGGAAGGCAAGGTACTATAGCAGAAAGGGCAAGGGCTCTGAATTAGAAAGACCTGATTCAGGTCCTACTTTCTCAATTAGCCATGTGTCCATGGATGAATCACCTAGATACCTAACCTGAATAATAATCCCCTCATCTGTGGCAGGTAGAATGAAATTGCCACTTGAAAACAGATGAATTGACTTCTGAACTCAGAGAATTTCCTCCTGAGTTTGTTTGGTATCAATCAGTTGCCTGGGGCTGGGTTAATCTTTGGAAAAGTCAGATTTTTGAACTTGAGGAACTAAGGCTGTTTGTCAAGGATGCTGGGAATATCAGCTTGGAACCGACTTGATTCCCACCTTAATTTTAGGGGAAAGTTCAGCCAGCTTCAGAAGCTGGGCTATTCACCTAGCCAATTGCTTCAAACCCAGAGAGGTCTTGAATCAGACAACTCTCACAGGAGAGTGTAACTGGCATCTGTTCCCCATCTCATCTCGTTGGTTTCGGGAGTGAGATGAGATTGGGCAGATAAACTTGCCAGGAATGGAGAAGGGCCTGATAATCTTAAATCTCTGTCTTTCAGAAATACTTAGTTCGTTTTATCTTATTTTATTGATTATTTATTTATTTATTGAGACAGGGTCTTGTTCTGTCATCCAGGCTAGAGTGCAGTGGCATAATCATGACTCACTGTAGCTTCGAGCTCCCAACCTCAAGTGGTTCTCTCACCTTAGTCTTCCAAGTAGCTGGGACAGAGGCACGTGCCACCATGCATGGCTGATTTTTTTTTTTATTTCTTGTAGAGACAGGGTTTCACCATGTTGCCCAGGCTGGTCTTGAACTTCTGGGCTCAGGCCATCTGCCCACCTTGGCCTCCCAAAGGCCTGCATTTACAGGCATGAGCCACTGTGCCCAGCACTTAGCTCTTTTTAAATATAATCTAAAGTAAGGAGAAAGAGCCTTGTTTTCATCATTTCATATTGAAGTACGTTCAGAATGAGTTGAGAACCTGTATGTTATAAGCATCCATATTAATGACCAAAAATATAAAACAGAAATAGCAAGGCCATCCAGATAGTTCTGTTCTTCCTGGAATGGGCGATGGCAGCCGAGAAAAGCAGGATTTCAGTAAACATCTCCTTCTTGTGCAGAAAGCCCCAGTCTGGGATTCAAATCTGATTAAGTGAGTCAGGCTTACATTTATTACTGTATATTACACACATTTTTCAGCATTCAGAAGTGAGTGGTGTCTCTGTGGATTTGGCCAGTTCCTGGCAATTATGCACTTGGCTGCTAGTGCAAACCAGCATGCCAAATGCTTGGAATGATGATCCATGTCTGAGCAGCTTTCAGTCTGGGAAGGATGTTGTCCAAATACCACGTTCCTTCCCAAGGTGGCCAAATCCTGCTTACAGTTCTGTCCTTTAAATCTATGTATCCTGAAACTTGACCAGAAAGGATATGGCCACATCCCTTTGACCCTTTCAGCTTCCGCAGCAAACACCTGGGGGAACTTGCATTGATTTTGCAGTGTCTGGCGGCTGCTTAGTCCAGAAGTATTTTCGTGCCTAGTGCCTTAATCAGAAAATTACATTATGAACCTAATCTGTCAGGTGGATTACTAGAAAACACTAATTCTTTCAGAGACTAAGTCTGGAAGCCTGGTGAAATGCCAACTGAATGATGGCATTCTTTTTCTGAAATGCCCTTCTGGCTTTATTTGCATGGCTTTAGCCAATCTGTCCAAATTGTAGCTAATTCACACTTGTTTGCACTTCAGCAAACAGCCCTGTATTAGAAAGAGAGTGTCTCTTTGCACGTGCTATACAGCAGTGAGTGCTGATAAAACCAAAAACTTCTAATAAATTTAGCAAGGACTGTCTTGGTATACAATTGGCCCTCTGTCTCCACTGGTTCTGCATCCACAGAGTTAACCAACCATGGATTGAAAATATAGTATCTGTGGCCTGCAGAAACCATACATATGGAGGGCCAACTTTTCTTAGCATTGGGTTCTACAGTGCTGGCTATGGGACTTGAGCACTTTAGTATCTGCTGGGGCTGAGGGTGACAGAGGTGGGGGTATGTCATGGAACCAATCCTTTTCAGATGCCAAGGGATGACTATATATGGAGAGGACTAAAATGTAGGCTCAATGAGGTGGGAATTTGGTCTGTTTACCATTTGTTGAATGAATAAGTGAATGAGCTTGTGAGGCTGAGGCAGAAGGATGGCTTGAGTACAGGAGTTCAAGATCAGCCCAGGCAACATAGCAAGAACCCTGTCTTAAAAATATAATAATGAAAAATAAATAAATAAGCAAATGGATAATTATAAACCTACCCTCTTCTTAATTACCGAGTAAATGTCATCTTGTCCATTTCTTATTTCCTTTTATATTTCTGTCTTTCTTTTCATTCAATTTAGATAGAAGGCAGTTAAAAGCCTTTCTTTATGAAATAGGCAAACGGAAAGTGAAGACGCCTTGACTGGGGTCCTGTGCCCACTTGTCAGTCTTTTCACTTATCCCTCACTTCCTCCCATAAGCTTTGCTACTGTCTTCAAGAAGTAGCCCCATTCCCCTGCTTTCTCAGCTGGTGGCCTGGCCTTCTATCTGCCCCGAAGATTCTATGTGGTCACGACAACACTCATGTTTTTTCCGCTAGTCCAAATGAGGCATCTCTCCTATCATGGAAACCCCTTCTCTTCTGTGGAAACTTGCAGCATTTGTTACTCCTCTCTCCTCTGCTTTTTCTTCACTATTGGCTTTTTGGAGTCCACAGAGCTCAAGCCTTTCCAATATTAAACAAACAAACAAAAATAACACAAAAGCCCAAAAACAAACAAAACAACTGCCACACCCCCAAACCAAAAAAATCCCACCTAGCACCATATCACTTTTACTTTCACAGCCCAGTTTTTCAATAGAAAGATCCATATTCAGAGACTCTATTTTCTTACTTCTTTTTATCCTTCGTAAAATTAAATAAGAAAAAGGGTTTTTTTTTTTCCAGAAGGAAAATATAAAATTAGAAAATCAGAACTGTGTCTCTCCTTTAAGAATAGAAACAATTTTTTTCCCCATGCTAGCTAGATTTCTTAGGTTAAGCATATAAATCCCAAATCAGATTGCATTTTGTTTAGACAGCAAAGTAGAAAAGAACAAAATCAATATTTTATTGTAAGACTTGTTTCTAATCTAAGAAGCACTGGATACAATTCCAGGTGATTCCATGTCCTAGCTACTTCGATCAAATGGTCCTCTGATGTCCTGCAGGTCCTTTGCTGGGCTGTCTTCTAATTCCACATGCTTGCCTTTAGCTGTCATATTGTTTCTGTGGTTTCAACCGCTAGCCATCCAGTGACTTCCTAATCACCATCTCTGGCCATACTTTGTCTGTTGAGTTTCAGACTCATGTATACAAACAGCTCCATCCTGATGGTCCCTGGGCAGTAAAAATCAACATGTACAAGACTGAACTTACTGTCTCTTTCTTAAACTTGCCTCTCTTCCACATCCGTGTAGCCTCACACCTGAGAGTCATCATAGCTCTTCCTTCCCTGTCACTGTCTGTATTTAATTGGTGCCTGAGTATTATTGCCTTTTCAGCTTTTTAATACTTCCTGTTTTGGCCTCCTTCTCTCCATTCCCATGGTGATGGCCCCAGTTCATACCTTATTATTTTTCATCCTTTGAGCTTTCCACCTACCCGCTTCCTCCTGTTCATACACTTCCCCAATGTTTTCTCCATGTGAATATTTTGATGATGTTGAAGGGATCACTTCAAAATGCATATCTGATCATCTCATTTCCCTGTTGAATACGCTTTAGTAGCTCCTCAATGCCCAGAGGATAAAGCTCACACCTTTAGCATAGCATAAAAGATTAAAGTTTGTTACTTGTCCTCCCTTCCTCAACTATGCATCTTAGCTTTCACAGGAATCTCAGTCTCAAAGGTCTACAGTGGAGGGTATAGTGGTGACTAGATAGGGCTGCTGTGAACTAGAGGGTTCATAATCCCATTGAAAAGGGTGAACTGGCTGGGCATGGTGGCTCATGCCTGTAATCCTAGCACTTTGAGAGGCCGAGGTAGGCAGGTCACGAGGTCAGGAGTTTGAGACCAGCCTGACCAACATGGCGAAACCCCGTCTCTACTAAAAATACAAAAATTAGCTGGGTGTGGTGGCATGTGCCTGTAATCCCAGCTACTCAGGAGGCTGAGGCAGGGGAATCACGTGAACCTGGGAGGTGGAGGTTGTGGTGAGCTGAGATCGCACCACTGTACTCCAGCATGGGCAACAGAGGGAGACTCTTCTTTAAAAAACAAAGAGGAAAAAAACAAAAACAAAACAACAACAACAACAAAAAGGGTGAACCATTGCTACAGACCAAATTTTCTCTCCAAAATTTATATGTTGAAATCCCAACTCTTGATTTCATGGCATTAGGAGGTAGGGGCTTTGGTAGGTGATAGGTCATAAGGATGGAACCCTTATGAACCCTTATGAATGGAACCCTTCTTTTTGCCATTATAAAAGACATCCTAGAGTTCTTTAGCCCCTTCCACCATGTGAGGCACAGTGAGAAGATGGCCCTCTGTGAACAAGGAAATGAGCCCCCACCAGACACTGAATCTGAATGCCTCGATCTTGGACTTCTCATCCTACGGAATGATGAGAAATAAATTGTTGTTTAAGTTACAGTCTACAGTGTTTTGTTATAGCAGCCTGAATGAACAGCCACTCTTTGCCTCCAGCCAATTATTGGTGAGTGGGAATTTGGGCTTAGCGTGGACAAACTAACAACTTTTTTCATGAGAAGCTGGATTTTTACATCAAACTTTCTGTTTAATAAGTGTTAGAAACTAATTTTAAAACCTTAAAAATAAAAAAAAAATGAGACAGAGTCTCACTGTGTTGCCCAGGCTGGAGTGCAGTGGCACAATCTTGGCTCACTGCAACCTCCACCTCCAGGGTTCAAGCAATTCTTCTGCCTCAGCCTCCTGAGTAGCTGGGATTAGAGGCACCTGCAACCATGCCTGGCTAATTTTTGTATTTTTTGAAGAGACGGGGTTTCACCATGTTGGCCAGGCTGGTCTTGAACTCCTGACTTTGTGATCTGCCCACCTCGGCCTCTCAAAGTGTTGGGATTACAGGTGTGAACCACTGTACATAGCCAATCATTGCATTTTTTAATGTTCATTATCAAAGTGAAAAAGAAAAACTAACATATAACCTGTATACCAGTTTAAACATGTCTGTGTAAGATTGTGCAAGACTGACACCCATATCTATAAGCTCTTTCTGAATTCTGATTCTTAATAATGTGGATTGCTTCCGGTACTCTAAATATGTACTATGCCTCCTTACCTTTGTTTTTGCTGGCTTTCTCTGTTTGAAATGCCCTCTTTCATCCTCGCACTCCTTCCATCCCACTCTTACTCTTATCTCAAATATATGGTAAGGATTTTGAAATGTATCTTTATTTGTCAAGACTCCTCACATGGGAGGAAGGGTGGAGCAAGATGGTGAACTCTTCAGTGATTTTCACCCCATAGAAACATCAATTTGAACAACGACCTACACATGAAAATATTTTCACAAGAGTAAGGAAACCAGTTGAGAGATTACAGTACCTTGCTGTAGCACAATAATAAGAAAAGATGCATTGAAATGGGTAGGAAGAACTGTTTTACATTATACATGTCATTCTTTCTCCAAGCCCAGGCAGCATAGTGCAGAGACAGATATCATTTGCTTGGGAGAAAGAGAGGGAAGGGAGCACAGGACTTTGCCTGGAATCCTACACCAGGCCCATAACCATAAAACCCAGCACCGAGAAGGCCCCTCAGGCCCCCAGACTCCAGGCTGGTACCCAAGGATGAAGCCTTTAGATCCACCCCAGTCCCAAGCAAGACCACATAGCCCCAGGCTTCAGGCTTATGTGGAAGACTTGATCTTTGGCCCACACCACTGCTGAGCAAACATCAGTGGCTCCATGCTTTGGTCAGCCTTCAGTGTCTGGTAGCCCTCAGGGTCCCTGGGTGTCTCATGTACCTCAGTACCATGCTTGTCACTGCAGGTCCTGGGCTTTTGGCTATGCCACACTGGCCATAGCAGGCACTAGAGTTCTGATGCACCCCAGTGCTGTTGCTGCTGCAGGGCTTTTCCAAACAAAGCCAGTCTCTGAAAGCTGGAATAAGTGTCTGTTTCTTCAAATATGCTGACATTGGTGCAGAGCCACAAAGATCAAGAACAATTAGGAAAATGTGACATCACCAAATGAACACATTAACTGTTGTTAAAGAAATGAAGATGTATGAATAGCCTGGCAAATAATTCAAAATAGCTGTTTTAATGAAGCTCTTTGAACTTCAAAACAATACAGAGAAACATTTCAATGAAATGAGGAAAATAATAGGTGACCAGAATGAGACATGCAGTAGAGAGCATCAATAGCAGAACTGATTATGCAGAGGAAAGAATCTGTGAATTCAAAGACAGATTATTTGAAAATATACAGTCAGAGGAGAGAAAAAGAATAAAAAAGAATGAAGAAAGCTTATTGAATTTATGGAACAGCATCAAAAGAGCAAATATTCAAGTAGTAGTTTAAGAAGGAGAAGAGAAAAATAAAGGAGTAGGAAGTCTATTTAAAGAGATAGTAGCAGAAAATTTTCCATACCAAAATGTGATATATATACATAATGAAGAAAGGTGCAAGTATCCTGGTACAAGAAGGTCAATGGTCTCCAGTCAGATTCAATCCAAATAAGGCTACCCCAAGACATTATAATACAACTATGAAAAACTGAAGACAGAGAATCCTGACAGCAGCAAGAGATAAGAAGTAAATAACATATAAGGGAGGTTCAATATGTCTTGCAGCAGACTTCCTAGCAGAAACCTTAAAGGGCACGAGAGAGTGGAATGATATATTCGAAGTACTGAAGGAAAAGAATTGTCAACCAAGATTAATATACCCAGAAAACTGTTCTTCAGAAATGAAGCAGAAATAAAGACTTCCAGACAAATAAGAGCTGAGGAAGTTCATCATTGCCAGACTTGTTTTACAAGAAATGCTGAAGAGGAGTTCCTCAAGCTAAAAGAAAATAATGCTAATGAGTAACAGAAAAACATCTGAAAGTATAAAACTCACTAGTAGAAGTACCTGGTCGAATTTTGAATACTGTAATTGTGGTATACAAATTAGTTATATATTATGAAGGATGAAAGACAAAACTATTAAAAAATAATAGCTACAATAACTTATTAAGGAATATGCAATATAAAATGATGTGAATTGTGACATCAAAAATTCAAAATGTGGGAATCAGGAGCTTGAGAAAAAGGGTAAAGTTTTTTGAAGTTGAATCAAAGTTAAATTGTTATCAGCTTAAAACAACCCATTATAACTATAAGGTGTTGAGCATTTTTTCATATACCTGTTGGGCATTTGTATATCTTCTTTTGAGAAATGTCTGTTCAGGTCCTTTGCCCATTTTTAATTGGATTATTGGTTTTCTTGCTGTTGAGTTGCTTGAGTTTCTATATATTTTGGATACTAACTCTTTATTAGATGTATAGTTTGCAAATTTTTCTCCTATTCTGTAGGTTGTCTCTTGTTGTCACTCTATTGTTTCCTTTGTTGTGCAGAAGCTTTTTAATGTAATGTAATTCCATTTGTCTAAAAAAATACATAGAAATAAATTTAATCAAAAGGTAAAATTTCTGAAAACTATAAAACATCACCCAAAGAAATTCAAGAGGACCCAAATAAATGGAAAGACATATGTGTTCATGGATTGAACAAATTAATATTGTTAAAATATCTGTACTACCTAAAATGACCTACAGATTCAACAGATTCCTATCAAAATACTAAAAACATTTTTCACAGAAATTGAAAAAACAATCCTAAAATTTGTATGGAGTCACAAAAGACCCTAAATAGCCAACACGATTTTGAGCAAAAAGAACAAAGCTGAAGGCATTGTACTGTCTGGCTTCAAAATGTACTACAAACCAAAACAACATAGTACTGGCATAAAAACAGACACATAGACAAATGGAATAGAGTGGAAAGTTGAAACATAAATACATGCTTTTACAGCCAACTGATTTTCAACAAATGCACCAAGAACACACAATGGGGAAAGGGCAGTCTCTTCAATAAAGGTTGCTGGGAAAACTGGATATCCACATGCAGAAGAATGAAATAAGAGCTTTATTTCATACCACAGGCAAAAATAATCTCAAAATGGATTAAAGACTTCAATGTAAGACCTGAAACTGCGAAACTGCTAAAAGAAAGCATAGGGGAACATCTCTATGACATTGGTCTAGGCAACGATTTTAAAAATATGATCCTAGGGCCAGGTGTGGTGGCTCACGCCTGTAATCCCAGCACTTTGGGAGGCCGAGGCGGGCGGATCATGAGGTCAAGAGATTGAGACCATCCTGGCCAACATGGTGAAACCCCATCTCTACTGAAAATACAAAAAAAATTAGCTGGGTGTGGTGGCGTGTGCCTGTAGTCCCAGCTTTTTGGGAGGCTGAGGCAGGAGAATTGCTTGAACCCAGGAGGCGGAGGTTGCAGTGAGCTGAGATCATGCCACTGCACTCCAGCCTGGTGCCTGGTGATGGAGTGAGACTCTGTCTCAAAAAAAAAAAAAAAAAAATTCCTAAAAGCACAGGTGACAAAACAAAAACTGACAAATAGAATTACATTACATTAAAAAGCTTCTGCACAACAAAGGAAACAATAAACACAGTGAAGAGTCAACCTAGAGAATTAGAGAAAAATTTGCAATCTATATATATATAATAAGGGGTTAATATCCAAAATGTATAGAAATTCAAACAACTCAATAGCAAGAAAACCAATGACCTCCATCCCTCCCCCCATCACCTACATCTGGCATTTTTCCCCAAGTTATTCCTCCCACCCCCCACTGTCCCTCCCTTGCCCTCTACAACAGACTCTAGTGTGTGATGCTCCCCTCTCTGTGTCCATGTGTTCTAACTGTTCAACACCCGCCTATGAGTGAGAACATGTGGTGTTTGATTTTCTGTTCTTGTGTCAGTTTGCTGAGAATGATGGTTTCCAGATTCATCCATGTCCCTGCAAAGGACACCAACTCTTCATTTTTTATGGCTGCATAGTATTCCATGGTGTATATGTGCCACATTTTCCTTGTCCAGTCTATTGTCTATGGGCATTTGGGTTGGTTCCAGGTCTTTGCTATTGTAAACAGTGCCACTATGAACATACATGTGCATGTATCTTTATAATAGAATGATTTATAACCCTTTGGATATATACCCAGTAATGGGATTGCTGGATCAAATGGAATTTCTATTTCTAGGTCCTTGAGGAAGTGCCACGCTGCCTTCCACAATGGTTGAACTAGTTTACATTCCCACCAACAGTGTAAAAGTGTTCCTATTTCTCCACATCCTCTCCAGCATCTGTTGTCTCCAGATATTTTAACGATCGCCATTCTAACTGGTTTGAGGTGGTATCTCAATGTGGTTTTGATTTGCATTTCTCTAATGACCAGTGAGGATGAGCATTTTTTCATATGTTTGTTGGCTTCATATATGTCTTCTTTTGAAAAGTGTCTGTTTATATCCTTCTCCCAATTTTAGATGGATTTTTTTTTTCTTGTAAATGTGTTTTAGTTCTTTGTAGATTCTGGATATTAGCCCTTTGTAAGATGGGTAGATTGCAAAATTTTTTTCCCATTCTGTTGGTTGCCAGCTGACTTTAATGATTGTTTCTTTTGCTGCAAGAAGCTCTGGAGTTTAATTCGGTCCCATTTGTCTATTTTGACTTTTGTTGCCAATGCTTTTGGTGTTTTAGTCATGAAGTCCTTGACTATGCCTATGTCCTGAATGGTTTTCCCCAGGCTTTCTTCTAGGGCTTTTATGGTGTTAGGTCTTACACTTAAATTTTTAATCCATCTTGAGTTAATTTTTGTATAAGGTGTAAGGAAGCTGTCCAGTTTCTGCTTTCTGCACACTGCTAGCCAGTTTGCCCAACACCATTTATTAAACAGGGAATCCTTTTCCCATTGCTTGTTTTTGTCAGGTTTGTCAAAGATCAGACAGTTGTAGATGTGTGGCATTGCCTCTGAGGCCTCTGTTCTGTTCCATTGGTCTATATCTCTGTTTTGGTACCAGTACCATGCTGCTTTGATTACTGTAGCTTTGTAGTATATTTTGAAATCAGGTAGTGTGATGCCTCCGGCTTTTTTCTTTTTGCTTAGGATTGTGTTGGCTATGCAGGCTCTCTTTTGGTTCCATATGAAGTTTAAGGTGGTTTTCTCCAGTTCTGTGAAGAAGGTCACTGGTAGCTTGATGGGGATAGCATTGAATCTATAAATTACTTTGGGCAGTATGGCCATTTTCACAGTATCGATTCTTTCTAACCTTGAGCATGGAATGTTTCTCCATTTGTTTGTGTCCTCTCTTATTTCCTTGAGGGGTGGTTTGTAGTTCTCCTTGAAGAGGTCCTTTACGTTCCTTGTTAGTTGTATTCCTAGGTATTTTATTCTCTTTGTAGCAATTGTGAATGGGAGTTCACTTATGATTTGGCTCTCTGTTAGTTCGTTATTGGTGTATAGAAATGATTGTGATTTCTGCACATTGGTTTTGTATCCTGAGACTTTGCTGAATTTGCTTATCAGTTTCAGGAGATTTTGCGCTGAGACGACAGGGTCTTCTAAATATACAATCATGTCATCTGCAAATAGAGACAATTTGACTTCCTCTTTTCCTAATTGAATACCCTTTATTTATTTTTTTTTCTTGCCTAATTGCTCTGGCTAGAACTTCCAGTTCTATATTGAATAGGAGTGGTGACAAAGGGTGTCTTTGTCTAGTGCCAGATTTCAAAGGGAATGCTTCCAGTTTTTGCCCATTGAGTATGATATTGGCTGTATGTTTGTCATAAATAGCTTTTATTATTTTGAAATATATCCTTCGATACCTAGTTTATTGAGAGTTTTTAGCATAAAGGGCTGTTGAATTTTGTTTAAGGCCTTCTCTGCATCTATTGAGATAATCATGTGGTTTTTGTCTTTGATTCTCTTTATGTGGTGGATTACATTTATAGACTTGCATATGTTGAACCAGCCTTGCATCCCTGGAATGAAGCCTACTCGATCGTGATGGATAAGCCTTTTGATGTGGTGTTGCAATTGGTTTGCCAGTATTTTATTGAAGATTTTTGCATCTGTGTTCATCATGGATATTGGCCTGAAGTTTCTTTTTTTGTTGAATCTTTGCACGATTTTGGAATCAGGATGATGTTGGTCTCATAAAATGATTTGGGAAGGATTCCCTCCTTTTGTATTGTTTGGAATAGTTTCAGAAGGAGTGGTACCAGCTCCTCTTTGTACATCTGGTAGAATTTGGCTGTGAACCCAAATTCAGCTGTGGACCTGGACTTTTTTTGGTTGGTAGGCTATTAATTGCTGCCTTAACTTCAGCTGTTGTTATTGGTCTGTTCAAGGTTTCAACTTCTTCCTGGTTTAGGCTTGGGAGGGTGCAAGTGTCCAGGAATTTATCCGTTTCTTCCAGGTGTACTGGTTTATGTGCATAGAGTTGTTTGTAGTAGTCTCTGATTGTAGTTTGTATTTCTGTGGAGTCAGTGGTGATATCCCCTTTAACATTTTTTATCGCATCTATTTGATTCTTCTCCCTTTTCTTTTTTATTAATCTGGCTAACAGTCTGTCTATTTTGTTGATCTTTTCAAAAAACCAGCTCCTACATTTATTGATTTTTTGAAGGATTTTTTTGTGTCTCTATCTCCTTCACTTCTGCTCTGATCTTAGTTATTTCTTGTCTTCTGCTAGTTTTTGAGTTTTTTTGATCTTGCTCCTCTAGCTCTTTCCAGTTTGACAACGGGGTGTCGATTTTAGATCTTTCCCTGCTTCTCTGGTGGGCATTTATTTTTATAAATTTCCCTCTAGACACTGCTTTAAATGTGTCCCAGAGATTCTGGTATGTTGTGTCTTCATTCTCATTGGTTTCAAAGAACATCTTTATTTCTGCCTTCATTTCATTGTTTATCCAGTCAACATTCAGGAGCCAGTTGTTCAGTTTCCATGAATTTGTGTGGTTCTGAGTTGCTTTCTTAATTCTGAGTTCTAATTTGGTTGCACTGTGGTCTGAGAGACTGTTATGATTTCCATTCTTTTGCATTTCCTGAGGAGTGATTTGCTTCCAATTATGTGGTCAATTTTAGAGTAGGTGTGATGTGGTGCTGAGAAGAATGTATATTCTATGGATTTGAGGTGGAGATTTCTGTAGATGTCTATTAGGTTCGTTTGGTCCAGATCTGAGTTCAAATCCTGGATATGCTTGTTAATTTTCTGTCTTGTTGATCTGTCTCATATTGACAGTGGAGTGTTAAAGTCTCCCACTATTATTGTGTGGGAGTCTAAGTCTCTTTGTAGGTTGTTAAGAACTTGCTTTATGTATCTGGGTGCTCCTGCATTGGGTGCATATATATTTAAGATAGTTAGCGCTTCTTGTTTTATTGATCCTTTTACCATTATGTAATGCCCTTCTTTGTCTCTTTTGATCTTTGTTGGCTTAAAGTCCGTTTTATCAGAGACTTGGATTGCTCCCCCTGCTTTTTTTTGCTCTCCATTTGCTTGGTAATTCTTCTTCTATCCATTTATTTTGAATCTATGTGAGTCTTGGGATGTGAGATGGGTCTCCTGAATACAGTACACCAACAGGTTTTGACTATCCAATTTGCCAGTCTGTGTCTTTTGATTGGGGCATTTAGTCCATTTACATTTAAGGTTAATATTGTTATGTGTGAATTTGATTCTGCCATTTTGATGCTAACTGGATGTTTTGTCCATTAATTGACACATTTTCTTCATTGTATCAATGGTCCTTGCATTTGGTACTTAGTTTTTGGAGTGGCTGGTTGTTCCTTTCTGTGTTTAGTGCATCTTTCAGGAGGTCTTGTAAGGCAGGCCTGGTGGTGATGAAATCTCTCAGCAATTGCTTGTCCATAAAGGATTTTCTTTCTCCTTTGCTTATGAAACTTAGTTTGGCTGGATATGAAATTCTAGGTTGAAAGTTCTTTTCTTTAAGGATGTTGAATATTGGCCCCCACTCTCTTCTGGCTTGTAGGGTTTCTATGGAGAGATCTGCTGTGAGTCTGATGGGCTTCCCTTTGTGGGTAACCCGACCTTTCTCTCTGGCTGCACTTAGTATTTTTTCCTTCATTTCAACCCTGGTGAATCTGAATGATTATGTGCCTTGGGGTTGCTCTTCTTGAGGAATATCTTTGTGGTGTTCTCTGTATTTCCTGGACTTGAATGTTGGGCTGCTTTGCTAGATTGGGGAAGTTCTCCTGGATAATATCTTGAAGGGTGTTTTCTAGGTTGGATTCATTCTTTCTGTCACATTCTGGTACACCTATCAAATTTAGAATAGGTCTTTTCACATAATCCCATAGTTCCTGGAGGCTTTGTTCATTTATTTTCACTCTTTTTTCTCTATTCTTGCCTTCTTGTTTTATTTCATTGAGTTGATCTTCAATCCCTGATATCCTTTCTTCTACTTTGTTGATTCGGCTATTGAAACTTGTGCATGCTTTGTGAAGTTCTCGTGCTGTGTTTTTCAGCTCATCAAGTCATTTATATTCTTCTCTAAGATGTTTATTCTAGTTAGCATCTCATCTAACTTTTTTCTAGGTTCTTAGTTTCTTTGCATTGGGTTAGCATATGTTCTTTTAGCTCTGAGAAGTTTGTTATTACCCACCTTCTGAAGCCTGTTTATGTCAATTTATCAGATTCACTCTCCATCCATCTTTGATCCCTAGCTGGTGAGGAATTGTGATCCCTTGGAAGAGGAAGGGCATTCTGGGTTTTGGTGTTTTCATCCTTTTTGTGCTGGTTTCTTCCCATCTTAGTGTCTTTATCTACCTGTGGTCTTTGTAGTTTGTGACTTTCAGATGGGGGTCTCTGAATGGACATCCTTCTTGTTGATGTTGAAGTTATTTCTTTCTGCTTCTTTGTTTTCCTTCTAACAGTCGGGCCCCTCTACTGCAGGACCACTGGAGGTCTACTCCAGACCCCGCTTGCCTGGGGATCACCAGTGGGGGCTGCAGAACAACAAGGGTTGCCACCAGTTTCTTCCTCTGCTATCCTCGTCCCAGCGGGGTACCCGCCAGGTGTTGGCCTGAGCTCTCCTTTATGAGGTGTCTCTTTGGGTATATGGGGGTTGGGGAGTTGCTTGAGAAGATAGTCTGTCCCTTATAGGAGCTCAAGTGCTGTGCTGGGAGCTCTGTTGTTCTCTGCAGAGTTGCTGGGCAGGTACCTTTACATCTGCTGCAGCTGAACTCAACCACCTCTTTTCCCAGGTGCTCTGTCCTAGGAAGGTCAGCTTTATTTATAAGTTCCTGTTGTGCTGCTACCTTTTTTCATAGATGCCCTGCCCCACATGGAGTAGTCTAGTCACAGTCTGCCAGCAGAGGCATTGCTAAACTGTCGTGGGCTCTGCCAAGCTGCTGTGTGAACTGCCTCAGTAGTGGCAGACTGCCTCTGTAGTGGGGGATGCCCTTCCCCTCACTGAGCTGTACCATCCTGGGTCCAGCTGCGCTTGCTGTGAAACTCTCAATCCAGAGCATTTCAGATTGCTTGTTTTGTGGGGGTGGTACCTGCCAAGCCAGATTGCCTGGCTTCCTGTCTCAGCCACCTCCCTTTTAGTTGAATGGGTGCTCTCTGTCTCTCAGGTGTTCCAGGCGCCAGTTGAAACAGCCGCCCTGACTAGTGTGAGTTTCTGTGCACCAACCCAGCACCAGCTGAAACTGCCTTGCTGAAAACTTGTAGCGCTTTTCGGCCTGGGAATCTCCTGGTCTGTGGGCAATGAAAACTTGTTTGGCAATGCAGTGAGCACTCACCCTCTGTGCTGTTCTTGCTGGGAACTGCACTCCAGAGCTGTTCCTATTTGGCCATCTTGGATTCTCCCCCGAATTTCCTCATTTTTACCTTGAGGCTTTGCCCGAAGCCTGAACACTCAATGTTAGTCAGCATCACTTTAAGGAAAGATTTTTGGTGCGAAATCATTGAACACAAGTTTTTAATCTTCACTTTAAATTCTGAAGCCAAAAGTAATATTTGTGAAGAATACTTAAGGAATCGAGACATTTTTCCCCCATGAACCACAGAAAAGAAGAGAAAAAGTGTAGGGTGGAGAGGTGAGGCAGGAGTAAAGGATCTCTGAGAAAGCAGAACCTCTGCTGCCCACGCTCATTCTGTAGAGCAGTGCTGGGGAGAGCAATGTGCTGATGAGGGAGAAAAGGAAAAATTAGTTGGGCAGACAGCTAAATATGGGTGCTTGGTAAAACTCCTTCAAACAGAGAAATGACCTGAAAAATCAAAGCTACAGGCACAAATAGAGCAGCCTTGGGAAAACTCAGGCTGCAGTTGCACAGATAAGGAAGCAAGGCCCAACACAGCAGCCTTTGTTCTTGATGTAATCAGCAGGCTCCCAGGAAAAAGTTTCCTCCCCTTTTCAGGCATGTACAGTGGGTGGGGCTTACCCAAAACATACCCACCGTTGCACAAACAAGAGAAGCTGCACTTTATCCTTGCCTAAAGACATGCCCACAGCTGCACAGATAAGGAGAGTTACACAGACAGCTCCACAGATAAGGGAAGTTACACATACAGCTACAGAGATGAGAGTTTCTCATAAAACCTTTTGGATTCAACTGTAAAAATGGCAATCCTTCTTTTGGGCCCTCTCTCCATGGTGAAGAGCTTTCTTCTTTTACTTATTAAGCTTTCATTCCAACCTCACCCTTTGTGTCCACACTCCTTAATTTTCTTTGTTGTGAGACAAAGAACTCCAGGTGATACCTTACAAAGAGAGACTGCTACACTGTCTGAAAGCCAAGAGGTGACCAACTGTGTAACACTGGGACACTGAGATCCACATGGGCACATGAGGGCAGAGGGAGCTTGAGATGATGTCTAGGATGAGTTCTGGGACAGCATGCCAGGCTCTGGAGCTTCCCTCCCACACTGGTGGGATGCCCCACACAAGTAAAGATAAGGAGCATAGGTATCAACACAGTCAACAACCTACCTGGTTTCCTGTCCTCAGCAGAGCACAGTTACATATCACTCAAGAAGGGCGTGCAAATTAGCCAAGAGGAAGTGTGAGAGCAGGTGGGCCTGAAAGACCTGCACTTTTGAGTGTGCACTTTGTGGCTGGAAACCAGATAGGAGTTCAGTTCCCCCAGCACGTGCTGGCTCTGGAGGGTCATCATATCTGAGGACCAAACTGAGCAGAACGTCTCAGCAGATGCCAGTGTAAGGCAGATGATGGCCACAAGGAAGAAGATGCCTTCTCCAGGTGTCAGAGCGCTGCACAAGTCCCCAAGAGCTTAGAAATGAACTTGGGAAATTGAGGAGGAAGAGGAAATCCTGAACTGATTTTAAATTTGAAATGGCTAACGTACGTGGAGTTAGCTAAGAGTGTAATTTCTGCCAGCAGTTGGGAATTGGAGCTTGATAGAGATGAGGAGTGGCAGACCTACTAGCCTCTGTGTGCCTCAGTCGTTTCAGCTGGCAAAGAGGGAGGCGGTCATAGTACCTCCCTGCGAAGGTTACTATGAGGGTTAAATAAGTTATGTGTGCACAGCATTTAGGATGGTGCCTGGCACACAGCAAGCATTCAGGAAATGTTTGCTCTCATTGTCTACAAAATACATACCTACATGCCACGAGCAAACAAACTGAAAAACAAAAAGCCACAGGAAAGAAAAACATTGTTGGAAAAACTTAACTATGGTAGTTCTGTGATACTGTACAAGTGAACCAGAAAGTCAGACACTCTGCCCATTGGAGCTTTCAATTTCAGACATTATTCAAACTTCTGACACTCCCTAATGTTACCGATAAAGCTAAAGCTGAGATAAATGTTGACTGCATGCTAAGCATCAGCCAGTTAAGATGACAAGACTGGCTGGTTCTTTTAGGAAGGCTTTATAGAGTCTTTGCATCTGGGAAGTCGCCTGGGATCTTTTATTTATTAATTTATTTTTTTGAGACATAGAATCCAGTGATGCAATCATAGCTCACTGCAGCCTTGACGTCCCAGGCTCAAGCGATTCTCCCACCTCAGTCTCCTGAGTAGCTAGGACCACAGGCGAGAGCCTCTACACCTGGCTAATTTTATTTAGTTTTTGTAGAGACAGTATCTCATTAGGTTGCCCAGGCTGGTTTTGAACTCCTAGGCTCAAGTGATCCTTCTGCCTCAGCCAAAGTGCTAGGGTTACAGGCATGAGCCACTGTGCCTGTCTTTCACCTGGGATTTTACCTTCAACTTTGTGCCTTTATGGGCTTGACTCAGTGTGTAGTCTTCCTATAATCTGACTCTCTCTTTCCTTTCCATATATATTACATGCAAAAATATTTTCTGTTCAGCCAAACTTTTCGGCCATTTAAAAGATGTATTGGTCAATTTGATAACAGCATATCATTGTAAGTGTGTTATTGCTAGGATTTAGCAGCCAAAATATAACATATGATAGAGTGTTCCTTGTAGCTCCTTGCCCATCTTACATTGCCCATTGTAACATTTTAGGATTGTTAACCATATTACTTTTTCATGTTTCACAGTACTGCACTTATGATTAGTGTCTATCAGTATCTGTTATCATACTGTCCTCTTGGCTTTCAGCCAGTTAATTATTTGTTGGATTGCTTGTCAGAGTACTGGCTGCCTTCCCCATTACATGCTGCTGCCCCTCCTGCTGATCATCTTACTCTTCTGTTCTTTGCTACTTTCAGACACTATTTTGCACTCATTATGCAGGAGCTCAAACCTTAGTCCTGTGAAGAGAGCTGAGTGCCTGGTCTAATTTTTCAGCACCAAAACTAAATAAACAACAAAAAACACATGAAGTCCATTTAAAAATACACACACTGCATCAAGGAACAGAGAAGCTTTTTCTCTCATGCGAAGTCTTCTCCAGGAAACCACTAGGCCAGAGGCCCCCGTGGCGTGCACATGCTTGCTTTAGGTGCTTATGTTAAGATGGTATTTCATTGGTTTTGGATGGTACCTTCCACAGAACTCAGATGCTATGCTTCTTTCTATTTTAATAGTAGGGAAAAACGATTGGCTTTTTATCCAAAATACTCATGTTCTTCTAGCATATTAAAATTCATTCATGAGTAAGTCATTATAGTGAAGTACTTGGGAACCTTTCTATTCTAGAGAGTTCTGGGCACAAACACATTTTACAGTGTGCATATAATACCAGGCTCATGTCCTTGTGTCCTCCAAGGGACAGGAATGAGCTGGGTCATACACCAAACAGTGGGACTCTGGCAGTCTCTTTTAGCTCAGGCAGATGCCAAATCGAGGTCCCAAAAGGAGCCTTCCAAAGGTCACAGCAGGTTGCTCTCAGGAAAAGAGAATCAATAATTTATTTTTAAGCAATCTCTTAGAAAGCCTCTGTAGGGTAGTTCTGTTTCATTGTAAGCTGCTTTGAAGCCACTCACCACTCTGGAGCTGCAGTATAGGCTACAAACAGTCCAGCTTCATAAGAACATGCAAGTGAGGACCCATGAGGAGACATTCATGTGCTTTGTAAAGTGCTTCTCTCACTTTGCTTCCCAAACTGCCTTAATTGAGGCAAGAGAGCCAACACGAATGAGATCCCCCCCTGCAGCTTGCTCTGCCTTGGAGTTCAAGGATGCCGGCATGCCTGGGCCCTGAAAACACGCCGCAGTGCAGTTGGGCTGATGGGAAGTCCTGAACAGCTTGCTGAATTATTACTTCATTCTCGGCTGAAGCAGCAGGAGGCAAGATGATGAGTGAAGGAAAAAACCCATGGACTCCAGCGTGGGCTGAAGGAACCAAAACAAACACTGAGAAGACAGGCCAATACTGAAATCTGTTTTAAGGATGGAGCGCGCAGGAATGTTTCACCATATTTTGTCTAAGGAACAGATTTCATTTTTTAATGCCTGTATTAATCAGTGGAAGCGGAACGGCAGGAAGGAATCTGTTTTCCCTCCTCCTCAACACCTCCCCTGGCTCGCAAGGACGTTTTCCCCCTTCCTCCTTCTTTGTACTGAAGGTGGCTTGGAAGTTTCAGCGTGAGACGGATTCTGAACTCGCATGCTCTTTCTTTCTCCTTCCCCGAATCAACTTTGCCTAGTATTTGGGACAAGGAACCCACCATGGCGGAAGCAATAAAAGCATTTCACAAATGCTGATTTCCCATTCTTTTGGCAGCTCAGCCCTGCCTAACAGCTCTAATTTCCTGGACAAATAGCCCTCCGTCTCCTCCTCTCTAGCTGCTCACAGGCCTCTCTTTGGCTATTCTTTTAAAAATCCCTCCCTTGGGGAATTTTTAAAGAGCTTCAGATTTTCATGGTTCCATTCATCTGCCCCCCCCCCACNTTTTTTTAATCAAGGCCTTCCTCCTAAATAGCCATTGGTTTTTCAAGCATGCCCATACTACAGCTCAACTGCTGGTTGAGCTTCCCCTGGCCTCCTGCCACTGTCGCTGGACCTGTAGAGGCCAGTCCCTTGCCTCTTTGTTCTGTTATTTGAGGGCAAGATAACAAACCTCTATATGTTTGAAGTACTTTTCACTGACTTGACACCAAGTATTTTGATAATCACAAAGTGATCAAATACATGTTCTCTTTCTCCAGTTACACAATGAGATCAAATATTGATTAGCAGTGAGTGGATAGATGGATATTATACACACACACACACACACACACACACACACACACCCCTGACCCTCCTCGTTTTGGCCTATGGAGAATATTACTCCAAAGGGCAGACACATTGGTGTTGATAGTTCAGTCATCCAAGAAAGCTGCCAATTTCACTTCCTTTTTTATATTTTCCTCCAGTTTTTAGGAAAGAGTTAGAGGAACTAACTTATCATGGGTGGCATGAGCTGAAGGGATGGTGATTTTTCACTGTTAGTAAAAGTAGACATTGTTCCAGGCTAATAGTAAGCTGCAATCTAGACTCATAACTGTAGAGGGCGCCCTTGCCTTAATAATGATAGCATTGGCATTGTCACTCCAGGAAGCTGGGTGGTGAGAGAAGAGTATCTTTTTATTACTAAGTATTTTATGGGGAAAGAGATAAGGTGCCTTTTGGAATAGACAAGAAATCCCTACTGTTTCATATTACCTTTTATAACATGTTTTTTTAAGAATAAGCTCATCTTCGAATTTGTAGCCGCTGGTTACAGTTTTGTTAAAAGTGCAGAGGCCTCCAACCAATGAGAATGAATCTCTTCAATGTCTCATACCTTGTGTCTGTCCTGCTACTTGGTAATTGGTGCTTTGCGTGCTGGGAGCTGGGAGCAATCTTCCAAAAATGGCAAGTGGAGATGGGCACTCCTTTGCAAAAAAGCCTTCAGTGGATTTCAATTTCGTTTAGCATGAACTCTCCACTTCTTGCTGTACCCTACCAAGGCCTTCTAGGATATCCTCTCTTCGTACCCTTCAACCTCTCTTTCTCTCTTCCTTCCCAGTGTCTGGGCCGAATTTGGGATGGCACATGGACCTTGCCAAGCGGGTCCACGCTCTGTGCCATCTGAATTTGCTCTTCCGTCTGTACAGTGAGCTCTTCCGCGCATCTCCCAAAGGCTGGTTCCTTCCCATTCCTCAGTCCTCTAGTCATAGAAACCCCTTGGAGAGAATATTTTTTGTTTACCTTGTCTAAAATAGGTCCACCACAGCCAACTTTTTTTTTAATTAAAATTTTGTTATATAATTCACATAAGATTTCACAAAACACCACATTCACCGTTTTAAAGTGTACATTTCAATGGTTCTCAGTTTATTCACAATATTGTGCAGCCATCACCACTATCTAACTTCAGAACATTTCCATTGCCCCTGAAAGAAACCTCATACAATGAAGTCACGGCCCACCTCGAAATCCTCCCAGCGCCTGGCATCCACTCATCTACTGTCTGTCTCTGAATTTGCCTGTGCTGGATATGACACTCCCACCTCTTTTTAAATGGTAAAGCACCCTGTTTGTTTCCTTCCTGGCATGGATGTATTTGTTCATTTACTTGTTTATCATTTATTCTCACAATCCATGAATAAGTTGCAGAGTTTCTTCACAATTCAGTCTGCCCAGCCGTAAAGCGAGCCCAGCCTTTCACTGCAGGATCCAATCTACACGGTGCTGCAACCATTTCTGGGGCTACTGTGGAAGAGACTCCTTCCTGAATCAACTTCGCTTAAGCATGTCCTCCAAGAGCTCTTTAGGGCGTCGTAGATTTTGAAGGATTTTCTGCTTTTCACTTGCAACCCACAGACTTATAACTGATGTAATCACACTCTTCAGAGTACTACATGCATTTCTAGAAGACTCTTTAAGGGCAGACTCTTGCTGTAGCAATAAATAACGGTAACCTTTACAGAGAATGGGCCATATGTCAGGCACAGGGGTCTGTGCTTCGCTTGCATTTTTTCCCACTTGGTTTTATTACAATCCTGTGAAATAGGTATAATTATTACATCCCATTTTAAAGATGAGAGAATTGAGGTTAAGGGAATTGGCACATTTTACTCAGCTAGTTTGTGGCAGAGTGGGGACTGGAGTCCTGGCAGCTAAACTCCAGGGCTCATGCTTTTAACCACTATGCTCTTTTTTCAGCCTCTGAGCCTTCAGTCCAGTGTTAGCATAAAGTGATAGTGTAATGTTTGGATGTGGCATATGAATATTATTGCTCCTGGTAAGGTTGTTCACAGTGACATCATAGACAAAGAAATGTTTCCTCAAGTTCCTAGTATAGCAGCTGAACAGCAGTTTTTGTTATATGGGATTCTTTTCTGCCCTTTCATTTGGGAAGTGACCAGCAAGGTATCCTGGGAATGCCAGGGGGCTGTGTAAGCCTTTGTGCGTGAATGAAAGGAAGAGGCATGAGATGGCAGTCCGTGCTTCCAGGGCAAGTGATCCTTGGAAGAACTTGGTTTCCTACAGGAGAGCTGACTCCCTGGAGAACTACATCTGAACAGCTTAGGCACATGTATTAGTCAGGGTTCTCTGGAGGAATAAAACTAATACAAGATATGTATTATATTGTATATGTATATAATATATATCACACATATATGTTATATATATATATATATATGTATATATATATATATGAAGAGATTGATTTTTAAGGAATTGGCTTTTATGATTACAAAAGCTGAAAGTCCCGTTATCTGCCGGGTATACCAGCAGGCTAGAGAACCTGGGAAGAGCCAGTGCTGCAGTTCAAGTCTGAAGGCTGACTGCTGCAGGATTTACACTTGCTCGGGAAAGGTCAGTCTTTTGTTCCATTCAGGCCTTCAACTGATTGAATGAGCCTCACACATATTATGCAGGGCACTCTGCTTTACTCAAATGCCACCCATTTAACGTAAATCTCATCCAAAACTACTTTCACAGAAACATCCAGAATAATGTTTGACCACATATCTGGGCCCTGTGACCCAGCCAAGTTGATATAAATTTAACCATCATGGTAAGGTACTCAGTGCTCAGGTCCAGTTCACCTGGGATCTAGGCTACCCCCTACAAGGTGAGGGGAGCCTGGATCTCACCTACTGTAAGGGATGACCAATCGGCTCTCTAAGGGTGGTTCTGGTGGAGAAGGATATGTCTCAGCCATCTTGAGTTTGCCCAGAGACCAAGCACTTGCCAGACACCCATTTTTGGGTTGGTGGGTTGAAGAGCAGATGATCCCTGCGTTTTCTTGTTGGGTGGATCTCAGAGACTGATTATTCAGCCACAGAAGGCCCACTTAGTGCTGGCTTGAGCTATCTCTAGATTGCATTCTTCCATTCAACAAACATCTATTGATTGTTTATTACATGCCAGTTCTCTTCTAAGTAGTGGGGATATAGCAGTGAACAGACAAAAATCTCTGTCCTCAAGAAATTTGCATTCTGGGAGTGAGAAGAGACAGACATCTAAAGAAAATAAAGAAGTAAAGTAGTATATTGTAGACCAGGTAATGATAAGCGCTACAGGGAAAAACAAAGGTGCGAGGGGAAATAGGGAATGCTGTGGTCAGTAGTGGGGGGATAGGGGTGCTGGCGGCTTGTACTGTGACTAGGGTGGTCAGGGAAGGTCTCCCTGTATAAAAGGTGCCTTTTGAGTGAAGGGCAGGTGATGAGGATAACGGGAGGAAGGCAACTTCGTGCAGAGGGCACAGCAAGTACAAAGCCTCTGAGGAAGGACTGCACCTGCTGTGTCTGGGGACCCCAGAGGCCAGAGGGCCTGGGGCAGAGCCAGGAGGAGGAGCGTGGGGGGAAGTCCAGTCAGAGAAGAGCAGGACAATAAGACCAGAGGGAGTGGGGCCCCAGCACCACTGTGAGGGCCAGGCTTCTAATCTGAGAGCTCTGGAAGCCATTGGAGGGGTTTGTGGGGAGGATAGACATGGTCTGGCTTCTCTGCTGGGAACAGGCAGTGGGGTGTGTGTGGGAGAATGGGAGGAAAGCCAGGCAGAAGCAGGGAGACTCTTGCTGGAATCCAGGGGAGGGATGGTGGTGCCACGGACCGGTGTGTGGGGAGAAGTGGCCAGGTTCTAGATCTACCTTGAAGTTCAGGCTGAATGGATTTGCAGCCTAGAGTGAGGAGTGAGGACCTTGTGAAATGTGTGCGTGTGTGTGTGTGTGTGTGTGTGTGTGTGTGTGTGGTGTTGAACAGGGTGAGGTTTAAAATTTACCTTCCCATCTAGCCCTCTCCTGCACAACCTCACATCAAGGTGGAAAGGGGATGGTCCTTAGACGTTAGGATTTCTGTCCTCAACACGAGTGTCTGAGAACTGCCTTTGGGGGCTGTTGCAGGAGGTGAAACCAATTTGATCATAATGGGACAGAAAACCCCTACATGGCCCAGGGTGGATTTACCTGATCGCCCATCTGTCCCGGTCCTTGGTGCCCTGCAGACATCTGCGACCCATTGGCCACTCAAAGGAAATGACCTCATGAGCATGCCTTTCAAGCCACACAGGGCGGGTTGGAGTGCGACATTTGGCCGGTCGCTCTGGTTTACACCAAATCCAACAACTGTGGCCTGCAGATCCTCAGTATAAATAGCTGGAAAAGCCTGACCTTGACAAGCTCATTTCTCATTCCTTTCTTGTTACAGGTAATAGAGCTGAAAATGTGGTTTTAATTATAGCACTAATGAAAACTGAAAATCCAGACAGACACTTGATGAACTCTGCTGCGCTTTATATTACATTTGTGCTAACTACAAAGTGCCCAGCTGGGTGTAACATGATCCCCTTTCCTCGAGCATCCGCCTGACTGAAGCTGTATAATTGATGTGTACTTTGGCAGGAGGTCAGCTTAAAGGTTTTTTTTTTTTTTTTTTTTTTTTTAATCTTTAACGGTATTTTGGGGAAAGGAGTAGGTTTATTACCTGGGCTGGGAGAACATTTCTCTGGGTTGCCTAACATGCTCCACCCCCATTCCAAACTTCTTGTAGAGCATCCATACAGTACCTTCAGGAGAAGCTCTGGGGCCAGAAGTGAGCTGAGAGAGTGACTTTAACTTGGAGCCCTGTAACTTTGTTGTTGACTGGCGACCTTACCATGCAGTTCTCCTCTCACTGTTCCTACCTGGCAGAAGGATGTGTGCAGAATCTCTGGAAGGGACAGCTATGGCAGCTGTGATGTGGAGTCTGTGCCCCGTTGGCCTCACCTGCTGGCCCTTGTCTACAGCATAGCCTCTCTCACCAGGCCATGGGCTCCTTACATGTAGAGGTGCTGAATAAAATACAGGATGCCTAGTTACTTTTGAATTCCAGGTGAACAACAAGTAACTGTTTATTTGAAATTCAAATGTAACTGGGCATCCTATAGTTTTATATCTTGAATCTGGCAACCCCGCTCATAAACATTCTTTGGCTGGACAGGGTCTTCGAAGGGACTTAGGAAGAATTCCTGCCAGGACTTACAGACAATGTAAGGTTAACTCTGCTTTAGCTAACACAGACCTTCATCCACATCCCATCAGACTACCATAGCACTCTCTTACCATGCTCCTTAGGCCAGATAGAACACCCCAAATTCACTCCCATGGTTCTAGATGATTGGAATTCATGGCACGGCCAACCTCTAAAACAATAAAAGGTTCTGCAGAGACCCACTGGTGACCACGGTGTCTTTACTGGCTGGGAGGGTGGCCAAGTTACATAACCCCTTTCTTGTTTTGTTTATAATCTGTTTTTATTTACATTTTTGAATGGGTAATCTATTCATATTACATATAGAGGTTTCAACAAAACATAAAAGTATACAATAAGAAGTCACCCTTTCCCTTTTCTTTCTTTTTTTCTTTTGAGACAGAGTTTCACTCTGTTATCCAGGCTGGAGTGCAGTGGCATGATCGGCTCACTGCAACCTCCGCCTCCTGGGTTCAAGCAATTCTCCGCCTCAGCCTCCCGAGTAGCTGGGATTACTAGCGCCTGCCACCACGCCTGGCTAGTTTTTCTTTCTTTCTCTCTTTCTTTCCCTTTCTTTCTTTCTTTCTTTCTTTCTTTCTTTCTTTCTTTCTTTCTTTCTTTCTTTCTTTCTTTCTTTCTTTCCTCTCTCTCTCTTTCTTTCTTTTTCTTTTCTTTCTTTTCTTTCTTTCTTTCCTTCTTTCCCTCCTTCCCTCCTTCCCTCCTTCCCTCCTTCCCTCCTTCCTTCCTTCCTTCCTTCCTTCCTTCCTTTTCATATTTTTAGTAGAGATGGGGGCTTCACCATGTTGGCCAGGCTGGTCTTGAACTCCTGATCTCGTGATCCACCTGCTTCGGCCTCCCAAAGTGCTGGGATTACAGGCTTGAGCCACCGTCCCGGGCCTCCCTTTCCCTTTTCTTGTTCAGCCATCCAGTTCCTTCCCTGTAGGCAACACATACTTTTAGTTTCTTATTTTTCCCTCCAGAGGTATTTATCTCTGGTCTTGAACCCCTAGGCTCAAACAATCTGCCCACCTCGGCCTCCCAAAGTGCTGGAATTAGAGGTGTGAGCCACTGTGCTCAGCCCCATCATTTATTTAATCAGCCTCCTTTTGATGAACATTTATGTGGATTCCAATTGTTTGCTGTTACACACAGCAATACAGTACATGCATCATTTGCATTTATCTGAATGTCTTAGGTTACATTTCTAGGTGTGGAGCTATTGGGCCAGAGCATATGCATACATTTGTAGTTTGCCAAGTTGGTCTCTGTATTAGTTTCCCATTGCAGCTATAACAAATTACAACAAATGCAGCGGCTTTAAACAGCACAAAATTATTATCTTACAATTCTGGGGGTCTAAAGTCCTCAAACCAAGATGTAGCAGGCCTGTGTGCCTTCTGGAGGCTCTCGAGGAGAATCTGCTTCTTTGCCTTTTCCAGATTCTCAAAGCTGCCTGCATTCCTTAGCTTGCAAGCTCTTCTTCCATCTTCAAGGCCAGCAGTATGGCTTCTGAAAATCTCTCTTTCACTGGCCACTGCTTCTGTTATTACATCTCTGCTGGCTCTGACACTCCTGTCTCACTTTTATAAAGAGCATTATGATGCTATTGGTCTCACCTGAATAATCCAGGGCACTTTCTTCATTCTAGATCCATAACTTTAATCACTTATACACGTTCCTTTTGCCATGTAAGATAATATAGTCACAGGTTTCAGGGAGTTGCTAGCATGTGGACATCTTTGTGGGGTCATTATTCAGATGGCCACACTCTCCGTAGAGTTTGTCCCAATTTAAATTCTCAACACAGCCCTACTCTCAGAACGTGCCTTCAAAATTTCTGAATCTTTACCAACCTGGGAGGCTAAACAAATGGTGTCTCCATGTAAATTTTACATAGCATTTTTCCTAATATGGGGATGGGGGGACATATCCTATGTCTAAGAGTGATCTCTGTTTTGTTTTCTTTTTGAATTGTTTATTCAAATAATTGCTTATTTGTCTTTCAGGTTGTCAGTTGGAAAATGATTACATGTTAGTAATAGGTGGTGTTTCTGAAAAACAGGTTGCACATTTTTTTTTTTTTTTTACAGTGTTTTCACTTTGCTTGTAAAAGCTTTTTCTCCAAGGCTTTATTTTTTATGTAGTTGAATTTATCAAATTTATCTATGGCTTCTGGGTTTTGTGTCATAGTTACAAAGACCTTCTCCACCTCAAGGTAATGAAAGAAACACTTTTTTTTTTTTAAGTTTAAGTAAATAGAAAACATACACTCTTTTTAGAAGAGGTAGAAAATACAGATCAACAACAAAAAAGAAAAGCCGTGTAAAACATATATAGCATTCTTTATGGTATATTTTATGTAAGAGGGGCCTACAACATTACACTCTGTTTGAATGTGAGGGCAAGGCCGTGGGTCGCTGAAGCTGGCCCTCATTCAAGGGTAGTTGAGCCTATTGTGAGAATCTCTTCCCAACACCATGTTCCGTACCATCAATTTGGGAGTGGAAATTAATCCTATTGAGGGCATTTACACTAAATACATTGGCAGAAGCTACAAATCAGAGCATTTTTCCCTAGTGAACTAGTTGTTAAACATTGACCAGCACACCTCTAGGACTAGAGAACTTGTCTTAAAAGCTTTTTTAATGAAAAAAAAAAATCCAATAACTCGCTTTACTTAGTTTTTTTTTGGTAACCGAGTGGCTGTTGGTGGGACTAATGGGGACTGTCTGCGTGTGGGTAGCTTTAGATCAGTGGTGCTTCTGTGCATGAGTGTTTGCAAACACATACATTTACTAAAATATCCCATTCTGCATTAAGTCTGGTGACCTGCTTTTTTTTCTTTAATGGTATATCGTAGCTGTCTTTCTACCTCAATAAATATTTATCCGAATCATTATTTTAATGATTGCATTTTACACTACAAAATGATTTACTGCATTTTGACCAATCCCTTGTTGACACACTTATAAAACTTCTGTATGTCTCAGTCTCCCCCTCCAGTTGGTAGATGAGGCTACTGAATTGTCAAGGATGTTGGGATTATCAGTAAGAAAACTTTCAAAGCGTGCTGAGTATCCTCAGATATGTGAGATCTTTCCGGTGTTGGCATCACGCTTCTAACTACCCCCAACCAGGCAGGCCTTTTGGTGTAACTAGTTCAGACCCCTTAGAAACGTAAATTCTGGAGTTATCTATGTAGCAACAGCAGCTCAGGAAGATCTGAGCTAACTAATGCCTGCACTAAAGATGTGGATCTCATAACACAGAAGCCCTGCCATGAAACAGACAGGAAGGTGACAATGAAGCCATAGATAAAATGACGAGGACAAATTCCATCAACTCACTGTGAAGTTTCAGACAGGCCAGCAGGAATGGAGAATTCAGGGCAGGGGACAATTAGAGAAGATATTTTTGGGCTAAGAGACAAAGTGGAAATAACATTTCCATGGACTAAAAAAGTGCAACACAGTGATTCTCTCTCAGAATATCTTTTTTTTTTTTTCTGACAAGGTCTTACTCGGTCACCTGGGCTGGAGTGCAGTGGTGCGATCATAGCTCACTGAAGCCTCAAACTCTGGGGCTCCAGCAATCCTCCTGCCTCAGTCTCCCAAGTCGCTGGGACTACAGGTGCATGACACCATGATTGGCTATTTTTTATTATTATTTGCAGAGACAGGGTTTCTGTATGTTGTTTAGGCTGGTTTTGAACTGTGGCCTCAAGTGACCCGCCTTGGCCTCCCATAAGTGCTAGGATTATGGGTGTGAGCTGCTGTGCCTGGACTGAATATCTTTAATTCTGTGTTTTGGAGAATTTAAGAGAAATATGAGAAAGGAATGAGTAGACTGATTTTAGTGAGGAACAAATTGGACATTTTTAAATTTCACAAACATCTTTGAACAACCACTTTGCCAGGCACCAGTTTGATTTTGTTATATACAGAACCACTGGCTACTGAGTGATGCTTTTGATGATTAAATACAGTATTACTCACTCAAATTAGTGCACAGAGTTATGTGTGATGTTAGTTGAATAATGTAACTGAGTGGGATTCCCATCTGCTAAAGGGAGGAAGGTGCTCTGAACATTTTCAACAAGCGCTAAAAAAGATTATTAATATGTAATTTTAAATTAGTGCCTACACTAAAGGTTTGAAAATACCCTTTTGGTGTTTCCTTGACCTTAAGGACAAACAGGCACTGCCTAGGTGAAGTAGCATAACCTACTCCGTGGTTTTGATTTCCTAAAATGTGTTGTTGCCACTGGAAGGCAGTATTGCTTAGCCACTGTGTGCATCCAAGACATTGGGGAGATCTAAAGATTTGTCTTGAATTTGCAAGGAATTCAACTGAGCCAAAGAAATGCTTTTCTGTATGCCTCTTTTCGGAATCTGGCAAAGATCATGGGCTGCTCATGGATGCACCATCCTTGCCGGGTGTTTCCTTTAAGCAGGAGTGTTGGCTTTAATTGTGTGAAATCAGCCTGTATGTATTAAGCTGGTGAGCCCTGATTCCCTTTGGTTTCCACGTTTCTCAATTGTAAAATGGGATCGTAAGTCCTTGAAACCTAATAGTGTAATGCAAACACAATACAACACAACACAACACAATAAAACAACCAAACAATGGTGGGGTTTCCAGAGAGTCACATGAAAACTGACAAATTGATCAACGGATTATAGAGGTATTCTTTCAGAAATCTCACTTTGACTATTGACTCTCATTAGAGAAAATTATTTCATGATCATCCTAGATTTTCTTTCCTGTCACCTACTGGACTTGGTAAAATTCTGGGTAAATAGTGGGTTCTCAAAGAAAACGGATTTAACAATTAAATAAATATTCTTCTTGCATTATTTTTCTCCTTATAAACAAATCTTCAGGTAGGGTTTTGGTTTAGAAGCACACTTCAGGATGTAAGTTAGGGAGAATTCTCTGTTGACTTTTTAATAGTATACAAATTCTCTTTAGACTGTTAATATAACCCTTATCTTTGTACAGTGCATTAAACATTTAAAGCCTTTGTATATCTTTTCTCATTGAATTCTCCGAACAGTTGGTGATTTTGGTAAAGGAGGAATCATGATTTCTATTTTGATGCTCAGGAAACGAGTTCAGGTTGAGTGATGCTCCCAAAGCCAATTAATCAACTTTTGGTTCTAAATTGTGCTTTCCCTCTTCCTCATATACGCTATGCTTGAACAAAGGCCCCTTCATGACACAGGCTCTGGTGGGAAGGCTGGGATTATAGGCTTTTATTCACAGCATTTTTTTGTCTCATCTTTCTTCCTTCAGTTCGTAGACAAGCTTACCTCTTTTTGGTCTTGTCAATAAATGGTCATCATTTTTGATGGACTTATGGTGTCACAGCATCATTTTTCATGGACTTATGGTGAATAAGGGGCTTCCTACATTAAAAGCTTTTCTGCTTCTTAGGGGGCTTTATTCTAAAGAGTGTTTCTGCAGAGATGTCTTTTACCTGAAAGACTGTGGATCACTTTTCAAACGCGGAATTGTCTTATCTGAAATACATTTCTACCTGTGCTGAAAGACACAGGCATAATCAATGCCTTGATCATAGGAACAATCTTTATCTTACCTAAGGGTAAGAGAGAGAGAGAGGCCCTTTGCTGGTGTCAGAATGTGGTCAGGAGCTCAGCTCCCTTGTGGACCTGGCGCGATGGAAGGTTTCAGCAAACGCTTTCGAATCCCTCTAATCCCTTCCGTGTTTTCAGCATCAGGTAATTAACATATTTCTAGATGCAGGTCGCCTTAGTTCAATTGTTGCCTTTATGTCCTGCAGCATCTTAGTTTTAGTGTCATTTTAAAAACTGAAAGCTGGAGTGTACCACGTAGTGAATTAGTTAATGAGAATTCTTTTGTCTATTATACTGGCTATCAATATGGATTGAAAGTTAAATTCACACTCCTCATTGCCCTTCAGCAAAGTTCATGAATGAGGAATAGTCCCTCAGAAGCTGCTTTAAAAAATCAAAGTCAGGCTTACTATGAATAGCAGTATTCAGACCCATAAGGTAGGGTCCTTTATCCTTGAATAATCCAGCTCAAATCAAGGAGTTTTGAAAAGACTAGATGGATCACAGCTGACATGCTTCTTTTTATGTTAACATTGCACCATGCTACTGAAGTCTCTCACGTTGTGCCCATGTAATTTCATAATGTATCACACACATATAACTTTTCATTTAAAATTTAAATGTTTCTCTTTTTTGAGCACGGTCTCACTCTGTCACCCAGGCTGGAGTGCAGTGGCACGATCACGGCTCAAATGATCGTCCCAGCCTAGCCTCCCAAGTAGCTGGGCTAACAGGCATGCACCATCACACCCAACTATATTTAAAAACATATATATTTTGTAGAGACATGATCTGACATGTTTCCCAGGCTGTTGTCAGACTCCTGGACTCAAGTGATCTCCCACCTTGGCCTCCCGAAGTGCTGGGATTACAGTCATGAGCTCCTGCACGTGGCCTTAAAAAATATTTTTAATTAAAGTTTTTACTGAGATAGTTTTAGATATACAAGTGGTTATAAGAAATAGTACAGAGATGTATTAGTCTGTTTTCATGCTGCTGATAGAGACATACCCAAGACTGGGTAATTTATAAAGGAAAGAGGTTTAATTGACTCGTGGTTCCACATGGCTGGGGAGGCCTTACAATCATGGTGGAAGATGAAGGAAGAGCAAAAAGATGTCTTACATAGTGGCTGGCAAAGAGAGAATTTGTGCATGGAACTCCCTTTCATAAAACCATCAGATCTCATGAGATGTATTCACTATCACAAGAACAGCACAGGAAAGACCCACCCTCATGATTCAATTACTTCCCATCAGGTCCCTCCCATGACATGTGGGAATTATGGGAACTACAATTAGAGATTTGGGTGGGGACACAGCGAAACCACATCAAGAGAGATACCATATACCCTTTGCCAGTTTCCCCTAATGGTAGCATTTTGCAAAAAGCTATAGTATAATGTTATAACCAGGGTATTAACAATAATACAATCCACCAATCTTGTTCAGATTTCCCTGGTTTTATTTGTACTCACCAGTGTGTGTGTGACTGTGTGTGTGTGTGCATATGTGCATGCATATGTGCACATCTGTTTAGTTTTGTCCAATCTTATTATGTGTGTTCATGCTCCACCACTACTATTTAGACCCTGAACAGTTCCATCACTGCAAGGATCCCTCATGGTGCTCTTCTATGGCCACACCCATCTCTATCCTGCGATGCCTCCATTCTTTCCTTAACCCTTGGCCACTACTAATCTGTCCTCCATTCCTAAAATTTTGTCATTTCACAAATGTTGTATAAATGAAATCATACACTATGTAATCTTTTAGTAGTAGCTTTGTTTTGGACTCAGCATAATTCCCTGGATAGTCATCCCAGTTATTGTGCATATCAATAGTTTGCTCATTTTTTATTGCTGAGTCATATTCCATGGTATTAATGTGCCACAGTTTGTTTAATTATTTACCCACTGAGGGACATTTATGTTGTTTCCAGTTTTTGCCTATTATGAATAAAGCTGCTATGAGTATATATGTACAGGTTTAGCATGAACATAGTTTTCATATCTCTAAAATAAATGCTCAACACATATAACGTTTTAAAGAGTAAAAGAAGGAATAGAATTTTTATGCTACCTTCCGGAAGATATATTCTTCTAAAAGATGAGTAATTTCAGTTTGTGTAGAAACTCCATACTTGTAAACACCATGAATATAATTTCCATTTTGTCCTAGGTAAACAAAGTTTTTTTGCCTGAAAATAATTTGGATTTCAGTCAGTTCATGATGTGGCTATTTCATGGGGTGATGAGGTATTAGTAATTAAAAAAGCAAAAGGATGCACAGGGTCAGTTATCACGTCCTGCTTTGTCTTGCCACCTTTAAACCCTTCCAGTTATGTAACGTCTTTCTGTGGCTGTCATAATTCATTGTGGTTTTTGGTTTTCACGCCAGACTCCCAACCCTGGTGGTCTCCCAATTCCTTTATAGCAGGGATCCTGTCTTAATTATCTCAGTAATACAGAGTAGATTTTAAAAAAATGTTTCTTAAAGAATGCATTCCCTTTGTGCATAGGCTGTTTTATAAGTCATCTAATATATTTAATTTTCATTGAACTCATTTGATTAGGAATAGGAAAAATGTATCTTAATGTTTTCTAATTATGTTATTATGATCTTATTTATAAGAAGGAATTCCTGATTAAGACCATGCTTTGTAGAAAATTGGAGAGTAGTTTAGTATATGTTAGGAGGAAGGGAATTTACTAAGGATGGAGGTGATATGATCTATTACTTTACCTCAGAGGAACCAGATTGAAAATTCAGCTCTTCCCCGTGTAAAAATTACTTAATCCAACAGTAAGCCCAAACCTGCATTTTGTAGTGTGATTAGTATACATGTGAATGTAAAGATTCTCTACGTTTTGACAGTTGAAAGATATTTAATGTCATTTTAATTCAGGTTCATACAAGGGAGGATTTCAGCAACACTCTTTGGAGGCCATACCTCTCACAACAGAAAACGTATCAAAAATCTAGGTAATTTTATTTTTAACATCAGCGGTTTGAGTTTGGTATTTGATTTTGAACTTCATGATGAATGTGGCATTCCTGGTATTACTACTGCAGCCTTTGTATATTATATTGCTTTGGTCCACAGTCAAGATGGTAAATCCCAACATTCCTGGAGCCCACAGTTAGGCTTTATTCACAGAAATTAATTCAACTTTAAAACACCTATATGGTAAAGAAAATATTTACAAAGACTAGTGAAGTATGGATATAATTACATACCAATTTTTAAATTATAAATTTGAGCCTCTTTCATAAATCTTTTATAGGAATTTTTAAAGGTAACAATACCCAGTAAGTGTCTCATGATCTCTCCTGTGACCTCTACTAGGGTGCTACACAGATATATAAAGCAACCAAATGGCATTTGAAAGATTGCAAAAATTAATGTTTGAATAATACGGAAATTCAATTATCTGAAGTAGTCCATACACTCTTACGTTATCTGATATGAAAGTTGTCTTTTCCTTTTAAATTTGACAAATTTTATATCAAGGAGTTTTTGGACATTTTCCTTCTGGGAAGACTAGAAAAAAATTAGAAACTCTTCCATTCTTGACATCTTCTCTATTATATTTTGGAGTGTTTACATTGGTAGGCTAATATGTGATATTATTTAAGAAGCAGCAGCAATTTATAGTTTGGCTGAAGTAAGTTCTTGTAATAATGACAGGCACGGTTCAGCACTAATCCATGGGGATCTATGCAACATGGCAAACAATACACTTTCCAAGACGTGTTTGAATTATGAATCAAGTGGTGGGCGGTCTCTAAGTTTTGTGCAGAATAGCTTTGGTGTGAGTTGATGGAGTATTTTGTACCTGGGATTCAAAACTTTTATGAAGGCCAATACCCTGAAACTCATTCAAGCAATAAATTCACTTGTCTTTGAGTTTACAAGGCAATAAACAGTGAAGGCCTTTGACCTTAACATTTACTGAATACATTTGCAGCAGTTGTGTTTATTGACAACTATTTATAGGGAAGCGTTGGGTACTGAATTTCCTAAGGGTGGGGGGGTTGGGGTGACCAATTTTGCAGGGTTTTTTTTCTTTAAATAAAAATTCCGAATTAAATTTTCAGCTATTTTACAAGTTTTCAGTTTTGGAGTTAGGGTTTAATTCTAACTGTGTATAAATCATGCTTTGATTATTTCTTTCATTGTGATAAAAGCTTGATCAGGTTAGATATTTTTAAAGAAGACTCATAAGGAGAGGCTAACATTGGAATAAATGCTTGCCCATTAAATTCAACTCTACACTTTGAAAATAGGACAGACGAGGATGGTAAAGAATTTAAAGTTTTTTTCTTCCCCCACTCCATGGATTCATTGTATGTTGTGAAGTAAATCACTACTCTTCCATATGAACATCCAGTTGTAAGGAATGATAATACGGTGTCTCCCAAAGATGTTGGAAGAGTTTATTAATCCCAAGCACCTTGTGCATTTTGAGTTTCGTGGATGAAGAACACAAAAGTAAAATCGGGATCTTTATTATTGAAATAATTACTGCAGCTCTTTGCTCTTCCTGAAAGTTGGGCGGGATCACCATTGCTCCACATTGCAGATGGGAACCTAGGTGATGGTAATCATGAGTTTTGTTCTGGTTGGAGGGTGAGTCCGTGGTGATGGCTGAATTACGAAAGATGTAACCAGGCATGAAGCAACAGTAATGGGAAGGACCACTTTTACTTGAGGAGATGGTTCCAAGCCAAGTTTTCACTATAGACTGAAACCGCAGTTGCTTCCCACCACGAGGGAACCCCTTTTGGTGATGCTATTTGAACATGCTTGAAATAGGGAGAAATTCCATGCTGATTTCAGTGGGGCTTCAGCCTTGGAGAACAAGATGTGCTGATCATTATCTTAACATCTGGTGATGGTGGGAGTACCTGGGGGAGTAGTTAACAGAATCCATCCTTCTGGATTCCACAGTAACATTGACGCCACTCTTAGTACAGAAATTCTGCAAATACTGCATTTGGCAGCCTTGTGTTTAGCTTAAAATACTTCAGCTCACAAAATTCTTCACAAGCTTTCTTAGTACAGAAGGAGCAAACCGCAAATGAAGTAAGCAAATGAAGTATGTGTTCTTTGGGTCCTGTTGACACTTTTTATTAGATGTTATTTATCTGTGGACTCACTGTGTTGAGTCCTGGTCTGTATTTTTGCTTACTAATTTGCATCTGGGCCTGCTCATATGTCTGGTCCAACAGGTTGTGAATATAAAGGCTGTTGCATTTGCCTGTTGAGGGGATAGCATCTGATTTGGTTGGTTTAGCTAGGTAAATCTGGTGTTACGGTGTTAGTGGCTAAGGTTCTAGTTAGCCCCGCCTAGAGAAAAAAACGTGTTTCAATTGCATAGCATTTTTCAATTGCATACTCTTTCACAAATACGGTCATTGCTCTGGGGGAGTGAAGGGACGGTGTGGGTGACTCTGGACAATTCATTGATTAAACCCCGCAAAGTTCAGGGTAGATACTGATGTTGGAAATCAGTTGGTGAGATTCATTGACAATAGCTGGAATCATGTACCTTATAGAATTAAGAGTTTTGCATTATTCTTTTCATAATGATCAGATGCTTGCCATGTGGTTCTCCATAGTCGTATTCAGCATGATGTTTCAGTATGGTCATCTCACATTGAAATTAATTTCATCTTAATTTAGCCAATTGCTGGCATGCTTTGGGCCTGTAATTGAAGCCAACACCCCACACAAAGCTATGGGGTTAGCTGGGCAAAGAAAGTGGCTGCTTTCTAAGGTTATCATCTGTAATGCCTTTTTCCAGTTCAAGAGCATATCTTGTTTTAAACAACTTTTTGAAAGGCAGCCAAAGAAAAGGTTGGCTCCAATATGCCCCTACCCGTCCTGTTTATGGGATACAGTGTTCCACTTCTTGGAAGAAGTTGATAAAGTGAAGCTGGCTTTTGGAGGTGCACAGGAATATGTATTCATGTATTTACATCCCACGTATAAGAGGAAAGCCCAAAGGAAAAGAATAAAATAGAAAAACATTACAATTGGAAGATTGATTACTTTGTTATACTTAGTTACAGGTACCAAGGTAGGAGTGAGTTCTAATCTTTGTTAGTGAAAAGAGTATGTTAGGATCACCTGTCTAATGGA
Source organism: Cebus imitator (assembly GCF_001604975.1). Taxonomy (NCBI): domain Eukaryota; kingdom Metazoa; phylum Chordata; class Mammalia; order Primates; family Cebidae; genus Cebus; species Cebus imitator. The sequence goes on along the minus strand of NW_016107722.1, from coordinate 1,045,152 downwards.
AGACTAATTGGCATTACTTTGGATGGATTGAAATTGGGGCAAGAATATGAGAAATGGCATGGATTTGGAGGACTTTTATTTTCTTTCCTGTTCACTCTTATCAAACATAAAGGCAAACGATATTTTCTTGAAAGCCAGAATTGTTATTATGATTCAGCCGATCTCACATGTTAACTTTGGGACACTCACCTAGAAAAACGGGAAGCTTAACTTCCTGAAAAAACTAGGAATTCCCTGAAACAACTAGCAACTTCCCAGAAAGTGGTGGACTCAGCCTTGTGTCGAAAACAAACAAACAAATAAAAAATTCCACAGGCTGCGGAAACCTGTTTGTTAAGCAGGGAAGGGAAATGCCCTTGGCCAGACAGTCTAAACACAGGAATGTCAGACAGGAGATCAGATCCACAATCGGAAGGGGAGAAGAGGCTGATAAGGCCTCGAAGAAAGCAGGTCAGTCACCAAAACTGGTTTCAGAGGTAAAGTGAGGAGGGCCAGGATGTTTATGATACCATCACATTGTGCTGTTAAATTCTGGCACATACTGCAGGAGCTGAGACTAAGAGGCACTATTTAAATAATGCAATATATACAAACATGAAACCTCCCCAAATTGTGCTTAGGTGTGACATGAAATATGTTATTTATTTGTTTATTTATTTATTTCTGAGATGGAGTTTTGCTGTGTTGCCAGGCTGGAGTGTAGTGGCATGATCTCGGCTCACTGCAACCTCCATCTCCTGAGTTCAAGTGATTCCTCTGCCTCAGCCTCCTGAGTAGCTGGGACTACAGGCACATGCCACCACACCTGGCTAAATTTTTATTTTTATTTTTAATTTTAGTAGAGATGGGGTTTCACCATGGCCAGGATGATCTCCATCTCCTGACCTCAATATCCGCCTGCCTCAGTCTCCCAAAGTGCTGGAATTATAGGCGTGAGCCACTGCGTCGGGCTGAAATACATTAAATTTAATGTGAAGCAATCTTCCTGGGAAGTAGCCGTCCTCATTCTCAACAGGGCATCTTCTGTAGTCAGTGCCCTGTTGAGCAACATGTTAGTGTATAACCAGGGTTAAAGATGATCTGTATTTTGTTTTAGCTGTTTTTTTTTTTTTTTTTGAGTCATGGTCCCTGGAGTGCAGTGGTATAATCATGGCTCACTGCAGTCTTTACCTACTGGGCTCACGTAATCTTCCCACCTGCACTTCCCGAGTAGCTGGGAGCACAGGCCCCACCACTCTGGCTAATTTTTAAATTTTTCTGTAGAGACAGAGCGTTACCATGTTCTTGAACTCCTGGGCTCAAAAGATCCACATGCCTTGGCCTTCCAAAGTACTGGGATGACAGGTGTGAGCCACTGCCCTCGGCCTCCGTGTTTTAAACTCTGGATCTATGAAGCTTATTTCCATATGTTAACAGAGGATCATTTTTGTGCAATCGGGATTTTATATGGTATTACTTACCCTTCCACCAAATGTAGGCTTACTTCAATTAGTCTCAAGACAAGACATTTTCATGCTTCTCTTTCTACTTTAGGTTTCTTGGAAGTGTAACCTTTCTGGAGAAGATGGCAACTGTGAACATTTCTTGTGCAGTTGTGAGTTTCTAGGATTTCAGTTTATGGTCCCAATTCCTACCTTGAAACACTGGAACTTGTGATCATAAAAATACGTGATGAAAAGAGCCTCAAAATGTACCCCAGGTAGCCGCGTGAATGAGCCTCGCTGGGGATACTGTGCAGTCAGCTGTGTGAGTGAGCCTCGCGGGGGACACTGTGCAGTCGGCTGTGTGAGTGAGCCTCGCGGGGGACACTGTGCAGTCGGC